>NC_133325.1:384196348-384543735 GCF_042186555.1 Aquarana catesbeiana
GCGGCATGGGTGGCACTGTCTGCAGTACATTATGACATTAGCGGCATGGGTGGCACTGTCTACAGTACATTATGGCATTGGCGGCATGGGTGGCACTGTCTGCAGTACATTATGGCATTGGCGGCATATGTGGCACTGTCTGCAGTACATTATGGCATTGGTGGCATATGTGGCACTGTCTGCAGCACATTATAGCATGGGTGGCACTGTCTGCAGTACATTATGGCATTGGTGGCATGGGTGGCACTGTCTGCAGCACATTATGGCATTGGCGGCATGGGTGGCACTGTCTGCAGTACATTATGGCATGGGTGGCACTGTCTGCAGGACATTATGCCTCTTCTCCAGTCTCACTGTCTCAGGCCGAGTGTAGAGCAGAGCAGAGGGCCATGAGCGAAGCAAGAGGAATCACTCCACCAAATTATGCAGGCCGGGACTTGAGCCAGCATGAGGAGCGGGTGCGGAAGAGACATGCTTCCGAAAAAGAAGAAGTAGTCCCTCCCACCCACAAGGACATCACTACGGAGGTGACAAAATAACACTGAAAAGTCAGGGGGGGGGCGTTTGGATGGAATGGGTAAGGTCGGTTGATGATGGGTCATGGGGTGCTGGCTAAAGGAATATATTTTTTTTTATTTTGCATCAATTCGGTCTCTGTGCAGATTGCCCGGGCCCCCCTGCTGGCCGGGCCCAGTACAACAGGGCCAGTTGTACTGGCCTATCAGTGGCCCAGCTGGAGAGTACAAAGATATCTGGGGGTGCCGAGGTATGCTGGGATACAAAGGTATGCTGGGGTTACAGAGGTGTACTTGGGGATACATATGAGGGGTACCGAGGATTGTGGGGGGGGATGGAAGTGTGCTGGGGGCTGTGAAGGGGTGCAATGATGTGTGTGGGGGTGCAGAGATGAGCAAGGGGGTACTGGTGTGTCCTTGGGGGTACCAAGATAAAATGTGGCTATGGAGATGTGCTGGGGGCACAGAGGCATGCTAAGGGGTTCAGAGGCATTCTGGGAGTGCAGAGATGTCCAAAGAGGTACAAAAGCATGCTGGGGGTACAGAGATGTGTTGGGGAGTACGGGGGTGTTCTGGGGGTACAAAGATGTGCTGAGGGGTTATGGGGGTGTGCGGTGCTATTTGTGGAGCAGTATAATGTAATATTAGTGGTGGAGCATAAGGTAATATCCGTGGAGCAACTGTAATGCAAACTACACTTTCACTTGTGTAGAAAAAAAATCCTTGCACCAGCCCTGCAGTCCACTTTTAAGGTAGGCTAATCTCATATTTTTACAATGACAAATTTTTGTGCGTGTCTTTACATATTAAATGGGGGGGGGTGCCAGATATAGGATCCGCCCCAGGTGCCACATGTTCTAGGTACATCCCTGCATCTTGGCCTCTGACCTGCAACTGCCATGGTGCTGCACATGTGATTCATTATGACACCAGCCATTTCATGGTTTTGGCATGCAGCAACTTCATCTATTGATAGTAAGCTGCAATATATTACATTTTTGGTTTTGGGTTTAATGCCGCTTTAAGAGTTACCTAAAACTCAAGCTTAATATAACATAACTAAATCTTTTTCGTCCTTCACCATCCAAAGCACTACCTGACATAACTGGCACTGCCACCCTATCTACCACTCAGCCTTGCTGCCTTGTTGTCCCCTGGCCCTAACCTGAACTCCTCACATCCAGAACATCTCCAACTCCCTCTTTGTGTGAACCACAAAGTACCCATTACCTACAACCTGTCTGTCACCTCTATTACCCAGATAGTAAGCAATGGTGCTGCAAGTTTGAAAATGACTTGCTAAGCTTATGCTAGACTTGCCAGGCTTCACAAGTTTGTTGCACAATTGCAGCAAGTCCGCATAGCATGACTCCAAATCCACATTCTTTGCAAACATTCTACAAGTCTGCTGTAAGTTCTGGTTCAGTTATGTTTTGCAATAGTCATCCCACCACAGGGGTCACCGTGGCTGAATTTTCATGCTGTAGACTTGCAGAGCTCTTGCTGTAGACTCACCACTACAACTTTGCTCTTGCTAGAGACTTGCCACTCAACTTTGCTACAAATTGGAAAAGTGTCAGCTAGAACTTGTGCTTCAACTGCACCAAGTGAGTTTAATTACCACCTTAATCAGCCACAGAACTTGTGTAATTAATGTGTGTCCTGGATTAAAGGGATGATGTGGCAACCCTAGCAATCTGCAAGTGTACAACTTGCCAGTGAAAATGTGCAGCAAGTTACCAGACTTACAATTCAACACTGCCACAAATTTGTGGCACGTTATCCTTGCTACCTGGGTACCTATTTTTTCTAATGTTTCTCCACATCTTAGAACTTGAAGTTATCAGTGCTGGATTAAACTCTGTGGAGGCCCTTAGGCATTTTAAATGTTGGAGCCCCCCTCCTCGAGGTTTCTGGAGATTTCTCATGCGAGTACTCTAGTAGGATAACATTGAACTAAGCAGTGTGCACACCCACCGCTAGATGGAGATCTGACCAGGAACACACCTCTTGTATTAGTATTCCACCACTCTGGATGAAGGAGCACAGGGGGCTCCTGTGCTCGGCATTATCAGTCTGGGGGGAGGGGAGTGTTAGATGTACTAGCAGATTTAAATACAGTAACAAATTGAGGGCAAACACCAGCTCACTTTATAAGCAGTTACAAGAAACAGTTTTATTTCCTTTTCGGTTAAAGCTGTTACATAACATAAAAAATAAAAAACTGATATTGTAAGCACCCCATCAGTGATAAATGGTTTGTTGCAAGCTGCAATATAATAAATGTTTGCTTTCAGGTTTAACACCACTTTAAATGGTTTGTTTAGCCCTCTAACTGCTACAGACTTACTGGCAAGCTCACCAGGGGAAAATAAAAGGAAGAAAGCCTAAAGAAGAAAACGAATGCAGCCACCACATATAAAAAGCTGTTAGCTGCAATATATTAAATGTTTTCTTTCATGTTTAATACCGCTTGAATGCGGGTTGTTATTTTGTAAAATAGGACATCCAAAAATGCAGAATTAGGAAAGCATCTTTTTCCTATTACTTATTTATTATTAGAAACAGCCATTCCTTGAACAGTGGCAATATAGGGTGGGCAGGATGCACTCTATACTGGGTGTTGGAATTCTTCAGCGAAAGCAGTGATGCAGCTGATAATAATTCAATTCAGTAGTGTGGGAGAAGAGGCAGCGTGGGTTGGGAAGCAGGTGGGCCGCAGTACTTGTGTCATTTCTGTATGCATAGTGTGTATATTGTGTCATGATCTTAATGCAATGCAATATATATTTGTGTTTCTGTGAAAGTACAGAGAGCAGGGATAAAGCATATTTGCACGTTCATAAAATGTAATTTGTCATTGAAATAGTGATGCTTTTCAGCACTTCTCTTCACTGTGAAAACACAATTTCAGAAATGGCACTAATAGGTATTAGAGACAATTTTGAAAAAAAAAACGCATTATTTTTTACTTTTTGCTATAATAAATATCCCCAAAAAATATTTTTAAAATTTTTTTTCCCTCAGTTTAGGCCGATACGTATTCTTCTACATATTTTTGGTAAAAAAAAAAAAAAAATCGCAATAAGCGTTTATTGATTGGTTTGCGCAAAAGTTATAGTGTCTACAAAATAGGGGATAATTTTATGGCATTTTTATTGATAATTTTTTTTTTACTAGTAATGGCGGCGATCAGCGATTTTTATCGAGACTGCGACATATTAGTGGACACATCAGACAATTTTGACACATTTTTGGGACCATTGGCATTAATACAGCGATCAATGCTGAAAAATGCATTGATTACTATGAAAATGTCACTGGCAGTGCAGGGGTTAACCACTAGGTGGCGCTGTAGAGGTTAAGTGTGTCCTAGGGAGTGATTCTAACTGTGGGGGGAGGGGCTGTGTGTGACATGTCACTGATCACCGCTTCCGATTACAAGGAGAGCAGATCAGTGACAGTGCCGCTAGGCAGAACGGGGAGATGCTTGTTTACATTAGCATCCCTCTGTTCCTCCTCACCGTGAGACGATCACGGGTATCCCCGCGGACATCGGGTCCACGGGACCCGCGGTCACGGAGCTCCCGGCGGGCACGTGTGCCCGCAAGCTACCTCTTAAAGGGCAACGTACAGGTACGTTAATCTGCCTGTACGTGCCCTTCTGCCACAGTATATCTGCGTGAGGTGGTCGGGAAGCAGTTAAAGGAGATGTATGGGGTATATAAAAAAAAAAAAACATACATACTCAACTCTATGCTGCAGCATCACTGTGATGCTGCAGCTGTTCCATATTGGCTCTAAGGCTGAGCAATACCATGACCACTGATTATTATTATTATTATTATTATACATGATTTATATAGCGCCAACGGTTTGCGCAACGCTTTACAACATGGGGCAGACAGTACACTTACAATACAAATCAATACAGGAGGGATCAGAGGGCCCTGCTCATTAGAGCTTACAATCTAGAAGGGAGGGTCAAGTGGAAACAAAAGGTAATAACTGTGGGGGATGAGCTGATGGAAAAAATGAATATACAGTTGTTAGGTGGGGGTAGGATAGGCTTCTCTGAAGAGAAGGGTTTTCAGGGATCTTCTGAAAGCTAATAAAGTAGGAGATAAGCGGACAGATTGGGGTAGGGCATTCCATAGGATTGGAGAGGCTTTGGAAAAGTCCTGGAGGTGAGCATGGGAGGAGGTGACAAGGGAGCTAGAGAGCAGGAGGTCTTGAGAGGAACGAAGAGAACGAGTAGGTTGGTATTTAGAGACTAAGCTAGTGATGTAGCTGGGGGGGGGCGAAATTGTGGATGGCTTTGTACGTAGTTAGAATTTTGAATTAAATTCTTTGGCCGAGCGGAAGCCAGTGGAGGGATTGACAGAGAGGAGTGGCAGACACAGAGCGATTGGTAAGGTGGATGAGTCTGGCAGCGGCACTCATAATGGATTGAAGAGGTGATAGACTATGTAGAGGTAAGCCAATGAGGAGGGAGTTGCAGTAGTCGAGGCGAGAGATGACCAGCTAGTGAATTAAGAGCTTTGTTGTGTCATTGGTTAGAAAGGGGCGTATTTTGGAGATGTTGCGGAGGTTGAGGCGGCAGGATTTGGACAGTGATTGGATGTGTTGCTTGAAGGAGAGTTCAGGGTCTAGGACTACACCTAGAACCTTGGCATGTGGGGATGGGCTTATAGTTGTGCCATCGATTTTGACAGAGAGATCAGGGGAAGAAGCATATGGGGGAGGAAAAATTATAAGTTCGGTTTTGGATAGATTGAGTTTAAGGAAGTGGTGTGACATCCAGACTGATATATCTGAGAGTAAATTATTGATACGTGAGGAGACAGAGGGAGTGAGCTGAGGGGTAGAGAAATAGATTTGGGTGTCGTCAGCGTAGAGGTGGTATTGGAAGCCATGGGAGGCTATCAGTTGACCCAGGGAGGCGGTGTAGATTGAAAATAGTAGAGGTCCAAGAACAGAACCCTGAGGGACCCCAACAGAGAAAGGAAGAGGAGAGGAGGAAGTAGAGTTATAAGAAACGCTAAAGGTGCGGTTGGATAAGTAGGAAGAGAACCAGCGAAGTGTACAGTCAAGGAGACCAAAGGCGTGTAGTTTTTTGAGGAGGAGAGGGTGGTCAACCGTATCAAAGGCAGCAGAGAGGTCCAGGAGTAGGAGTACAGAATAGTGTCGATTGGTTTTGGCCGTTAGTAGATCGTTTGTTAGTTTTAGGAGAGCAGTTTCTGTGGAGTGTTGAGGACGAAATCCAGACTGAAGGGGATCAAGAAGGCCATTATCAGTGAGGTGGACGCTCAGTCGGTTGTAGACCAGACGTTCGAGGAGTTTGGATAAGAAGGGGAGCAAGGAGATGGGGCGTAGGTTGTTAAGACTGGATGGGTCCAGTGAGGGCTTTTTAAGTATGGGTCTGACAAGTGCATGTTTTAGAGAGTTGGGGAAGATGCCAGAAGAGAGGGAGAGATTGAAGATGTGGGTTAGAGAGTGTAGTATAGGGCCAGAGGGTGAACGTAGCATTTGTGAGGGAACAGGATCCAGAGAGCAAGTGGTAAGGTGGACATTACCAAGTAGTTTAGCAACTTCGTCTGTAGTGGTGGGGTTGAAAGAGGGAAATAATGATTGTGCCTGTGGGCATGAAGTGTAAAGCGTGGAGAGTGTCGGCACAGTAGAGATCTCAGCGCGAATAGTATCAATCTTCTGTTTGAAGTGATTGGCGATCTCCTGTGCAGTGAGTGAGTTGGCGGGTGGAGGCGGTGGAGGACGAAGTAGAGAGTTGAAGGTGGAGAAGAGTTGACAGGGACAGGATGATACGTTGCTAATGAGAGTGGTAAAATAGGTCTGCTTGGCAGAGAGGAGGCTGGAATTGTATTTTTGGAGGGCAGATTTATATTGGTTGAAATCTCTCTGGGACTTAGTCTTATGCCACAGGCGCTCAAGAGCACAACTACGTTTTTTCAGACTGATCACTCAATTCTTGGTCTGCTCAGAGCAGAGAGCGGTGACTGTTAGTCACTGTTCTCCACTCTGCCCCTCCAGAGCTTACTGAAGCACCAGGCTGCAGAGGTGGTGGGCACAGCTGGCTTTAGCTCTCAGCCACACACTGAGAGCTAGAGCCAGCTGTCAACCAAGCAGTTGATTGGATCCCAACAATATGCTATCTATCTATCCTATCTAGAGCCTGGAGCTGGGAGTGGCTCTGACATATCAGCTGACAGGGGGCTATAGCCCACTACAAGCTGAATCTGCGTTAAAGTAAAGCAAAAGTAAGTGCACTCCTGTGACCCACAAGAGAAGTATGGCCAAGAAAGCTTTGGCCATACTTCTCTTTGAAAGCTCAACTTTAGGCAAACAGTTAAATACACAGATACAATAAATATACTGTATAAGAGTTGTATTACCTGCCAAATGATTTGTAATTCTGTCCACCCAGTTACAAGATTTACACAGCTCTTGCACATAGTAAAGTCTTGTCTGGCAGTGCAGGACATCAGATTTTTCTCCTGCAGTTAACTAATATTAATAGATTTTGCCGTTCCACCAGGCTGTGATTAGACATTGAAAGGAGAAGCAACATACTGATGAACTCATCTCTGTCACTCTGCTTTCTCCTCCTATCAAAATGTTTTATTTTAGTAGTTGAGCACTGAAGCACAAATGATTGGCTCGTTGTCCTGCCCCTCCCTCCAAATCAAAATTTGAACCACTTACGGACCGCATACACCGATATACGCCCTAACTTTGAAGAGAAATATCATTGTTATGGCAACAGCTAGCTGGCATAACCCCAGTTTTCTTCTTCTTTGGCCGGCGGACCGCTTTCCGATAAGAGTGGTCTCTGCGGCGGATTCGCCGCAAGATCACTTTTATCGGCGGCGGGAGAGGGGCCCTCCCTTTGTGCTCCGGTGCCCTCCGCCGCTTACCGGAGCTGTCAGCAGCGGCAAAGGCGATCGGATGTTGCCCCTTGCTGGGTGTGGAGATGAGGGGAAGATGGCCCCCACCCGTCTCCATACCATTGCAGGGTGGAAGCAACGTCAAAACATTTTTTTTTAAAAGAACAGTGTAAAAAATAAAAGGTAAAATAAATAAGAAAAAAAAAAATTTAAATGCACCCCGTCCTGCCGAGCTCACGTGCAGAAGCGAACGCATACGTGAGTAGTGCCCGCATATGAAAATGTGTGTGAGGTATCGCCGTGATTGGTAGAGTAAGAGCAATAATTCTAGCCTTAGACCTCCTCTGTAACTTAAAACATGCAACCTGTAGAATTTTTTAAGCATCGCCTATGGAGATCTTTAAGGGTAAAAGTTTGTTGCCATTCCACGAGTGGGCGCAATTTTGAAGCGTGACATGTTGGGTATCAATTTACTCGGTGTAAGATCATCTTTCACAATATAAAAAAATTGGGCTAACTTTACAGTTGTCTTATTTTTTAATTAAAAAAAATGTATTTTTTTCCAAAAAAAGTGCACTTGTAAGACTGCTGCATGATATGGTGTGACAGAAAGTATTGCAACAACTGCCATTTTATTCTCAAGGGTGTTAGAAAAAAATGTATAATGTTTGGGGGGTCTAAGTAATTTTCTAGCAAAAAAAAACAGTTTTTAACTTGTAAACTTGTCCCCCCCCTCTCCCCCTTTCTCATGTTGGCAGCACGGGAGAGAAGAAAGCTTCCTGCTTGTTCTTCTTTCCTCCCAATTGACCACAGTGGAGGGCCAATCAGATAAAAATAGTGGGGAATCATGGGAAATGTAGTCCCATAAATAGGAGGCCCATTTGATCTCAGCAGGGAGACAGCTACAGCCTACAGTCCCCAGCATGCACTGTGCTGGGGGAAAAGATAAAACTCGGAAACAAGCCGAGTAGTGCTACACTGTAGCAGGTACTACAGGAGACATGAAAAAAGAAAGAGGACTGTGCTGGGGGAGCTAATAGCCCCAACACCACCAGATAGAGCCACAATGTACCCGCACCACCAGAGCTCCACGCTGTACCCGCACCACCAGAGCTCCACACTGTACCCGCACCACCAGTGAAGCCACTCTGTACCCACACCACCAGAGCTCCACGCTGTACCCGCACCACCAGTGAGAGCCACTCTGTATCCACACCACCAGAGCTCCACGCTGTACCTGCACCACCAGAGCTCCACGCTGTACCCGCACCACCAGTGAGTGCCACGCTGTACCCGCACCATCAGAGAGAGCCATGAGAGCCACGCTGTACCCGCACCACCAGAGAGAGCCATGCTGTACCCACACCACCAGAGAGAGCCATGAGAGCCATGCTCTACTCGCACCACCAGAGAGAGCCACGCTGTATCCGCACCACCAGAGAGAGCCACGCTGTACCCGCACCATCAGAGAGCCATGCTGTACCCGCACCACCAGAGAGAGCCATGCTGTACCCACACCACCAGAGCTCCACGCTGTACCCACACCACCAGTGAGTGCCACGCTGTACCCGCACCATCAGGGAGAGCCATGAGAGCCACGTTGTACCCGCACCACCAGAGAGCCATGCTGTACCCACACCACCAGAGAGAGCCATGCTGTACCCACACCACCAGAGCTCCACGCTGTACCCACACCACCAGTGAGTGCGACGCTGTTCCCGCACCATCAGAGAGAGCCATGAGAGCCACGCTGTACCTGCACCACCAGAGAGCCATGCTGTACCCACACCACCAGAGAGAGCCATGAGAGCCATGCTGTATCCGCACCACCAGAGAGAGCCATGCTGTACCCGCACCACCAGAGAGAGCCACGCTGTACCCGCACCATCAGAGAGAGCCATGAGAGCCACGCTGTACCCGCACCACCAGAGAGAGCCATGCTGTACCCACACCACCAGAGAGCTCCACGCTGTACCCACACCACCAGAGCTCCACGCTGTACCCGCACCACCAGAGAGAGCCACGCTGTACCCACACCACCAGAGCTCCACGCTGTACCTGCACCACCAGAGCTCCACGCTGTACCCGCACCACCAGTGAGTGCCACTCTGTACCCGCACCATCAAAGAAAGCCATGAGAGCCACGCTGTACCCGCACCACCAGATGGCCACGCTGTACCCACACCACCAGAGAGAGCCATGAGAGCCATGCTCTACCCGCACCACCAGAGAGCCACGCTGTACCCACAACACCAGAGAGAGCCACGCTGTACCCGCACCATCAGAGAGAGCCATGTGAGCCACGCTGTACCCGCACCACCAGAGAGAGCCAAGCTGTACCCGCAACACCAGAGAGAGCCACGCTGTACCCGCACCACCAGAGAGAGCCACACTGTACCCGCACCATCAGAGAGCCATGCTGTACCCACACCACCAGAGAGAGTCATGCTGTACCCACACCACCAGTGCTCCACGCTGTACCCACACCACCAGTGAGTGCCACGCTGTACCCGCACCATCAGAGAGAGCCATGAGAGCCACGTTGTACCCGCACCACCAGAGAGCCATGCTGTACCCACACCACCAGAGAGAGCCATGCTGTACCCACACCACCAGAGCTCCACGCTGTACCCACACCACCAGTGAGTGCCACGCTGTACCCGCACCATCAGAGAGAGCCATGAGAGCCACGCTGTACCTGCACCACCAGAGAGCCATGCTGTACCCACACCACCAGAGAGAGCCATGAGAGCCATGCTCTACCCGCACCACTAGAGAGAGCCATGCTGTACCCGCACCACCAGAGAGAGCCACGCTGTACCACACCATCAGAGAGAGCCATGAGAGCCACGCTGTACTCGCACCACCAGAGAGAGCCATGCTGTACCCACACCACCAGAGAGAGCCATGCTGTACCCACACCACCAGAGCTCCACGCTGTACCCGCACCACCAGAGAGAGCCACGCTGTACCCACACCACCTGAGCTCCACGCTGTACCCGCACCACCTGAGCTCCACGCTGTACCCGCACCAGCAGGGAGTGCCACTCTGTACCCGCACCATCAGGGAGAGCCATGAGAGCCACGCTGTACCCGCACCACCAGATAGCCACGCTGTACCCACACCACCAGAGAGAGCCATGAGAGCCATGCTCTACCCGCACCACCAGAGAGCCATGCTGTACCCACACCACCAGAGAGAGCCACGCTGTACCCGCACCATCAGAGAGAGCCATGTGAGCCACGCTGTACCCGCACCACCAGAGAGAGCCAAGCTGTACCCGCAACACCAGAGAGAGCCACGCTGTACCCACACCACCAGAGAGAGCCATGCTGTACCCGCACCACCAGAGAGAGCCATGCTGTACCCACACCACCAGTGAGTGCCACTCTGTACCCGCACCATCAGAGAGAGCCATGAGAGCCACGCTGTACCGGCACCACCAGAGAGCCACGCTGTACCGGCACCACCAGAGAGAGCCATGAGAGCCATGCTCTACCCGCACCACCAGAGAGCCACGCTGTACCCACACCACCAGAGAGAGCCACGCTGTACCCGCACCATCAGAGAGAGCCATGTGAGCCACGCTGTACCCGCACCACCAGAGAGAGCCAAGCTGTACCCGCAACACCAGAGAGAGCCACGCTGTACCCACACCACCAGAGAGAGCCATGCTGTACCCGCACCACCAGAGAGAGCCATGCTGTACCCACACCACCAGAGCTCCACGCTGTACCCACACCACCAGTGAGTGCCACGCTGTACCCGCACCATCAGAGAGAGCCATGCTGTACCCACACCACCAGAGAGAGCCATGCTGTACCCGCACCACCAGAGCACCACACTGTACCCTCACCACCAGAGAAAGCCATGAGAGCCACGCTGTACCCACACCACCAGAGAGAGACACGCTGTAACTTGTTGACTACCTATTACACTTTTGAAGGCCCTGGAGCACCAGGACAATGACACGTGACACTGACGTGGCACTGATGACAGATGGCACTAATACGTGACACTGATGACAGATGGAACTAATACGTGGCACTGATGACACGTGGCACTGATGACAGATGGCACTAATATGTGGCACTGATGACAGATGCATTAATACGTGGCACTGATGACAGATGGCACTAATATGTGGCACTGATGACAGATAGCACTAATACGTGGCACTGATGACACGTGACACTGATGATAGATGGCACTGTTACATGGCACTGACACGTGACACTGTTAACAGATGGCACGTGACACTGACAGGTGGCACTGATGACAGATGGCACTGATATGTGACACTGATGACAGATGGCACTGATACGTGACACTGATGACAGATGGCACTTATACGTGGCACTGATGACAGATGGCACTGGGGACAGATGGCACTGGGGACAGATGGCACTGACAGATGGCAGTGGGGACAGATGGCACTGACAGATTGCAGTGGGTACAGGTCGCACTGACAGATTGCAGTGGGGACAGATGGCAGTGTGGTCACTTTATTTTCCTTTTTTTTTTGACACTCACCGCTGCAGCTGTTTGCTCTCCCTCCTCATACGCTGTCTCTGTGTGAGGAGGGAGAGGCGGCGATGAGAGATGATCTCATATGTTTACATTTGAGATCATCTCCCATTGGAAGCTCCGATCGCGATGTAAACAGCTGCTGTGATTGACCATTTACAGCGATCTGTGACTGGCTGTGTCCAAGGTACACGACCAGCACAGAATTTCCCCGATGTGCGCTCCCGGCAATTGGCGTCCGTGCTGTAGCCATCTTTCGGCTATAGCGCGGGCGCGAAGTGGTTAACACAACATACATGGGGTATACAATGTACTATTAACATAAACGCACACACACAGGTTGAACTGGATGGTCTTTTTTTCAACCTCACTTATTATTTAACTATGTAACTGAGGATACCAAGACCTCCTATACTGTACACGATGGTGCACTGATGGTTAAAACAGAAACTTGCAAGCTACTATAAAAAATGGGCTAGTATGTGTATTCATATTTATTAGAAAAGAAGTAAATCCACAAAATAGAAAAAATGTATACAATACTGTAGAAGATGTATAGGCATTCTTGTTTTCTAGAATATTAAATAAATATAATAAATACATATAATAAATTAATAGAAAATCAATGGTATTCTTGCTCAAAATAATTAAAGGGGTTGTAAAGGTTAGTGTTTTTTTAAAAATAGCAAACATGGTATACATACCTCTTCTATGCAAGGGTTTTGCACAGAGTGGCCCCGATCCTCCTCTTCTGGGGTCCCCCAGCAGCGCTCCTGGGTCCTCCACGCATCGAGTGCCCACTCAGAAACCCGCACTCCAAGGGGGCACCCATGCGGGTGCGCTCCTGAGTCCTGCTGCTCGTCCATTGACACAGACAGCAGGACTCGGCCCCGCCCCTGGCTCCTGTGTCACTGGATTTGATTGACAGCAGTGGGAGCCAATGGCTGCGCTGCTATCAATCTATCCAATGAGGCCCCGAAACAGTGGCTGGAGTGCTGTGTTCATCCCTATCGATGGAACATTCAGGTTCAGGTAAATAAAAGGGGGGTTCTGGGGGGCTGCTGCATCACAGAATGTTTTTCACCTTAATGCATAGAATGTAGCATTCTTGTCATACAATACTCTCAGAAAGAGAGGAAGCCGTGTTCAGACATATCCAGCATTGAGGAAAACAATATATATTAAAGCAGAGGTCCGCCCCACCGCTGCAAAAATTAAAAGCCAGCAGCTACACCAGTGTTAATTCCGTCAACGAAAACGTTTTCGTCAGAGGCTTTTTTACAGTGACGAAAACTAAACTAAAAGTACAGCACACTTTTGTCAACTGACGAAAACTATGACGAAAATAGAATCTGTTTTCGTTAAGGAACGGAAACGGGACGTTAATGGCAAGGTGGGGCGTTTACCCTCATGAGTTTACTGTATTTATCGGCGTATAACACAGTGTATACACAGATATTTGTTTTTTTACCAATAGGGGGCGGGGATCGGGCGGTCT
The DNA here is from genome assembly GCF_042186555.1 of Aquarana catesbeiana. Taxonomy (NCBI): domain Eukaryota; kingdom Metazoa; phylum Chordata; class Amphibia; order Anura; family Ranidae; genus Aquarana; species Aquarana catesbeiana. The sequence goes on from NC_133325.1 coordinate 384,209,792, forward strand.
GCCCCTGGGTGCCACACATTGGGGGGTGGTCAAGCCAGCCGCCCCACCTCTCTGGCCCTTGGACAGCACTGCCAGCAAAGTCTATCATTAGGAAAAAATCATTGCCAGCCCCTTCCCCTATACTGCTCCTCCTCCTGTGTCACTCATTGTAACACAACCTCAATAGCTTCATTCTTGTTGGCCGCTCTGCTCCTCGTCCTCCGAGTGTTGCTTTAGATTAGAGGAGGAGAGCGGTCACATGACCATCCATGAATCTTCAGAGGAGAGCAGTCATGTGACCGGGTCCATGCAAGAACGAAGCTATGTGGTAAATTTAGAGACTTTGATTTACAATGAGAGTGACACAGGAGGAGCTGTGTATGAGAAAGGACTGGCAGTGATTTATTCTTAACTTTAGAGTACGCTGACAGTACTGTCCCAGAAGACTGGGGGTCTCCTGGGAATGCAGGTGGGCTGTGTATTGTGGGGGGCTTTGTATTGTGCAGAGGGTGGGGGGCTGTGCTGTGTATTGTGGGGAGCTTTATATTGTGTAGAGGGTGGGGGGCTGTGCTGTGAACTGTGGGTGGGGCTTTGTATTGTGGAGATAGTGGGGGGCTGTGCTGTGTAGTGTGGGGGCTTTGTATTGTGCAGAGGGTGGGGGCCTGTGCTGTGTGTGTACTGTGGGGGGGTTTGTATTGTGCAGAGGGTGGGGGCCTGTGCTGTGTCCTGGGGGGGCCTTCTATTGTGCAGACGGAGGGGGCTGTGCTGTGGGGGGCTTTGTATTGTGCAGAGGGTGGGGGCCTGTGCTGTGTACTGCGGGGGGCTTTGTATTTTGCAGAGGGAGGGGGCTGTGCTGTGTACTGTGGGGGGCTTTGTATTGTTCAGAGGGTGGTGGCTGTGCTGTGTACTGTGGGGGGCTTTGTATTGTACAGAGGGTGGTGGCTGTGCTGTGTACTGTGGGGGGCTTTGTATTGAGCAGAGGGTGGGGGGCTGTGCTGTGTACTGTGGGGGGCTTTGTATTGTGCAGAGGGTGGGGGGCTGTGCTGTGTACTGTGGGGGGCTTTGTATTGTGCAGAGGATGGGGGCTGTGATGTGTCCTGGGGGGCTGTGATGTGTCCTGGGGGGGCTTGTATTGTGCAGAGGGTGGGGGGTTGTGCTGTGTACTGTGGGGGGCTTTGTATTGTGCAGAGGGTGGGGGGCTGTGCTGTGTACTGTGGGGGGCTTTGTATTGTGCAGAGGGTGGGGGCTGTGAGGGGTACTGTGGGGGGCTTTGTATTGTGCAGAGGGTGGGGGCTGTGCTGTGTACTGTGGGGGGCTTTGTATTGTGCAGAGGGTGGGGCCTGTACTGGAGATTTTAGTCGACTAAAATACTGGGACTAAAACTTTAGACTAAGACTAAAACTAAAACACTTTTTTAAAAGACTAAAATTGGACTAAAACTAAATCGAAATTTGCTGCCAAAATTAACACTGAGCTACACATACTGCAGCTGCTGACTTTTAATAATAGAACACTTACCTGTCCTGGAGTCCAGCGTTGTCGGCACCGCAGCTGATGTTTCCATCAGCTGTCGGGTGCTGGTTGGGTGGTGCTGCCGCCATAGCCAGGAAGGGAACCCAGTAGTGAAGCATTACAGCTTCATGCCAGGTCCCTACTGCGCATGCGTGAGGCACCTGCTGCGCACTCCTACTGGCCCAGTGGCGGGGAAGGAGGAGGGAGCCGAGCGCTGACGTAATGCACCTTGGCCGAGACTCCCGGAGGTGGGGACAGGATACCTGTCAAAGACAGGTATCCGCTCCCCTCTCCCACCCAAAAAGGCGCCAAATGTGGCACCGGAGGGGGGAAGGAGACAAATGAGTGGAAGTTCCACTTTTGGGTGGAACTCTGCTTTAAGTAATTTATTTGAATCTGCTTAAAATGCTCCTATCGTTTTCAGCCAAGGAAGCTGCCATCTTGGCCTCTGTTCTTAATCTTCAACTGCCATGATGCTGCACATGTGATCAGTCATGACACCAACCATTGGATGGTTTCACAGTTTGGTTGAGAGCACATCCAATGTGATAGTTACATTCCCGGCATGTGCCGGAGAAAATTTACTTTTTTTTAAACTGTTAACTCTATTGCTTTACTTCTGCTTTAATTGTTCTGTTCCACAATAGCACACAATCAAAGCTGTCATATGCTGCCCCAAAGACAATGGATTATTGCCTGATCTGGTCATTTTGATAGGCACACACCGTGGCAAAAAATGTTTGTGGCTTAACTAAAGTGGATGTAGGTTGCCACCCCAGCCCCCAATATTGCTGGGTGCAAAATCTTCCAGCACGTGACGAGGGACAAATAGTTAGGCATGCAAACAGAAGTCAACCACGTTGAGCATTCTGCAACAAAAAAAGGTTAAAATGATTAAGACAATTCAGAATAAAACAAATAGCAAAGAATAGGATTTTTTTCTGAGGAAAATATAACTGTCTTCCAGCCTCCTACATGCTAAAAATTTGGCCTTATTATAGCTTTGTGTTTCAAGAGTTTTCTGCTGAGGGAAATGCCTTATAGCAGATGTTCTTTGTAAATGGAATAGTGTGAGATAGTAACACAGCTCATTTGCATATATCCTAACAAGCACAAATCACCACCCTCTGGCTTGCTGATTATCACTAAATTGGAGTTTACTGTGAAACTGAAACGTAATTAAATAAGACTGCTTATTTACATAGATCTACAAGCAAGTTATGATAAAATAGTACTGCAGAGAATATCAAATTAGGTGAATTTAATGATTGCTATAGCAGTGAACAAACTGTGATTTTTAAGACTTAAAAATAAATAAAAAAGCTAATATTTAACAAATATTATGGCAGCTTAGCCCTAGATAATTTACAAAAACACAATCTTAAGTAACATTGTTCCATACTGTTACCAACAGGGAGTCTACGGTATGGGATAAAATATTTACAGCTTGAAGAATAATATTTTTTTAATGCCTACAAACTTCACATTTTTTGACAGTTCATTGGCCCTGATGCATCAAATTCTGACAAAAATATAGATATTTCTGCTGTAGTTATCAATGAGCATTGCTTGCAAAATATTTCTTGGTTCATGAAAAGTCAGTGACAGAAACTTTGCATGCGATACTAAGCTATAATTAAAAGAAATACTTAAAGTGTCACTAAACCCACATCATAAAAAACAAATCAGTAAATGGTGTATTACATGCCGTACATACTCATTCAGTCACTACCAGATTTGTTTTCTGTATTCTGCAAAAAACCTGACTGATCCTGCTGTTCTCTATCTACCCCTTCTGTCCATGTCCCCAATTCAGCTAGGGATTTTGCAGAGCAGTGTTGGCAGCTCTGCACATGCTCAGTTTTCAGTGTTTTCTATGCTGAGCATTTCCTCCCTATCACATCTGAGCAGCCCGTGTGACTATAGAGTCACACATGAGGTTATATACACAGTGGTAAAGGACAGCCCAGTCCCTCCTCCTTCATGCCCACTAACCAGCTAAACACAATAAGGGTGGGATATTACATGTAAATTAATGGAGGCTTCACCTCACTGTTATTCTAAGACACAGGCTGGAGGGGCATGATACAGAATCTGCCCACACCATGTTATTTTCACAAAATAATAAAGATTTGATTTCAAATATATATTTGTATGCCAATTGAAAACAGTTTATTGAAATTATTTATTTTTTATTCTGTATTCCAAAGGCTGTTTTTTGTATTTTGAACATGTGACCCACAGCAGAGGACTAGACACTCCTCCTGCTTATGTTTCCCTGCAGATAGGCTGGGAAAGGTCTGGGTCATGTGACATCTGTAAATTGATTAGGAATAAGGTACTTTAATTTTTTTTTTTAAATAATTAGTGCCATCATCCACATACAGAAATAAAAGGGACAATGAAAATTAAACAGTGTATGTTTAATACCACTTTACACTATATCTGAATTTACCATTTATTTTACGTGATTAAAAACAGCACAGTGGTACTAATGCTTTGACTTTTGTTTTCCAAACAGGCAAATGTCCCTCAAAACAAATAGCAGCTTGACGCACCGGCCATATAAGCTTGCTTCCTATGATTAGACATGCCTCCACTATGCACTTGGTAGTTGTTTAAAAAAGGGGGCTGTCCTTCTCAAAATAGGGACTCCAAGTTTTGTGCGCCTTAGTATCCCGATGGAGGTGTATGTGTTGGGAGAAGGGTGCTTATGTGCAACTTACCTGTCCCTAAGGTTCAGGGAGTTCCACTTATCTGTGTCTTATACAAGGAATCATCTGCTTTCTTGCCACCTATTAACCTTTTTAGGTTTGGATAGAGTGGGGGAGAGTTATAAATTCTTTGAGTTTTTTCCTCCCTACTTTACGCTAGTAATAATGCATTTTTGTGTGTCCCTGTTGGAGAAATTTCCTATAACTTGGGTTGGGAATGTTGTTCCCTTAGGTGTAGACTTTGAAGATTTTTAAAGAAGAGGATTTCTATAAAACAGGAAACAGCAAAGACCTCTGGATCATACGTATTACATTATTAATCCTCTTGCTCCCTGCTGTCGAAAAAAAACAGCATTTCTAGGCATATAGGCCTTTTTCTTCTAAATGCAGCCCATTGTTCAATGTGCTTGTACATAGAGGCGCATAAACTCTGGTTAAAGATGGGTAAAAAAAATACAAAACAGAAATCTGAGTTGACAGTTAGTATTTTTTGTTTCATATTTAATATTTTTATTACTGATTTAAGAGGAAGAAAGGCATACACTTTACCAACATCAAATATAGCATATTATGCATGTCTATATGCTAATCTAATATACAAATAAATTAATTTTCTTCTAAAGCCAAGACCATGCTCTCTAATTACAACAAAGTCAAAACCTCATTACAATCCCCCAAACGCATTAAGGCAGAGATCCTCTCCCGTCCCTAATCAAAATATATCTCCAACTCCATCCTGGGGGGTTCTATCTATATTTTCCTTAAGCGTCTAACTCTTTCTTACCTCTATATTTATAACTAAAAAAAACAACAAAGACATAAAAAAAAAAAAAAAAAAACAGTTAGTATTTTTTGTAGGGCTGTTACTGATTAAAATTTTCGTGTTCGATTAATCGATTTTTTTTTAAAATCAATTAATCGACTAATTTTGATTAATTATAACGCACATACAGATCCAACTACTTTTAGCTGATCTCCTTACATTGCAACTCTGCATTAGTCAGTGGTAAATGTGGTATACACTATATACAATCACCCGACACTAGTTAGTTTCCACAATCCATGACTTAGTTTCGCAGTTCACACAAATACGTTTTAAATTCAAACTGTAGCACTGACATAAGTAATTTTTTTTTATTAAACTTTAAGAAAAATGCAGAAAGTTAGTTTAACTTTATTTATAAAACTTATCTAGTATATTGCAACGGCCAAGGCTGGACATAGCGGGGCATGGCTAGGACGTCACACGTCAATCAAAAGCAAGTGCCGCCATCATGACAACAGCAGAAGCCGATCCACACAGCAAAAATATCACAGCTTATCAGCCTCTAAGGACAACAATGTTAAAAACGGAGGTTATCAAATTTGCCTACACTTAGCTTACTGAATGATCCCAGTTAACCACATCCATATTTACCATCACTGTCCAGGCTGTCTGGTGACGTCACAGACATCGACGTCACCGGACTCCTCCCCCCTTCCCTTCGTTAGCAGATGGAGGCACTTGGGGAAGGGGTAGGAGTCCGGTGACATCACGGACATCAACGTCACCGGACTCCTCCCGAAGGAACTCCCTGAAGACCCAGAAGCCGGCGGAGAGGTGAGTACCAATCAAAAGAATTTTGATCGCTCAAAAAAATTAACGATTAATCAAGAAATTATTTGTTAATTTCCGCAGCCCAAATTTTTTTGCGCATACTGTACATGCAGCCATCAAGCCTAAGAACTGGTAAGCTGCAATTTATACAAAATTTTGTCCTTGGGTTCAGATAAATTTCAAGTATGAATGTGGTGCTTGTACTAGTAGAGTAGTGTTGTTTTTGTACTAATACTAGCAAAAGCAGCTAGGCTAATTGCTAAAGAAAAAATAGACTCAATTTCCATCATGTCCTCCTGACTTTTCTTTATTAGTTAGGGGAAAAAGCAACTATTGTTCTCTGGTGGGCAGCGTGTTGTGCTTATGTAGGATTTAATATGGTGCTATCGTTTATCTCACTTTTGCTTCATTATTACTTCCTTGGCCTGTCTATTGGGACTTGAACTAAGGCAGGAAATTCACAATATTGATTTCAATCACTCTCAGACAAACTTTGATCATCCTCCTTCACTGCTTTTCCTTTACTCATAAGTGAAAAACAGTAATAGCAGATGCAGTAGTAGGATTAAACACATATAGCAGGAACAAGCACATAATTTGGTTTGGGAGATTTGAGGGTAACGTTCAATACATAAAACTTAAATATTACTACAGAATGTCCAGAAAATATATTTTTTTCTTTAAACTAGTATGGCTAACTATTGTGACAAAGAGTATTGACAAAGTGGTATGCTCTCACTAGCCACAGGGCTTAATAAGACAGTGCTGTTGGCACATTAAGTGATGTTTAATGCTCCCTTTTCAGTGCCTCCGACAATAATGGATTTTTGTTTAATTGGATGGATGCATATGAGTGAGCTTTCACAGACAGCCAAGGTTAATAAGAAGTCATCGAACAGACAAAAATATCAAACAATAATGGACAACAGTGATTTTTTAATCACTTAGCATAATGAAAAATGCATTTCATTTAACTTTTAAGTTACTGCAAGCCAAAGTATTAAAACAAAGAATAACATCAAGAGATGGATTTATTTCACTTATTATTGCATTGCATTAGCTAATACCTTTGGAGGGGGGGACAGGTAAGGTGGCTGATGCATGGCACAGTAAGCAGCACAGATCAAGAGCTCCTGCTTCTTCTAGACTTCCTTTCCACTCAGACCCCTGCAACAAGGCAAACCTTACCTGCCTTTTTTCACCTCAAATGAGCTTACCGTGCAACAGTATGACTCACTAACTATGGCTGATCCCCCACGTGGGGCCAGTTCTTCAGTAGCATCCTCAGAAAGTGAGCATTTTCTTACATCCAGCTTGGATCCCACATCTATGGATTCAGGAGAACATCAGTACCATTCTCCACCAACTACCTCCTCAAATCATACAAATGGGCAAAAGGGTTACTGGGACTGGAGAATGTTTAAAAAAAAAGGCCTACCCACCAGATTTAAGATGGAGAGATGCATACAAAGGTCCGGTCCTGAGGCAAATATTTGATATCTAAATGCGGATATAAAAACTGTACACTCAAAACATCTGAATTGGCGTGTACCTGCTACATTTAAAATGCTGTCATAATTACACAGACACAGAATCTGGATACCCATGAAGCTCATAATAAGATGCTACTCTTGCAAAATGGGATTGAAAACAGAGTAAGCATATGACATCAGAATTGAGAGCGCACCTCGGACCTTCTTCCCATGGTCAAAACTTTATTCTTGAAAACCCTCGATGACCCAGACCATTTTAAGTACCTAAAGATCAACAAGGTCTGCAGAACTCAGATCTCACCAGATTCTGTGATGTCATCTGTTTCATACACTTTTTAAATGTAAAAGAGGCTCAAAATCTATTGACTTTGATGGACCTAAAAATCCTCCTACTCCCAGACTTCTGCAGACCAAAGAAGTGCCCTGAAACCTATTCTCAACCTACTTAATGAATGGGGTGGATGTTATAGTTAGGATTTTCACATTCACTCTCCGGATCTATAGGACAGGCAAAAATCTTATTCTCAGAAGCCCAGAAGATATGCTCAACCTGTTTACAACCTCAGGACTCCCTTCAATGACACCTAGCCACATTGCTACTCCATGTCAAGAAACAACAGACAACCTCCTGGTGGTCCTGTCCATTAATTAACTGACACCTAATTGCTCCCAGCACTCTCATACCACCTAATGCAGGAAAATACCTTACTCAACTCCTGCTCAGTACTATCTCTGTTTCTAGTATACCTGAATCCCTATTTGCAATCAGTTTCTGATTTACCAACTTTCTGTAATGGCAGCCTCGAGAGACCAATTGGTTTATCAGCACTGTGGCAAGCGTCTCGCTGTCTTCCTCAATATCAATCAATTGTATCAATTTACCTAAACAGAAATGATCTATCCTTGTGAGCCTCTTGATGGGGCTGATGCTTGGATTATTAGTTTAAGTGGCCTTGACATACTGATTTTGGTTGCCATGCAAAGGCATGGCTTAAATAGGAAGTTTATGGGAGGAGCAAGGAGTTCAAGGTTCATCAGAAACAGGGTACAAGGCAAGATTATCTAAGGGATCAGACAGGATGCTGTCCAGCAATTCAGGTGGGCCAACAAGAAGAGCTACTGCTGGATGCAGCAGAGGTCATGCATTCAGATCCCGGTCCTGACACCACCATAGCCAGGACCAGTACCTTGCCCTCTGAGGTGAAATTTTGCTCATACATGTGGAAGGCCTGAACAACCCTTCAAAGAAAGCTTAAGTTCTTTATTTAATGCATAAGGCCCAGGAGGGTATATTATTTTTCCAAGAAACTCACTTCCAGATGGGACATACTCCTACCTGCCACAAAAGATAATACTCCCGATTACCACAGTACCAACCCAAAACGGAAAACCAAGGTCATCTGGACTGCTATACATACGAATCTCCTATTATAGCTCATCAGTCAACACATGGACTTCTTAGGGAAATATTTGATCTTCAAATTTACCTTCTGGAACAATAAATTTACTGTGGGGTTCCCAATGCTAGATTATATTTTTTGGCACCTCAGATGCAATAGTGGCAGGGTCGGTGGAAATTGACCTTCGTGAAACAATTCAGAGAGTACTTCTCTTTGTCTACGGACCCCCTTGTTTCCTTGCTGGAGGCAGGTCGTTTTTGGATACACCGTTCCTCTCCAGCCTTTTTGTTGATACATAAGGTTTGTTAGGCTGTGCATGCAGTTTGGTTATACAGGCTACATGCAGTATATGCCTATCTGTAATCATTTTAAACTTCCAGAAGTAAATAAACTTACTGGTTTTGAGCGCTGGAAACAATCTGGTCTTGTATCTCTTCATCAATTGTATATTAGAGGCACTATGCTATCATTTGACCTTATTGTAGAGTAGTATCACTTGTCAAAATGAGTATTTTTTTCAGTATCTACACGTTTGCCATGCATTACAGTCTCAGACTCGTTTGGATCCCATATATTGTACTTTTTCGAACATTCTTTCTATGGTGCTTTCTAAAAAGGGTCTAGTTGGTGATTTACAGTATATGAAGAATTAGTGAGGGCAGTCAGCTCTAAAACCTTGATTAAATGCAGACAGATATGGGGTCAATATATACAGTACGCAATCTAAACGAGGATCTGGGGGCATCAGCGTTAAAGTTCCCTCCAGAAGTTTCACTTTCCACCTCCCAAAAGCTGACGTAGCTTTTCATACTCCATAGAGTCTATTATACCCCTCAAAAATTGTATTCTTGGGGTCACCAACCTTCACCTAGTTTCCCTTGTTGTAGTATGCAAACGGGCATGGTAATCCATAGGTTATGGCACTGTCCTAAGTTAGTTCAATACTGGATAGATATATTTCCTATTTTATTGGAACTTTGTTAAATCCAATTGACTCCTGATACTAAATTTGTACTGTTGGATGGGCTATTTTTTTCTCAGAAAATGTACCCGTTTGTTACTTATTGCTCTACGTTGATTTCTCAGCATTGGCTGTCTTCTGACCCTCTAACTTGTGTTCAGTGGTGAATGATGTACTGGATAGAGCGCAACTTGCTTAGAAACACAAGGGTTGTATGGCTAAATTTAATAAGATCTGGTCCTCTTGGTTATCTTCCACATACATAGTCTCCACTAGTGAGAAAGATCTTCCTAACTCTGTCGATAGGGATGCTGTTCTATGATGGGTCTATGGTGGGGAACTTAACTAAATTACTGATTGTGTTGCATCATTAACATTCCTCAGGGATGACTGCTATATACCGGAATAAATTATTGTTATATTTATTTATTAGTGTGTTGTTTTGTAAGGACGTTTGTTATATGTTTTGCATCTATATGTGTAAAAATGTAAACTTAAAGTGTTACTAAACCTAAAAACATTTTTACCTTAATACGTTGTTTGCATTAAGGTAAAAAAAAGTTTTTAGCTTCTCCGTGGCCCCACTTCCTATATAGTTCTTCTATAAGAAACTCTCCCATTTAAAATCTGCAGTAAGGCTCTCAAATAGTTATGGATAGTAACACCTTCCAATATCTCACAACTGTTTTCTATGACTTTAACATTCATTTTTGCAAAAAAAAATAACAGACTTGACCAGATATGACCATAAACATTATTCCTGGCTGGAAAAATTCTTAAAATGGACATCTCTTTAAGATTCCTTTACTTTTTCCAAGCTGTCTCGATAGAGATCCCTAAGACATTTCCCTAGAAACTGCAACACAATTGGATTAGATACATACATTTTATGCAAAATCCTGGGTAAAAATAACACCTTTTACCCCTCTCTTGCTGATAGCCACTGGAGGTGGACATTCTCTAAAAGTAAACATGATCCACATTAAGTGGGCCTGCCCTCTCATTGAAAAATTCTAGGACTTATACTATTGATTTACCTTAGACTGATGGGAACAAACATCCTAAATAGTCCTTAAACCTTAAACCTTTACTGTCCATACTCCCAGCCACTGGAAAATCTATAAAGATTGTTATTTTATGCCATTTGCCTACAGTTGCAAGTTGTCATCCCCTGTCAATGGTGCATGCACAGGAACTTTCAGTAGCTGAATAGGTCATCCTAGTTCAATTTTATAATGTGCATGGAACACCTGACTGCCAAGGAACATAATACAACAGAATAATACATAATGACATTGGTATTGCTGCTTGGTTAGTTTTCAAGATTCCAAGATTTTCTATCCACTGTAGCTAGCTTCTTTGAAACAAGTGATGGCTGACCATACACACATTGAATTAAAAGACACTTTAAATCAGACGTTATTAGTATTATCAGAAGTTAAAACTTGTTTCCATGGAGGCATTAAAATATTTAAAAGTCATTGATCAAAAAATGTGTTCATAGGATAGGTGGATGCTTGTTTATCGAGAGCACACCCAAAACATGCACTGGAGGTGTTGCTGATAAATGATCCGTAGAAAACCATTCATACAAATAATATGAGAACACAGAACAATTCACAAACATACAAGTCATCACAAATAACTGTAATTAGTGTTTTATGTGTGGTTGGCTTGGATTATAATAATGTAGTAGTCACAGATGGATAGCAGAGTACATGTTTTTGTTCACTGAAAAATGGTATTTCACAAACAGAGCAATGGAAATTTATCTATGCATGAGAAGATTTTAATTGAAAATGCAGTGGATAGAAGTAATTCCTAAGCAGAAAACATCTAGAAAGCAGCTGAAAATGATCAAAGACACATCAAATGAATGCTAGTCAAAAAAATAATCATTAATGTACCATCTTTGATTAACTTAATGTTCAAATTTCATGAGTTTCAATATTTTCTTCAATATAGACCATCACTTCAATAACAACGATTAGCTTCTTACACTGTAGATCATATTTACAAAGCAGAACATAAGCATTTGTTAATCATGCACCATATTTTAATATTTATGTCATGGTAACGGTTTACTGGGTATCCTTTTTTATTCCTGAATGAGTCCAAAAATTATTGATTGGTGTAAGCCACACAGATAAGGAGTGTTTGTAAATATACCGTAGTTAATATTTTAAAGCCTCATTTTGACACAGGGCCCAAACTGTGATAACTCATTCTTAATCTTGTTTCTGGTTTCTGTCCACCCCTCGACATATGTGATTAAAGTTGGCCATAGAGAAAATGGGGGTTAGAGACAGTTCCCCAAACTAGTCTCCACTGTGAAAAATAAGAACTAACTCGGTACCAATAGGACGAGTTACACATATGAATAACATTTTTATTTTATTTTACATGTAAAAAAGGACAATACATAATTTCCAATAATCAAGACAGTGATATAAAATCAGAAAATGTGGATACAGTTATGTAGATATTTAGTATACCCCAAGATTGGACTCCTAAGTATGAAAGGTCCTCACGGGACAACTGGTCCTCTACATGTTTTGCGGTCTAAGACCGCTTCATCAGGAGGATAAATCTATAATAGAAGTGACAAATTAAGTAACACAATCATAATTACAGTAAGACATAATTGTATATAAGTATAGTGAAACCACACACATATACAAATTAAATATGAGGATTTTTTCAATAACAAGTGGGGAGGGACAAAACAGACGGGTGCACTAACACATACCTGAGAGTCCAAAGGCAGAGGCACAGCCGGAACACCACAGGGTTCCCCTATGGCGGATATATGGGATGTATACAGGTGGATAATGTATCTTTTGCAGTGCCTAAATAAAATATGTATATAGAGGATAAAAAAGTATATTGTTGTAAGGAGAAAAGAGAAGGGAAGAAGGAGATAACATAACCCACCTGATGTGGCAGGGCAAATGAATATAAGTCCAAGGGGGGAGAGGATAGACAGGGTCAGTATAGGTTATTGGTTCAGAATATACGCAAACACCCCTAGTCGCCCAATCTAGTATGTGGTAACATACAAAGTGATAGAGGCCTTGCGTCGGGATAAAAGCTTACCTGAAGAGATAAAAAACACGTGTCCCCCCCTTGGAGCTGGCATCCACTATACCTACAGGCAGGCTGCAGCCTGCCTATATGCACCTCAACACAATTAACGTCAACACACTGCCAAAGGGCGGCATGTGACGTCATCGGGTCTGGCTCCCGGCTGGCCATAGAAAGATCTTTTTATTTTTTTTATGATCATTCAGGCTGATCAAAAAAAAAAAACTGAACCAATTTCCCCATCCACACATTTGAGGTTGATGAGGGAATCCTACCCGCTAAACCATTGTTTTCTGACAGCGGGGACTCCTCCATTGTCAGAATACACTGATCAGAGCTGCAGCATGATCGAGTGGGAATTTTCCAACATTCCAGCTCGAGAGAAGCTGATCGTTAGATCAACTTCTCTCTTGCGAGAATGGTCATACTGTAGCTGACCCGGACAAATTTTCATTCATCGAAGGGCAGGTTTTCTTCTGCAAGAGAACTGTATGAAGATAGAGAAGATTCAATAAAATAGTGGCATATATTGATCCAGTGAGTGGTTTTCTAATTACTAGGAAAAACCCATTGTTCTTCTGTTTAAGGTATAATATAAAGCTGTTCCAATCTGAATCATCCTATCACAGGCAAAAATCGTTGATTTGGCATTCAAAGTAAATAATAATTATTAGGCTAAACAAATATTGTCTTCTCCTTTAGTAAATGTAGCCCTCCATACTGAGTTCTTCGTAATGGAAAGGGGGGGGGGCTACAAAACCAGTCACATGAGAAAGAGCAGCACTGACCAATCTTAAAGTAGAACTATAGGCAAAGATTTTTTTATTTTGGATAGAGTAAGGGAGGGTTAAAACCCCTGTCAGTTTTTTGCCATTTATATCTGTCTCATAGCCAAAACAGGAAGTGACAGGAAATCCCTGCAAACTGGAGGAATTTCTTGGAGGCCCCCAAGTCACCAGAACTAGATTCCCCATTGAAAGATTTCTCCTCTATTACTTTACTGAGGACAACCCAACTTTTGTTTTACCTTCACTTACAATGATAATGGTAAACAAGATAAATAGAGAGAGCGACTCTCCCTAACGGCGGCACAGGGAGCAATAAAAACCTGACAGGGGTTCTAATCCCTCTCCACACTATCCAAAAAAAAAAAAGTTTTGCCTTTAGTTACAGTTGTGCTCATACATTTATATACCCTGGCAGAATTTATGATTTCTTGGCCATTTTTCAGAGAATGATAACACAAAAACATTTCTTTCACTCATGGTTAGTGTTTGGCTGAAATAATTTATTATCAATCAACTGTGTTTACTCTTTTTAAATCATAATGACAACAGAAACTACCCAAATGACCCTGATCAAAAGATTACATACCCCAGTTCTTAATACCGTGTATTGCCCCCTTTAACATCAATGACAGCTTGAAGTCTTTTGTGGTATTTGTGGATGAGGCTCTTTATCTTCTCAGATGGTAAAGCTGCCCATTCCTCTTGGCAAAAAGCCTCCAGTTTCTGTAAATTCTTGGGCTGTCTTGCATGAACTGCACATTTGAGATCTCCCCAGAGTGGCTCATGCCCTGTACACATGGGCGGACATTGATCGGACATTCCGACAACAAAATCCATGGATTTTTTCCGATGTTGGCTGAGACTTGTCTTGCATACACACGGTCACACAAAGTTGTCGGAAAATCCGATCGTTCTGAACGCGGTGACGTAAAACACGTACCTCAGGCCTATAAACGGGGCAGTAGCCAATAGCTTTCGTCTCTTAATTTATTCTGAGCATGCGTGGCACTTTGGGCGTCGGATTTGTGTACACGCGATCGGAATTTCCAACAACGGATTTTGTTGTCGGAAAATTTTATAGCAAGCTCTCGAACTTTGTGTGTCGGAAATTCCGCTGGAAAATGTGTGATGGAGCCCACACACGGTCTGAATTTCCGACAACAAGGTCCTATCACTCATTTTCCGTCGGAAAATCCGACCATGTGTACAGGGCATAAATGATATTGAGGCCAGGAGACTGAGATGGCCACTCTAGAACCCTCACTTTATTCTACTGTAGCCAATGAAAGGGCGACTTGGCCTTGTGTTTTGGATCATTGTTATGTTGGAATGTCCAAGTACGTCCCATGCGCAGCTTTCTGGCTAATGAATGCAAATGTTCCACCAGTATTTTTTGATAACATACTGCATTTATCTTGCCATCAATTTTGACCAAATTTCCTGTGCCTTTTTAGCTCACACATCCCCAAAACATCAGCGATCCACCTCTGTGTTTCACAGTAGGAATGGTGTACTTTTCATCATAGGCTTTGTTGACTCCTCTACAAATGTAGCAATTATGGTTGTGGCCAAAAAGCTCAATTTTGGTCTCATCACTCCAAATGACTTTGTGCCAGAAGGTTTGAGGCTTGTCTGTGCTGTTTGGCATATTGTAAGTGATACTTTGTGGCATTTGCGTATTATTGGCTTTCTTTTGGCGACTCAACCACGCAGCCCATCTTTCTTCAAGTGCCTCCTTATTGTGCATCTTGAAACAGTCACACCACATGTTTTCAGAGAGTCCTGTATTTCATCTGAAGTTATTTGTGGGTTTTTCTTTGCATCCGGAACAATTTTCCTGGCAGTTTTGGCTGAAATTTTAGTTGGTCTACCTGATCGTGGTTTGGTTTTAACAGAACCCCTCATTTTCCACTTCTTGATTAGAGTTTGAACACTGCTGATTGGCATTCTCAATTCCTTGGACATCTTTTTAAATCCCTTTCCTGTTTTATACAGTTCAACTACCTTTTCCCGCAGATCCTTTGACAATTTTTTTGCTTTCCCCATGACTCAGAATCCAAAAACAGCACTGAATGAAAGATGCAAGGGTCTGTCAGGAGTCCAGAGACTCATTGGCTTTTTATATACACACACTAATTATAAACAAACAGATCACAGGAGAGGATGGTTACCTTTAATAGCCATTCAAACCCCTTTGTGTCACCTTGTGTGCATGTTACCAGGCCAAACTCACCAGGGTATGTAAACTTTTGATCAGGGTCATTTTGGTAGTTTTTGTTGTCATGAGAGTAAACACAGTTGATTGATAATAAATGGCTTCAGCCAAATACTAACCATGAGTGAAAGAAATGTTTTTGTGTTATCATTCATATTCTCTGAAAAATGGCCAAGAAATTATAAATTCTGCCATGTAAACTTATGAGCACAAGTGTATATGTTATTACAGGAAGCTCCTGTACAGAGGCAAAGTTTCGATAATGAATACTGCACAAATCTGGAAAAATAGATAAAACAAACCAAGAATCCAGTAAGAATACATATGGCTTTTGTATTTAGACAATATTTGCTTATCTTGGAATTCAAGCTTTACAGTGATATTAAAGTCTTGTTTTTAGTTAAATATAACAAACATGTTATATTTACCTGCTCTGTGCAGTGGTTTTGCACAGAGCAGCCCAGATCCTCCTCTTCTCGGGTCCCTCGCTAGCACTCCTGGCTCCTCCCTCCTGCCACAGCAAGCAGCTTGCCATGGGGCAAACCGAGCCAAGCCGCTGCTCTGTGTTTTCATTCAAGCACAGAGCTGTGGCTTGCCCCCCCTCTCTCCTTATTGGCTCAGTGACTTTGATTGACAGCAGTGGACGCCAATGGCGCCCACTGCTGTGTCTCAGCCAATGAGGGGGAGAGCCCCGGACAGCCGAGGCTCTCGTGCATTATTGAGATGGTGCTCAGGTAGGTATCAGGTGGGGCTGAGGGGGGGCTGCTACACACAGAAGGTTTTTTATCCTAATGCATAGAATGCAGTAAGATAAAAAAAAAACTTCTGCCTTTAGAACCAACACTTTCCTGACTCCTGTCACAACCCCAGCACTGTCATAGGCTCCTGCTATTGTCAGTTAAACCCTTGTGACATAAGAGTGGAGGTGTAGCTTACTGGGCTTACTGGGCTGTGTGTGTGGGGACCACGTAGACACAGGTGCCTCCATAGCACCAGGCTTGCTGAGGAGGAACCCGGAGGAGAGAGAAGCAGACAACGCTGGAGGGGCACTGCCAAAGAGGAGGTAAAGGATCACTCTGTGCAATATCATTGCACAGAGCCAGCAAGTATAACATCTTTCTTAGTTTATCAAAAGAAAAAGAGCCTTTATTGTCACTTTAATGCGTTCTATACTTTCTGATGTAATAGAGCATAGCTCCTAAGAATATGTATAACTTATTAGTTATGAAAATTTTAACTATAATGAAAAATTTGTCAAAAATGAAAAATGACAAAGTTTACTAGATTAAAATAAAAATGTTACTGCTGACTTATTTACTTTTGTATTAGTTAACTAAATAGGATGCATTAGGACTTAAGCATTTTTACTTTTCGCTCTGTGGGATCTTGGCTTCTTCGTGTATTATCTCCTCTCTGGATGTTTATCTATGTGTTATTTTCAGCATGATTTCACGTTTCTAGTGCACTGATTGTTTCATTTATAATGCATAAATACTTAACTACATGATTTTTCTTTAAATAGAGTTAAATGTTTATCTTTAGCATAGAAAATGGAAACAATCGTGCAAAAATTCCAAAATTTTTCTGTGCACAAAAGAGTTCTTATAAGTGTTTTTTTCTTTGTGTCACCTAGAATTTCAGTATGTGATGAGGATAAATTCCGACACAATGAGTTCATTGGTGAAACAAGAATTCCTCTGAAAAAACTGAAGCCCAACCAAACCAAAAATTTTAGCATCTGTCTAGAAAAACAACTGCCTGTAAGTAATTTTTTGTGACTTTAACAGTTGGACTGGTACCGTTTACATATTAGAGCACTTTCACACTGATGTAATGAGGTTTTCCCATAAAGCATGTGTAGCTGTTCTGCATGTAGGAATTTTGGTGCGTTTTTCAAAAAAACTCACCAAAACCACATGATGCAATAGAACTATATGGCAAAGTGCACGTAACCCACATGAAGCCCCCAGAGTACACAGAGCTAAAAACACACAGCATCAGTGTGAAAGGGTCTACTCTCATCCTATGGTCAGTGATAAAGCAACACATCACTAGCTGGAAAAATCTGGCCCAAAGCAAGACATGTGTGGAAAGTCAGATGGAAGCAGCCATTTCTAAACTTATATTGTGCATTAAAAGCAAAAATTAAATTATTGCAGTTTTCCCCAGTCTCCACTTTTATCTTTAATGCCAGAGTTCAGTCAATGACCGCTATTTGCCAAAAACAAGAAAAAGTAAGATAAAACCAGGGCTTTATTTCTCAGGGAATAGACATAGGTACTCACAACTTCCTTTCGCTGCGTGAGGGGCTTAAAAGGACATTAAACCTGAACCACTGAACATGGTTAGATAAAATCTGAATGTAGGGTAGCTCTGTATACACAGCACACATATATCAAAGTCCTTGTATCCGCACAATAAGGACACTTGGCACAGTCATTTTGTAGAAAATGACTTTTCAACCTAACTTAAAGTGTAAGTTCACCTTTACAAAAGAATCTGTAATGTGAACTTACACTGGACCCCCTCCCCATCGCCCCCGGTTTTGCTGTATCGGAGTCCCTGCGATATCTCCCGCTGTCAGACACCGGGACGCCACTGCACCGGTCCGGAGATTTGAAATCCCAGTGGATTAATCACCTATTTGTGCCTCTCAGCCTGTATGGATAGGAGGCATTCCAATTGGTCAGCACAGTCACATGGATGGCGCTGACCAATAAGACTCCGTCTAGCCTGTCCTGTCAGCACTGGAGGAGAGGAGAGAAATCCAGGAGGCCGCGTCTCAATGTCTCACAGCGGGGGATCGCGGGACTCTTGTACAGAAGTACCAGGGGGATGGGGAGAGGGTCCAGTGTAAGTTCACCTTAAAGATTTTCTCAACCAGCAACCATTGAGATATTAAACCCTTTGCCATCAGTATATAATTACTATTGGTACATAGAATGCAGGGGTCAGGGGGTTGTCATATATAGCCCAGCTGTGGTCATTAGTATAAAATGTACAATAAGTATAGTATAGAGTATATAGTACAGTGCTCAGAAAATGTGTGTGGCACAGGGTACACAATGATGCCTACATGTTTGTGCCAGTGGATGCTAGTGGAGTTTGAGGTTCTTGTGATTGCTTTCACCAGACTCTGCTCACTTTCCCCTTTATTTCTGCTACTGGAATCTCCCACAGATGTCTAGAGATTGAAGCTGTAATGCAGTGTACGCACATTAACTATTGTGCAACTTGTTCCCAAAGTATAAGCATTAACCCCTTAGTTTCCAGTTCTCAAATCAGGCATATAACCTCTCAGTCCCCTATCTTCTGCACATACAATATGTGATACCACTACCCAGTCCTCAACCTATGTGTCTTATCTCCTCAATGCTTAGTTCTTCGGCATGTACTTTAAACACTCAGTACCCAGTTCATGTAGACTAACCCCTCAGCACTCAGTTCCCAACATATGCGCTTTAACCTCTTAGTATCTGTTTTTCTGCTTATGTACTCTGTTTATAGGCAATAATCTTTCTGTTACCAATACCCAGTACATGTGCTTTTACCCCTTAGTGGACAGTCACCAGCATGTGTATTAATCGCTCAATTGCCAGTTCCTAGTACATCTGTAATAACCCCTCTATGCGCAGCACATATGCATTAAGCCCTCAGCACCCAGTCTTCAGTGCAGGTGGATTAATCCCTCACATTTTATCAATGCACAACTCCAAAAATCGGTCTAATCTTCACTGAACATTATCCAATAGTGATTTCAGTTCCCGTTCTTAATTATTCACCAGCAAGAAAGCCTTGCCCCATGTCCTTAGTGTCCTTTATTGTTCCTGAACTTTATGATACAGTCCCTGCTAATAGTCTGCTTCAGTTTGATGCCTTCTAATAGCCTGCTTCAGGCTATCCACAGGGTTTAGGAGTGTGTCTTTGGGAATGTTTGACCGTTCTTTCAGAAGTGCATTTGTGAGGTCAGGCACTGATGTGGACTAGAAGGCCTGGCTCGCAATCTCTGATCTAATTCATACCAAAGGTGTTCTGGTGGGTTGAGGTCAGGACTCTGCGTGGGCCAGTCAAGTTCCTCCACCCCAAACTCGCTCATCCATTTGTTTATGGACCTTGCTTTGTGCACTGGTGCGCAATCATGTTGGAACAGGAAAGGGCCATCCCTAAACTGTTCCCACAAAGTTGGGTGCATGAAATTGTACAAAGTGTCTTGGTATGCTGACGCCTTAAGAGTTTCCTTTACTGGAACTAAAGGGCCAAGCCCAACCCTTGAAAACAACCCCACACCATAATTCCCCCTCCATCAAATGTTTTGGACCATTACTTAAAGCAAGGTCTATAAAGACATGGATGAGAAAGTTTGGGGTTGAGGAACTTGACTGGCCTGCACAGAGTCCTGACCTCAACCCGATAGAACACCTTTGGGATATGAATGAATTAGAGCAGAGACTGTGAGCCAGGCCTTCTCGTCCAACATAAGTGCCTGTCTTCACAAATGCACTTCTGGAAGAATGGTCAAACATTCCTATAGACAGAGCTGTTATAGCTGCAAAGGGTGAGCCAACTCAATACAGAACCCTACGGACTAAGACTGGGATGCCATTTAAGTTCATGTGTGTGTAAAGGTAGGCAACCCAATACTTTTGGTAATATAGTGTATGTGAGACTTTTTCACAGCCTAGCCCAGGGGTGCTCAACCTTTTGAAGAGTGAAGGCCACTTAAGTAATTTGGTAACCAGTCGCAGTGGCAATTAAATAAAATGGTTCACAATATTTTTTTTTTAATAGCATAATGAAGATTTTAAACAACATTTAAGATCATCATTTTCTGTAGGACCAGTCCATGTTGGATGTTTACCCTGTTTTTAATCACAATCAAAAAATTAAAGAGTGGATGGCACTAGTGTGAACACTGACTTTGTTTACTTTTTACAAGGGACTCTATGTCAGCTTTTATGTCAGTTGTTCCTAAGTGGAGACCCTGTTCACAGGTATGGAAAAAAACATATGTCAACTATAGGGTTTTACTGCCCACCCCCCAAACCACAAATGTGAACAAGCCCTTATTGTCCCGAGTCCCCTATAAGGCTGCTGTCACACTGATGCACTGCAATTTACCTGCGCCGCTAGTGCAGCGCAGTGCTTTCCTGCAGGTTAGCTGCACTTTGCCATAGGCTTCTATCACACGCTTGCATTCAGGAGTTTTGATGCGCTTTTAGAAAGTGCACCAAACCCGCAGGATATAATAAAAGCCTATGGCTCAGCGCAGCTAACCCACAGGAAAGTCACAAGTGCACTGCGCTGTATTCACAGATCAGTGTGAAAGGAGCCCAATAGTTGTTAACCCCTTAATAGGTGCTATATGCCCATTGCAAAAGCTATTATGCCTAATATATGAGTTGTTTAATATAGTGACCTTATTTTCCTCCTGCAACTGCTGCTGGCATCACTCTCCTGGATGCTTGAAAGGCTTAGAGGCAGAGTACACTTGGTATCACTCTGCCTGGGAGAGGCGCCAGTGCTACAGAGAAAGCAATGGCTTATGTGGTGCCTGCCAGTGCCGGATCACTGGACTGGGATGCTCTGGGATGGTGAGTTGGCAGGCCACGGGTTGAGCACCCCTGGCCCAGCCACACAGACAGACCCAAAATCCATAGCGCGCATTCAGGCTTTCTAGGGGTGTAAATTACACTTCCTTCTACCTATCACATTTTTGAAGACCCTGGAACACCAGGACAATGGAAACACCCACCAAATGACCACATTTTGGAGAGTAAACACTCCAATGAATTTTTTAGAGGCATGTTGAGTCTTTTGAAGACTTTTTTTTTTTTTTGCCACAAATGTTTGGAAAGTATGAGAAGTGCAAGAAAATGAAAAGAATTTTTTTTACACCAAGCTGTCAATTTAATAGGCTATTTCTCGTACACAGTAAGGGCATACTTAGAATTACCCCCCAAACCCCATACACTCCTTCTGAGTATGGTGATACCACATGTTTTCACTGTCTGGACTGATTATGTACCGGACATGGTATCTTTTATATCACACAAATCAACCAATTGTGTCAAAACCAATGTACTGTACTGTAGTGGTCAGGGAATATAGCTTATTGTGGTGTCACCAATAGCAGTCCCAGTTCCTATAAGCCAAGCAAGCCTAGCCTACTGGTATTTTGCTGCCCCCAGAAATGCCATGTCCACTGGATAGGAAGTACAGGAGGCTGAAGAAAGGAAAAACAAAATTGTTCCTGTGGTTCCAGGACTGCAGTTGTCCGCAGGGAATGGCTGGGACTGGTGTCTCACAGGAACATAGTCAGTGGGATGTGCAGGTGGCACAGTTCTTGCCACAGGCACAGACTTGGTCAGCAAGCAGGCAAAGGACTGGTTGAAGCAGAAATGTGGTCAATAAACAGGCCAGGATTGGTACAGGCAGCAGGCAAAGGCAACACTGCACTAGTGTGATGATAATTGGAAACACTGGGATCAGGGACACCATAAGGGGGGTGGCAGTGATTAGGGACACTGTAATTGATGTAACAGTGATCAGGGACACTGTAACTGGTTCGGTGGTGATTAGAGACAATATGACTGGTAATCGGGAACACTGGGACTGGTGTGGCAGTGATCTCGGACACTGTAACTGGTGTAGCAGTGATCAGGGACATCATAATTAGTGTGGTGGTGATCAGGGACACTGTAACTGATGTGGCAGTGATCAGAGAAACTGTAATGCCCTGTACACACGATCGGACATTCCGACAACAAAACCGTAGATTTTTTTCCAACAGATGTTGGCTCAAACTTGTCTTGCATACACACGATCACACAAATGTTGTTGGAAATTCCGAACATGAAGAACGCGGTGACATACAACACGTACGACGAGCCGAGAAAAAGTTAAATAGCCAGTGCGGCTCTTCTGCTTGATTCTGAGCATGCGTGGACTTTTGTGCTTCAGAATTGTGTACACACGCTCGGAAATTTGAGAACCTGCTCTCAAACATTTGTTGTCCGAAATTCTGACAGCAAATGTCCGATGGAGCATACACATGGTCGGAATTTCTGGCAACAAGCTCACATCACATTTGTTGTCGGAAATTACGACCGTGTGTACGGGGCATTACTGGTGTGGCGACGATCAGGGACACAATAACTGGTGTGGTGCTCATTAGGGACAATATGACTGGTGTGGCAGTGATCAGAGACTTTGTAACTGATGTGGCGATAATCAGGGACACAGTAACTGGTGTGGGGATGATCAGGGACACTGTAACTGGTGTGAGGATGACCAGGGACACTGTAACTGGTGTGGCAGTGATTAGGGACACTGTGACTAGGTGGCGGTTATTAAGGACTCTGACTAGTGACAAATGTGTGTGTGTGTGTATATATATATATATATATACATATATATATATATATATATATATATATATATATATATATATATATATATATATAGTGACACTATACTACTCTGGGGGGTGATTGGGATTTTTTATTGGTACGATCACAACTATTGACTGACAGTAAACCCTTTCAGTATGCCAAGCTAGCAGCCTGGAGGGTGGGCAAACGCCAGCAATAAGATCTGACCATTGGTCATCGTCCAATATACAGTATCTCAAAAAGTGAGTACACCCCTCACATTTTTGTAAATATTTTATTATATCTTTTCATGTGACAACACTGAAGAAATTACACTTTGCTACAATGTAAAGTAGTGAGTGTACAGCTTGTATAACAGTGTAAATTTGCTGTCCCCTCAAAATAACTCACACAGTCATTAATGTTAAACCACTGGCAACAAAAGTGAGTACACCCCTAAGTGAAAATGTCCAAATTGGGACCAAAGTGTCATTATTTTGTGTGGCCACCATTATTTTCCAGCACTGCCTTAACCCACTTGGGCATGGAGTTCACCAGAGCTTCACATGTTGCCACTGGAGTTCTCTTCCACCCCTCCATGACAACATCACGGAGCTGGTGGATGTTAGAGACCTTGCGCTCCTCCACCTTCCGTTTGAGGATGCCCCACAGATGCTCAATAGGGTTTAGGTCTGGGACATGCTTGGCCAGTCCATCAACTTTACCCTCAGCTTCTTTAGCAAGGCAGTGGTCGTCTTGGAGGTTTGTTTGGGGTCGTTATGTTGGAATACTGCCCTGCGGTCGAGTCTCCGAAGGAAGGGAATCATGCTCTGCTTCAGTATGTCACAGTACATGTTGCCATTCATGGTTCCCTCAATGAACTGCCTGTCCTCAGCAAACTGTTTGCGGGCTTTCTTGTGCATCATCTTTGGAAGAGGCTAACTTCTGGGATGACAGCCATGCAGATGAATTTGATGCAGTATGCGGCGTATGGTCTGAGCACTGACAGGCTGACCCCCCACCCCTTCAACCTCTGGCAGCACTCATACGCCTATTTCTCAAAGACAACCTCTGGATATGATGCTGAGCACATGCTCTCAACTTCTTTGGTTGGCCTGTTCTGAGTGGAACCTGTCCTGTTAAACCGCTGGTCTTGGCCACCGTGCTGCAGCTCAGTTTCAGGATCTTGGCAGTCTTCTTATAGCCTAGGCTATCTTTATGTAGAGCAACAATTCTTTTTTTCAGATCCTCAGTGAGTTCTTTGCTATGAGGTGCCATGTTAAGTTTCCAGTGACCAGTATGAGAGAGTGAGAGCAATAACACCAAATTTAACACACCTGTTCCCCATCCACACCTGAGACCTTGTGACACTAATGAGTCACATGACACCGGGGAGAGAAAATGGCTAATTAGGCCCAATTTGGACATTTTCACTTAGGGGTGTACTCACTTTTGTTGCCAAAGGTTTAGACATTAATGGCTGTGTGTTGAGTTATTTTGAGGGGACAACAAATTGACACTGTTATACAAGCTGTACACTCACTACTTTACATTGTAGCAAAGTGTCATGTCTTCAGTGTCACATGAAAAGATATTATAAAATATTTACAAAAATGTGAGGGGTGTACTCACTTTTGTGAGATACTGTATATGCACATGTAAAGAAAACAAAAGAAGCCAAATATTCCACATAGTCGGAAATCCAGATGGTTAATGTATTAAATACACATAGATGCACTTACACGGTCCATTTATTAACAGCGCTGTTAAAGAAATAACGGCCCGAGACAATGTATTGACACTTCCTGGAACACAGTGATGTCACAGCACATAGCTCTGCATGGCGCATTTCATCAGAAATGATGTCCTCTGGGGCTTTTAGTATACACCATGTAGCACTTCAACATAATTATTGTTTGATTGTTTATGGTTTTAACTGTTGATTGTGTTCACGTGATATTTATTGGGCTTACATGAGTTTACATGAGCAATTATTGCGTTTATTGGAATGTATAGTGCTGCACAGCAGTAAGAATATCGTAGGGCTATGGTAGATGTCTCATAATGTGTGAGCTGCTTTTTGTTATGTTGTTATGTATATAGGCTGCCATTGCTGATAACTTAGTATGTTAAATTTAGAGAGAAGTCAAAATTCCTGATCTGGAAACGAAGTCAGTGACTTACAAAGGACTGAAGGCACGTGAATACCATAACAGCTAGGCAACAACATTTTCAGAATGAGTTAGATTAGTAACCTGGATATTTTATTAGCACAGGCTTCCTTTAAGGGGTCTTATGTGTACAAACTATTTAGCTATCTGTCCTAAAGATCACTTATAAAGTGGCCAATAAGTGCAATATTTTTCATGTGTAGAAAATATTTCAAGGTGGCTCCTTTCAGAATAGTGGCCCGCTATAAAGGGACAATATATCCCTGTGTTTTTTTCTATTGGAAACAGTACATTGAAGCAAATCCTACATGTAGTAGTTTATCCTTTTCAAGTTTTTTATTTAACAGTTCCACGGATACAAAGTCAGGCAGTAACACAGTACAGGTTTAACAGTTGTGAATGGTGTTAATGGCAAAATCACTGATTTATATTTCACTCAAACTCTTTCTCAATGTTATATCATTTTTATTAGCAATCATTAGAAAAGAAATGTCCAAAAAAGTCAATTTGTTGTGCCTTTTCTCCTTATCAATTTCATCTCATGAAAATAGCTAACATTTTAATTTTCATTTCCTCTGTTTGTGCTTTAAAAAGCCATAAATTGTGTAGCTGCAAGGCTGCTCTTTAATTGAAGTGAAATTCAAATGCAATAAAGAAGGCAGCGTTGTAATTTAAACAGTGATGTGAAGACTCTCCAGGGGCTTTAACAGAAAAGTTTGTCCCTGGTTTGACATGAATCTGATATACCAGAAACTAATATTGAAGAATAAGGGAATATAATAATATAGTATTTTTTAATATCTTACAAGGGTGCACCTATAACTTACCATATATTATTTAAAGTGGATGTAAACCCTCTTCTTTACCCAGTGGAGATTTTTTTCTTCCTGTTTCAGCTGTGGCAGTGGAGTCTTGGCATACAGTGTGTGAGAGCTGATTGGAGGAAAGGCACCCCCCCCTCCACATAGGCAGAGGAAGGAAGATACTTGCAGAGCTGTGCTGTGTAAAGACAAACTCTCTGCCAGTGGTGGCTGGTGCTCAAAATGTTTGGGGGGGGGGCGCAAACAAACTGAAAAATACTGAACCCCCCATCAATTGCAGCCTCACTATGTCCATCAAATGCAACCATTGTGCCCATCAAATGCAGCCACTGTGCCCATCAAATACAGCCACTTGTGCCATTCATATGCAGCCACTTGTGCCCATCATATGCAGCCACTTGTGGCCGTCATATGCAGCCACTTGTGCCTGTCATATGCAGCCATCTGTGCCCGTCAAATGCAGTCACTTGTGCCTGTCAAATGCAGCCACTTATGCCCATCATATGCAGCCACTTGTGCCCATCAAATGCAGCCAGGCGCGTCCCCCGGCTGTCACATCACTAACCCCCCCGCGGCCGGTCCGGCGGCACTTACGGCTTGTTTGGAGGGGCTCTGCTCCTCTCCTGGAGTGACGGGGCTCTGCTCCTTGGTGGGAAGCAGTGGGTCTCTTCCTTGGCGGCTCTCCTCCTCAGCGGGAAGCGGCGGCTCTCCTCCTTGGCAGGAAGTGGAGGCTGCGGCTCCTGTGTCCACTCAGCTCCTCAGGCTTCCTCCGCCATGTCTCCTCTCCCGCCAAAGCGTTAGGCATCCAATAGGATAGCCTAATGCTTTGGCCAATCGGGAGACAGGTGTCGCTGACTTGCCTGCTGATTCGCAGGGAGGAGCGTTAATGTGAAAATAGCGAAAGTATGCCACACAACAGGGTGGGATTGGGACGCAGTTCTCTGCGCCCTGAGCCCACCCTATTTTGAAGCCTATTAGAGCCTCTGGCTCTAATCACGTGCTTCAAAATACACACCCCCCACCTATCCCCGCCATAGTATTACATGTGTCTGGCGAAAGGGGCCGGGCACATGAATAGGGAGGGTGGCGGAGGTGTCGGGGGGCGGTGCCCTTGCGCCCACAATGCACAGGCCACCACTGCTCTCTGCTAATCTTTTTATAGCACCCACCCCAACACAAATTTTCAGCTGCTTTTATCTCCTGTGTCGGAGAACTTGTCAGAAGTTATCATGCTGATAACAGAGAAATGTAGCAGCATAAAGACAGGGGACGTAGGGCTTTGGAGAGAGATATGTAAACTCTACAAATACAGTATATTTGTCTAGGTTAGAGTTCATGAATCGGGCTTACATCCACTTTAAAGACAATAGAGAGTGTGATTGTTACCAACATGCAGTTTATAATGATGTGAATGCATAATATATATATTATATATGTAAAGCGCTGCGTAAATTGACGACGCTATACAAGTACCTGAAATAATAATAATAAACTGGTGACTAGTCTTTTTCCCTCTGCCTTCTCTTTTTTTGGAAGGGGGGGGGGTGGCGTTTTCTTGAGCCAAAACATGTTTTTTATTTAGCTAGTAACACTATGCTAGATACTAAAGAGGATCAAGGCACCCCTAATTCTGACACTAATGCTATACCAAATCCTTTGTTTTTAAACAAAGTCATGTTATTGCCATTTCAGTGCTGACCTAGCAATCACATGACTTTGTTTATAAACAAAGGATTAGGGTTATTGTTAACACTGGGGATGAGGTCAGTACTAAAGTTGGCTTTGTTTGTTAACAAAGCCATTGATCTCTGTCTCAGCACTGACATGGCAATCACATTATATTGTTATAAAACAAAGCCAAGCGCATTTGTTTTCAAGAAAATTTTGCCTGAGCAGTCCACATGGTATAATTTCACCAAAACCACTTCATCAATCGCTTTTTCACTCAATGCAAAGTAATGTCTGCAAAATTGAATAAATCCTAGGAAGTATATGTAAAGAGGGGATAAAACATACAGCATGTTCAGCTTTTCCTGTCCTGTTAACTTTGCATAACCTCACCATGTCTAATTTTGTTCCCTACAAAGTTTGTATTACCTTCTCTTCTTTGAGCAAATGATTAAACTGTGTGATTTGAATAGGAGTAGTCAAACTTTTGTATAAGGCTGTACACCCAAAAGAGTACTGCAAATTTTGTGCAACAGGAACCTGGTCCTTTTGTTACCTACTAAACATTTATGTTGTTTTTATTTTTGAATAATGTTGTATTGTTCCTATTCTTTAAAATCAATTACCTGAAAGAGCTAAAGCGATCTCTGTTAACCCTTTAGCTTAAACAAGGTCAATAATTATTTTATTGTGCAAACATGAAGGGGAAAATAGGTAATAGATTCAACTTGCACAAGTACACCTGCTGCTTAATGGATGTCAGGTTCTTTAATAACCTCTATACTTACAAATCAGGTTCTCCATGGATAATCTGTTTTTTGTTGGGACAGCTGTGCATGAACTTCTTTATATCGTCATTAACATTTGTGCTTCCATCCACAGATAGATAAAACAGAAGATAAATCTTTGGAGGAACGTGGGAGAATTCTTATATCCTTAAAATACAGCTCACAAAAATCAGGGCTCTTAGTAGGCATCATTAGATGTGCACATCTAGCAGCTATGGATGCAAATGGATACTCCGACCCCTATGTAAAAACGTAAGTTCTTCATTCTATGTATAGATGACATATATATATATATATACAGTATATATAGGAGGAGATTGCTACACCTAAAACAAACTTGTAAGCATATTAAATAAAAACCTGTTACAAGCCAGGGGAATTCAAACCGAGTATAGGAAAAATAGCACATTTAGAGGTTACCTCCAGAAAAAGTCACGTCACTTAAGAAATCCAGAGTAAAGTTCTATGCAAATCTCCTTTTTTCCTGTAAAAGTAAATTTTAGCCTGTCACTTTCCTTCCACCAGTAGAGCCTCCCTATTAGTCATCGATGCCATCCTTCACATTAAAGGACCAAATGAGGCTTGTTGGTTAGAGAAGTGGTG
Organism: Aquarana catesbeiana; assembly: GCF_042186555.1. NCBI lineage: Eukaryota > Metazoa > Chordata > Amphibia > Anura > Ranidae > Aquarana > Aquarana catesbeiana. Next base: position 384,238,956 of record NC_133325.1, read on the forward strand.
CCAGGTTCAAGTTTTTAGAGAAAAGTAAAAAGATTTACCTATAGCTTCAGATTTTTTTTATATTTCTGGAACCACTTTTTCCAGATGAACATTATCATTTTGGCACGTTTTTTTACTTTTTGGGGATGATTTACTAAAACTGGAGCACCCAGAAACTGGTACAGCTGTACATAGTAGCCAATCAGCTTCTATCTTCAGCTGACTGGTTTCTATGCAGAGCTGCACCAGATTTTGTACACTCCAGTTTTAGTAAATCCCCCCCTTTATCTTTACCTACTCAGTTTCTATGGCCCAGGCTGTGGCTGGTTTACCCTAAACCTGTTTCAAATAGCACACAGAATAAATCATGTCATGCGTACATAGATATGCTAACAGATATATAAATAATGCATTTTAGGCACTTGTACGTTGAATGTACCAGTACACAGAATGTAGTTTTGACTCAGGTTTAGGAATTAAAGTAGAAGAGCATGCTAAAATAACCGCTTATAGTATGTAAAAAAAAATCTTAGTGTAAATGCCTTTTTTTGAATCTTCTTCTGAGAGACCACGTGGCTGTAAAGCTTTGCCTTCTTTGTGTGATAGAGCATGAGCCAACAATAGGGCTAAATTAGTCGCTCTCCGGCTTCCACAGCTCTAGCTGTTGTCGGCAGGGCAGAGAGTTCCTTTGCAGCAGCCACTCATTTACACAGAGCAGCAGAAGCTTTTTTTTTTTTGAAAATTCTTTTTATTGAAATTTTTTATTATATACATTAACCACTAGGCCGCCAACATGGCAGAGCCCAGATTTGGCCTCGCAGGACCTAACAATGAATCCCTACCCCATGACTCCCCCCACCCTCCCCCCTAATACCCCCCCTCCCTTCCCTCCCTGTCACAGCCCAAATACAGAATTCAGAATGACCAATGTATGTTTAACACTCCTATAATATGAAGTTATCACACCGCTGAGCCTGTTTTTATCACATTATACTTCCTCAATCTTTCATCTTCCGTTCAGTCCTCCCATGTTCTATGTTAAGTAGTGTTTTCCCTCAGTGATGATTTACCATCCTCCTGCCACCTTTTAAACAATATATTAATATGGCTATCCTATTGTACTTTCATCTCCATACCATGCCTGCCATACCTTATCAAATTTATTTTTACATCCTCTAGCTTGATAAGTGGATTTGTAAAAAGGCATCATATTATTTACCAACTTCTTCCAAAATGCGACATCTGGAGCTTGAGAATCTTTCCATTTTAGTAGGATGGCCTTTTTGGCATAAAAAAGCAGAATAGTGAGCAGTGTTCTTAGAGCTCTGGTCTGCACCACCTCTTGTACTAAACCCAACAGACACACCTTAATACTTAATGGAATAGGGATTGTGAGAAGGCCCGAAACACATGAAAGGACCTCCTCCCAATATCTTTTGATTTGTGGACAGTCCCAGAATACATGGCCAGCATCGGCCGGGGAAAAAGAGCATCTCCAGCACTCCGCTGATGCTGACCCAAAAATCTTTCCTATTCTTGCCGGAGTGTAGTAACTCCTGTGAAGAAATTTAAATTGAATCAACCTATCCCTGGCTGACACAAGATGCTTAAACGGTTGATCCCATACTTCCGAGCAGCAGAAGCTTAGTGGTCATGTGACCACACACAAGACATAAATTTACACTGAGATTTCATAAAAACTTATGCATCATGTATAAAATCAGTGGGTAGGCAATGTTTCAACCATAGGTTATTTTAACCTTTACTTCTGCCTTATTGTGTTTATTAACTATTGATTATCCCATTTTAATAAAACAAACTACTGAATTTCTTCTTACGTTTGCAATCAATTCCAAGAGATATATTTTAATTGGCTTTTACAGAAAGGGAGTGGAAAAAGTCAGCTATAGCATCTTTAAAGGCTGCATGATGGCTTCTTATTGGGATTACCTTTATTATTAACCTGTTATAAACACTGTTTACGTCTAGCTTACCTTATTTTGTTATTTGAATTTGCCTGTCAATTGAATTGATATTTATTAGATATTTTCTTCTATCATGTGTTATTACAGTGACTTATCATTTAGCTTTTACATTTTTATTGCTTTAATTCAGATGGAATATATTTTGTAACCTATTATTACATTTTATACTGCGTGGGTGAATTTATAAACATTGTTTCTAATCATAATTTTTGAAAGCAGTATATAGAGATAATTGAGTACTTTCCGTTATGCTTTTTTTTATTTGCACTAACGTACAATTTTTAGGACAAGCTTTTGGGGTATGTCCCCTTCTTCAAGGTCCCAGCAGTACTGATTCATCAGTACTACTGGGACCTTGAAGGGGATATACCCCAAAAACTTGTCCTGAAAAATTGTACGTTAGTGCAAATAAAAAAAGGTATCACAGTATTCAATTGACTCTGTCGCAAGTGCACTAATACGGCTACAATCACCTCAAGCATGAAAGCAGTATATCTAAAATTCCTCTGACAATACAGCTGAACTATAGGCAAAGAGCTAAATACACAGGTGAAAAAGATATACTGTATGGTAGCAGTTTTATCTGGAAATATATTTATATTTCTGTACATCCAATCCTGTGATTCTCACAGTTATGCCACACAGCACAACCCTGTCTGGCATGGCAGGAGTGCTGATTTTTCTCTGCTACAGTTAAGTTACGTCAAGGACCAATTCAAACCAATGTGGCTCATTAACATGCTTTGGTGCACTGCAGTTCCATTCATTGTGAATCTTTGTGTGCTTCCATGCCCTGCATTAATAAAAATGGCGCATGCAGAATTTTTGGTCCCTTGTAGTGCCCTAGGCAGCCCATTCAAATAAGTAGGTTGTCTTAAGACAGCACACATTAATGTGCATTGTGACGCAACACATGTCAAACTTACTACATTATTTAAACATTCAGTACATCTCTGCTATACACACTTATTTCCCCATGTTTTAGCTCTTTATAACACAGCAAGCACAGAAAATTACCTGTTGATGCCAAAAGTCCAGTAAGCATCTAACTTCCCATAGTGGGCTGACTGTAGCTTCTCTTGCACTGAAATCCCAAACAGTATTGAAAGCCCTGCCAGAGTTCTCCCCTTATGGACCAAAAATCCCTTATGTTACGAACATGAGAAGAAAGAGAAGTGTGTTGTAGTAGGGGAGAATTTGGCCCGCAATGACATTACTGCTTGGAATTTAAAGCGGGGGTTCACCCACACCGCCAAAAAAAAAAAATATTAAAAGCCAGCAGCTACAAATACTGCAGCTGCTGACTTTTAATACATTGCCACTTACCTGTCCCGGGGTCCAGCGATGTCGGCAGGGGACGCCGAGAACCCGCTCGGTTCTCGGCAGCTGCCGCCGCCATCCTAGGTGAGGGAATCAGGAAGTGAAGCGTTGCGGCTTCACTTCCCGGTTCCCTACTGCGCATGCGCGAGTCGCGCTGCGCGTCCCTAGTGGTCCCCGCTCTCTCCTGGGAGCTGTGTGTTCCCAGCAGACAGCGCGGTCGGAACGGGAAGAGGCATAGACTCCCATGGGAGTCTATGCCGGAAGTGGGTGCAAATACCTGTCTTTGACAGGTATCTGCACCCCCCTCCCCCCTGAAAGGTGCCAAATGTGACACCGGAGGGGGGGAGGGTTCGGAAAAGCGGAAGTTCCATTTTTGTGTGGAACTCCGCTTTAAGTGCAGAGTTAGAGTTGTCAGTTCACTGCAGGAAAATAGGAGCTCACTGGATTTTTGGCAGATCAACAGACATTTTCTGTACTTGCAGCATATTTAAAATGACAAAATAAAGAGGAATTTATATATATTGCAGAGATGTACAGCATATTTTAAAAAAAGATTGCCCAGACATAAGCATGTCACAAGCATTTGCCCAATCCTCACAAGTTCTGACTATATTTTGCTTAATATGTTAATTTCCTATGCTTTCCAGCTCTATCTAGTGGCCACAATGCACTATTTTCTTGATCATGGTATTTCAGGAAAATGGCTACTAGATGGAGCTGATCATAGGAAATCAACATATTAAGAAAAATATGGTCAGAATTCCTGATAATTCGATGAATGCTTTTGACATTTGCCCAGTGACTTTTCTTAAATAGACCCCCATAATATTGCTGTATTTTATTTGTCAAATGGCAGTGAATTCTAGATGTGTGAAAAGATGTGTGAAAAGATCCACTTACTTTAAGATCCATTTGCAAACAATAACCAGTTGGCTAACCAGTCTGCCAGACTGATTCCTTTTTTCCTTTTTTTTGTTTTTTTTAGAAAGCATGTCAACCATATAATGAGAGGATAACAACCTGTCACTATTGAGTTGGTGCTTGAAATATGAGTCCATCAGCAGACTATTTTACACCTGATAGTTCATCACTTGCTCTAAGCGGAAAGCTGTAGATTTACCAGGTTACATATTTACATAGATGGTAAGTTTAAATAAAATCCCCTTGCTGCCGAGTCTATGCAGATACGCGGCCTCGGCTTTCGGGGGTTATACCGGGATGATGCCGGCAGCTGCAGGCATCATCCCAGTACCGTTTTTTGGAGCCGGCGATCGGCTTTCCAGGTATAACAACCGATGCAGCTAAAAGCCGCTCAGCTGTTATACCGGAGGAGCGGGAGGGGACGTCCCTCCTTCCCGCCGCCTCCCGCCGCTCTCAATAGGCCTCCCGTCCCACCAGGAGACCCAATCGAAAATCCGCCACCTCCGGCGGCTAGGGACAGACTGGCACGAAGCCGGAAATGGCTTTGTTCCAGTCTCCTGATTGTAAACACGGAAGCGACCTCACAACGTCACTTCCCGTTTACTCGGGTGCCAATGGCGCCAGTTTTAAAAAAAGATACAGTATTCAGAATCGCCAAAAACAGCGATCTGTATACTTTGTAGTGCAAAGGAGGGATCAGGGGTCTAAAAGACCCCGATCCCCCCATAAAGAGTACCTGTCAACACCTATTACTGTCACAAGGGATGTTTACATTCCTTGTGACAGCAATAAAAGTGATCAAAATTTTTTTTTTTTTAAACACAATTTATTAATATAAAAATAAATAAAATAAATAAGAAAAAAAATTTAAGCGCCCCCGTCCCCGCTGCTCGCGCAGCAAAGAAAACGCATATGGAAGTCGCGCCCGCATATGTAAACGGTGTTCAAATCACACATGTGAGGTATCGACGTGATCGTCAGAGCGAGAGCAATAATTCTAGCACTAGACCTCCTCTGTAACTCTAACCTGGTAACCGTAAAAAAAAATTAAAGCGTTGCCTATGGAGATTTCTAGGTACCGTAGTTTGTCGTCATTCCATGAGTGCGTGCAATTATAAAGCGTGACATGTTTGGTATCTATTTACTTGGTGTAACATAATCTTTCACATTATACAAAAAAATTGGGCTAACTTTACTGTTTCGTTTTTTTTAAATTCATGAAATTGTCCCTTTTCCCAAAAAGTTGCGTTTAAAACACTGCTGCACAAATACTATGTGACATAAAATATTGCAATAATCGCCATTTTATTCTCCGGATTCTCTGCTAAAAAATATATAAATAATGTTTGGGGGCTCTAAGTAATTTTCTAGCAAAAAATACGGATTTTAACTTGTAAACATTAAATGTCAAACATGACAACATGGCTTAGTCATGAAAGGGTTAAAGACACCAGTCCATCCAGTTCAACTTGTGTTTGCGTCACTGCCATTTCCCATATACCTGTATATTGCTTTTGCTAAGAAACACATCTAAAAAATGTTTTAATTTATCACACTCCTTGCTGAAACCACCAACTGTGGGAGTTCCACATCCTTACTGCTCTAACAGTGAAGAACCCCTTATACAGTCTAAGGTAAAACCACTTCTTGTCCAACTTGAGTGGCTGTGTGCCTTCTCATGAGACCTAAAACTGAATAGATTTCTCCCTATACTAGAATCACCATTAAGATATTTGTATATCACTATCGTATCCCCCCTTAGGTGTCACTTCTCCAGGGACAATAAATTTAATGTTTGTAATTGTACCTCATGACTGAGGTCCTCCAGTCCCCTTAATAGTTTTGTTGCCCTTCTCTGGACTCTCTCCAGTTCCAGCACATCCCTCCTAAGGACTGGTGACCAAAGCTGGACGGCATACTGAAGATGAGGCCTAACCAGAGTTTTGTAAAGTGGTAAAATTATAGTCTTTTCTCCTAAGTACAAGCAAAACAACATGTTTGGTGACCTGATAATGACATTACATTGCAAAAAAAAAACGTGTTTAACCTGCAAATTTGTAAAGCACGGTCGAAAAACTTTTTTTTTTTACAAATATTAATTATTTTTCCATCTTGGCCTTCCACAACTGCTCTTCTGATTATGTAGTTTATTGTTTGACCCACCCTTGCAGCCTGCTTTATGTGGGTCATATTATTCAGGCCAGGTTCTAAGAACTTCTGAGATTTTTTGAACAGGGTAACACCAAACATAGTGTCCCTAGACACTTCTCTGAAATGAGTCCACAGATGGTTTACAAGATTTAAGAAGTTATGTGAAAGGGATACTTTCTGGATTTTTACCCTTGGTTTTCAAGGGTTTCAACACAGTGCTCTTCCTTGACTATAACCTGTTGTGCATATGTATATGTCCCCTTGTCCCTTGTTACTTTACAATGTTATTATTATGCTACTGGTTATGTGACCTAACCTTTCTTATGATTTGGCTTGGGTTTTTTTCTCTCTTTTTCATTCATTTTGGATGCTTACAATATCACAAGTATTATTTTTTTTCTCTAAAAGTCCTATTGTTCTCTAAATATAATATATTTATTGCTTTTTAGTTGCCTTTATTTTATATTTATTTCTTTTTTCCACAAATATTTTTTCTGCTATCTTTTGTTCTGCAGTTTGTTGTATTGTTTTTTTATTATGGTTTAAGAATTTTCACTTTGTCAAGGTCGTTATGTAGAAAATGCTATATCCTGTTGTGAAGTTATTACTCTGCTTAGCTTTGTGTCATCAACAAACACTGTGATTGAACTATTCATACGCACCTCAATATCATTTATGAACAAGTTAAACAGAGTTGGTCCCAAGACATAGCCTATATATAAATATGCTATTTATCACCACCCTCTGGACGTGCTTTTGTAACTAGTTTTCTATCCAGGTACTATGATCAATTTCAACAGACCTCAATTTGTAAATTAAGTGTTTATTGGGTACTTTATCAAACATTTGGCGAAATCCACATCCACAGGCCTTCCTGTATCTAAATTACAGCTCATTTCCTCAAATAGTGTTTAGAGGTTGGTCTGGCAAGAAAGATCTTTCATAAATCTATGCTGGTTACTATTAATGATACTATTTGTATCAGAAAATGCTTGAATATGTTCCGTTATTATCCCCTCCAATAGTTTACATTCTATTAATGTTAGGCTGACTAGTCTGTCATTTTCAGGTATTTATTTAAGCCCTTTTTTTGAATAATGGTACCACGTTAGCTTTTCGCCACTCAGCTGGCACCATTCCAGTCAGGAAGCTGTTTTGTTTCCTTAAGAATAATGATCTGGCTATAACATGGCTAAGTTCCTTGAGGACACTTGGGTTTTCGAGTCTTTTTTTAACACTGGCTTCTGTTAGCCACAAAGACACTTTCCATGTTGTGTTACTAACAATACTGTAAAGTTTATTATACTCCTTTCCTTTATAAAAACTGAGGAGAATAATGTATTATTAAAAAGTCTGGGGGGGGGGGGTTTACTTATCTCCGCTCTGTAGTCAAACTTGGCTGCCCTAATCATGCTCTTGCATTTCTTATGCATCATTTGTATTGTTGGAATGCTGAGAGTGTCCCTTTGGCCTTATATTTTTTAACCACTTGCCGACTGCCTTCCGCAGATCTACTGTGGCAAGGCGGCTCGGCTGCGTAAACCGATGTACCTGTATGACGGTCTGTGCATGTGACAGCGTGGGCGCGCACGCCCGCTGCGCATTGGGGGAGCACGCGCGCGGGTCCGGCGGACCCGATTTCAGCCGGTCACCCACGATGGCGGTACAGAGAGGCAGATCAAGGATCTGCCTATGTAAACAACACGGCTCCCCATTCTGATAGGGGACAACATGGAGATCTGCTGTTCCTAGTGATCAGGTACAGCAATCTCTGTATTGTTCCACTGGGCCCAGCCCCCACACAGAACACACCCAGGGAACACAGTTAACCCCTTGATCGCCCCCCTGATGTTAACCCCTTCCCTGCCAGTGTCATGTATACATTGATCAGTGCATTTTTTAGCACTGATTACTGTATTCGTGTCACTGGTCTCCAAAAAGTGCCACCTAGGGTCAGATTTGTCGCAGTCTCTGCTAAAAATCGCAGATCACCACCATTACCAGTAAAAACTATTAAAAAAATTAAGTACCTAAATCTATATCTAATCTTTTGCGCAAGCCAATAAATATGGGCTTATTGGGATTTTATTTGCCAAAAATATGTAGATTACATATTGGACTAAATTTATGAAGACATTTTTTGTTTGTTTGTTTTTTTTGTTATAGCAGAAAGTAAAAAATATTGTTTTTTTATTCAAAATGGTCGGTCTTTTTTTGTTTATAAAGTAACAAATAAAAACCAAGAGGTGATCAAATACCACCAAAAGAAAGCTCTATTTGTGGGAAAGAAAAGGACATCAATTTTGTTTGGGTACAACGTTGCACGCCCACGCAATTGTCAGTTAAAACGATGCAGTGTCGTATCACAAAAAATGGCCTGGTGATTAAGGGGGTAAATCCTTCTGAGGCTGGTTAAAGAACAGTTTTTTTCCATGAATATGCCTTTTTATGATAGTATTTAGAATGTTTACACTTAGTATTTAGCCACCCAGGTTTACCTTTAGTTCTTTTATATGTGTTGCCTATTGGAATGCACTGGCTAATACCATTATTTAATATGTCTTGAAAGCACTTTTTGTTTCTAGAATTTGATCCCATTTGATGTTGTGTAGTATGGAGCACAGTTTAATAAAGTTGGTGCTTTTGAAACTCAGTGTTCTTGTCCTACCCTTGTTTTTGAATTTCCTGTGATTCTTCCACATCTGCAATCAGCTCCATGGTGTTTGTAAATAGTAGGTCTTTCAGAGCGTGATTTCTAGTTGAGGCATCCACCAACTGACACATGAATTTGTCTTGTACGACATTCAAGAAAGGATGAGCTTTAGATGAGAGAGCAGTTCCGTCTGCCCAGTCAGTATTAGGATAATTTAAATCCCTATTATAATAACATTGCCTCATTGCAACTATTTCTAACTGTGAAAGGAGATTGGTCTCCCCAGAGCCATCTTAATAGCATCAGGGGGCCCCTGGGCAAAGTAATGCACTGGGGCCCCTACAAGCCTTCCCCAAGAATCCTTCCTCTCAAGAATGACAGTATACAGTCGTGCTCAAAAGTTTGCATGCCCTGGCAGAAATTGTAAAATGTTGGCATTAATATTGAAAATATGACTGATCATGCAAAAAAAAACTATTTTATTTAAGGATAGCAATAACATGAAGCCATTTGTTATCACATAGTTTTTTAGATCCCTTTTAAATCATAACGATAACAGAAATCACCCAAATGGCCCTAAAAAAGGTTTACATACCCTGGAACGTTTGGCCTTGGGACAGACACAGAAGGTGGCGCACACATGTTAAAATGGCAATTAAAGGTGAACTTCCCACATTTGTGGCTTTTTAAAACCACAATTAGTGTCTGTGTATAAATAGTTAATGAGTTTGTTAGCTCTCACATGGATGCACTAAGCAGGCTAGACACTGAGCCAAGAGGCGGTAGAAAAGAACAGTCAAAAGATCTGCCTAACAAGGTAACATTAGGGGCTCTTTTGATAGCAAGCCAAAGTCATGTAGACCAAGAAAGATTGCAGCCACAACTGTTGGAAGAATTGCTCAGGATACAAAGAAAAACCCACAGGTAACCGCAGGAGAAATACAGGCTGCTCTCCAAAAAGACGGTGTGGTTGTTTTTAAGGAGCACAATTCAACGATACTTGAACAAAAAAGAGGTACATGGTTGAGCTGCCAGAAGGAAGCCTTTACTGCGCCAATGCCACAAAAAAGCCAATGAGGCATGTCAAGGTGTTGTTGGGCATATTGTAACCAGGCTTTTTTGTGGAACTTGTACAGAAAAGGCTTCTTTCTGGCACCTTGACCATGCAGCTCTCATATTGTGCTCCTTAAAAACAACCACGCCATCTTTTTCCAGAGCAGCCTGTATTTCTCTTGAGGTTACCTGTGGGTTTTTCTTTGTATCCCCAAAAGTTGCTGTGGCAGTTGTGGCTGAAATCTTTCTTGATCTCTTGATCTAACTGACCTTGGCTTGGTATCAAGAGATCCCCAAATTTTCCACTTCTTATTAAGTGATTGAACAGTACCGACTGGCATATTCAAGGATTTGGATTTTTTTAATATCCTTTTCCATCTTTGTAAAGTTACTTTACCTTGTTACACAGGTCTTTTGACTGTTCTTTTCTACCTCCTCATGGCTCAGTGTCTAGCCTGCTTAGTGCATCCATGTGAGAACTAACAAACTCACTGACTATTTATACACAGACACTAACTGTGATATAAAAAGCCACAAATGTGGGATATTAACTTTTAATTGCCATTTTAATCTGTGTGCACCACCTTCTGTGTCTGTACCAAGGCCAAATATTCCAAGGTATGTAAACTTTTGATCAGGGCCATTTGGGTGATTTCTGATATCATTATGATTTTAAAAAAACTATGTGATAATAAATGGCTTCAAGTGATTGCTATCCTTAGATAAAAGAAATTTTTTTGGCATGATCAGTCATATTTTCCAATATTAATGCCACGATTCCATAATTTTAGCTAGGGTATGCAAATTTTTGAGCACAACCGTAAATAGTTGATAGATTTGAGCTTATATTTCCTAGTACTGTAAATAAAATTGATTTTAAAGCAATAAGAAAACATGCCATAAATCAAACACTAATCAACACAACTATCCAAACGATATAAAAAGTTTTGAAGAACAAAAATTTCACCCTATACACAATATGTTGTTATACCAGTGGTGGAACTACCAGGGTGTTGGCTGGGCTCAGCCCTTCCTTCTCTGAGCTGGCCTCTTAGCTGTCGCCAGCTCCTATCTCTCTCCACAGTTACTCAGCTGTTGATGATATCCTGCTCATCAGTCCGGCCTACTTAAGCCGTCCACCCCAGATGATCTCTGCCTTAGTCTCTGTGATGCTGACCAAGGCTATCTCCTGCGTTCTTGTTAAAGACTTGCTTGGCTGACATTCCTTCTGGCTCCAGATCCTGCTTGCTGTTCCACTACGCCAGGGATGTGCAATTAGCGGACCTCCAGCTGTTGCAAAACTACAAGTCCCATCATGCCTCTGCCTCAGGTTGTCATGCTTGTGGCTGTCAGAGTCTTGCTATGCCTCGTGGGACTTGTAGTTCTGCAACAGCTGGAGGTCCGCTAATTGCATATCCTTGTACTACGCTGTTCCCTGGCTTCCTGACTTTCTAGCTTGTCTGACTATCCGTTCCGGTTACCGAACTTTGGCTATGTTTTGACTACATTTGTTCTATTTACTTTTATTATTAAACAAGTGCGATTTAACTGTACTTCTGTCTTGTCTAAATCATGGTTTCTGACACAGGGTCGCAAAGGTCGCACTGTCGGGCGTCTCTCTCATACAGCCCAGAGCCTGCACTGACAGTTCCCCCTCTACCCTCGCATAGATAGGAAAGGAGAAAGCCAATCTGCTCCTTCTCCTCCTGCCCCTCTCCTCCTGTATGCACCACCATGAGTGTGAATGATTAAATTCAGCTGCTTAGCTTCACACTTCCCACGGTGCAGGCTTTGCATTGTATGGGAGAGATGCCCTTAGCTCAGAATCCTGCTGAGGAGGCACTGATGGGCACTGATATACTGCATTGATGAGCACTGATAGGTGGCACTGATAGGCAGCACTGATGGACACTGATAGACCACACTGACAGGCAATGATGAGCATTGATAGGCACTGATAGGCACCATTGATGAACACTGATAGGTGGCACTGATGGGCGGCACTGATAGGTGGCATTGATGGGTACTGATAGGCAGCATTGATAGGCAGCATTGATGAGCACTGATAGGCGGTGCTGATGGGCACTGACAGGTGACACTGATTGGGCTGCACTGATAATCAGGGCAGTCTTGCAAGTTAATGGCTCTCCTTTCCTCACACAAAGCATGTGAGGAAAGGACTGCTAATATAACTAGCAATTCTGTTTACATCTGATCAGCTGATCACATGGAAAAGGGCCACTATGATTGGTCCTTTACTGTGATCTGTGATCAGCTGTGTCCCAGTCACAGAGAGCGCTGAATCTGCGCCCCAGGGGGCACGCGGGAAACAGGGTTCTGGGAGGGTGTCCAAGGATGCCCTCCCAGAACTGGAAGCCTGGGGGTCGGGGGCGCCTTCATGGTTTCTTGCACTGGAACCCTGAAGGTTCTAGTTACACCTCTGTGCTATACTATACAAATAAAGATGGCACAAAAGAATTACTATGCCGCCTACCCTCAACAAAACAACGGCGGGTGGGTTGCAAGTGGTTAAGGTATATTCATACCAGATACAGTGGGACTGTGGTGGGTGGTTAATCCAGCACAGTCCCACCACATGCAAAGGCAAAATGCCTCATATCCGGTATGTCCAGTTCACACCAGTGCATTCACACCACTGCATTCACGGCACTGCGGCCAATTGAACTTTATGAAATGTCAGTTTGACATTGCAATAAAGTTTGTTTAAAAATAAAAAAGCACAGCATGTTGTAATGCAGCAGCTGCGATCAATAAACCCTTAGTACAATGGTGTGCCGCCATTTCTTCTAAAGGGAATGATCACTATACAAGGGGTCTTCAGCATCCTGGGGGGCTGTGCGGTTCACTCTGAATCCTGCTATATCCAAAATCTCACTCACAGGAGTGAGATATTGAGTGACAGTGCAGGATTGGCACAGGCAGCACAGTTCACTGTGCACATATCCAGCTTCCAGTCACAGAGTCCTGGCTGGGCTGTGGGCGGACCCTGGAGGTGGAGCCGCTGAAATTTGGCATTCACATACACTCAGGGAGTCCAGCTGGAAGGCAGAAGTAGAACTGGTGCCCGCTCAGCCCGACTCCCAAGCCCAGCTGCCCAGCTGCTAGCAGTCCATTGTCTGTGCAGTGCCAGTGTGCAGAGACCAGACTGCAGACACATTCCTTCCTTCCAGCTAATCTCTACACTGCCTCATTCTCGCAAGATCATTTATTGCAGGAGAATCAGCCCTGATGGGACCCTATGTTTACCTGGGACCCTGGGCACTGCCCAGGGGTGCCTGCACAATATCACGGCCCTGATACACCAACTATTAATTTACTGTTTCTTCCCTTTGAAGCTCCAACCACAAGGATTCCACCTCCTCCACTGCCTCATTAGTAATGTCATTCCTTCACTATCAAATCACTCTTAACATGCAGTCACAGTCCTCCTACTCTTCTACCTACCCTGTCCCTCCGATACAGGATGTATTGCCGGACAGTGGCAAATCAGTCATGTGAGCTGTCAAACCAGGTTTGATATTCCCTTGAAGCCGAAATCCCTCTCCTGTCTCAGCAGCTCCAGTTATTCCATTATATTAAACAAACGTCTAGCAGTAAATATTTCTTTTAATTTTGTACAAGCACATCTTTTTTTTTCTCTTTGTTCTAAGGCTGTAATAGGATTCTGCAAGCTTACATGCATTGGTCTTAGGTACTCTAATTACACTACAACTTTGCCCACATCAGCATCCTCTGACCCTTGCTCACTGCCTGGTTTAGTTTCATCCGATCTCTCCCCCCACTACCTAGTTTGAAAGGTTCTCCAACATTCTGACCATTTTCTCCCCCAACAGAGCTCCTCATTTTGGTGCAGTCCATCTCTGCTATAGAGTCGTTAACCGACTGAAAAGTCAGCCCAGTTTTCCTTGAACCCAAAACCCTTCTTCCTGCATCAGTTCTTCAGTCACTTGTTAAGTTCCCTATGCACCTGCTGCCCCTTTGGTGTGGCTTGAGGTACAGGTGCCATTTCTGAGAATACTGCCTTGGAGGTCCTTTTCTCTAATTTACCACCTAAGTTCCTCTAAATTTATCATTTGTACCTGTATGTACCATGACTGCTAGGTCCTCCCCTTCCCCACCCACCAATCTGTCTATCCGATTTGCAATGTGCCAAACCCAAGCACCCGGTAAACAACATCATGTTGACCAATCGCAGTCTTTGTGACAAATTGCCCTATGTGTTGTTCTAATAATTAAAGTGTCACTAAACCCACATCATAAAAAAACTATCAATAATGCTGTATTACATGCTGTTCATACTCACTTAGTCACTATGAGATTCATTTTCTGTAAACTGCAAAACAGCTGATTGATCCTGATGTTCTCTCTCTCCCTCTTTTGTCCAAGTCCCCAGTTCAGCTAGGGATTTTGCAGAGCAGTGTTGGCAGCTCTGCATATGCTCAGTTTTCAATGTGCTTCTATGCTCCCTCCCACCTCCTCCATGCCCACTAATCAGCTAAACACAATGGGGTGGGATACTACACCTCCCTGTTATTCCTTGTCAAAAGAAGTTTATTGAGTATACAATGTTATAAAGATACATAAAGATACATAAAGTAAGTTTACAAGGATCTATAAAGTAAGCTCATTGTTCTACAGTAGGGTTTATATAGGTAAATATCATGAAATTTCAAAGATTAAACATTGGGTTCACGTAAACCTAAATTAAAGATATATATCATTTCCTTAGTTTTGTAGGTATTTAAATGATTTATACCTACTATACATATTGTTTACAAGTAGAGTGTATATAGGTCAAATAAATTCTGATAATGAGCTTTAATCATAAGGTGGAGAAAAGGAAAGAGAAAGAAGAAAAAGGGTTGAAAGGTAGAGGTATGGTCCAAAAGGTTGTCCCGCTCGTCAGTTTATTATTCTTTTTAGTTCTCTTTGAAGCCTTAGAATGGGTGTCTCTGTAAGTCATTTAATCTGTTACCATGGCAACAGGACAGAGTCATTGAAATTTGACAGGAACTGTTGTTTTATCCAAGGATGCCAGAGTTTTTCAAATTTTGGAATTTGATTTTGATCGATGGCTACCATCTTAGCATGGGACATTGTATTATTCATTCTGTGAATTGTTTCTGCTAATACCAATGTAGGAGATTTCCATGCCTTGGCCACTGTTTGTTTTGCAGCCGTTATTAGTTGGATCATAAGTTTGAATTGAGAGAGTGTTAACCATTCCGGTTTTAGATTAAGTAAAGTTAAATATGGATCTGGTTGTATTATTTTTTTAAATATTTTAGATGCAATCACGAAGACTTCCTTCCAGAAGGTTTGGATTACTGGGCACGTCCACCATATGTGTAAATATGTGCCTATTTCTGGGCAACCTCGAAAACAAAGAGCTGAGGTATTAGGTGAATATTTTGCCACTCTAGCGGGTACAAGGTACCAGCGAGTTAGGACTTTATAATTTGTCTCCAGTGCCAAGATGTTGGGTGAAGATGACTTAGATGTGAGCCATATATTAGACCAGTCCGTGTCTTCTAAAGTTCGTCCCAGGTCCTCCTCCCACCTCTGAACGTAAGAGGGTCTATTAAGATTTGCTACTCCATATAATTGATTATAAAGTGATGAAATTGTACCTTTAGCAAATGGATCTTTTGTACAGATTGATTCAAAAATGGATAATTGGGATAATGGTGTATCCCCCTTTAGGAATGGTGTATAGAAATTTTTGATTTGGAGATATCTAAATATCTCAGAGTTTGGTAGATCATATTTTTCTCTAAGCGATGGGAATGAAAGGAATGATTTAGATGCTATGAAGTCATTTAGTGTCTGAATGCCTGATGTTGTCCAAGCTTTAAAAGAATTTGGGTAGATCCATGCCGGATAAAAGGCCGGATTTCTGATAAAAGAAAGGAGAGGATTGTGTGGAGATTGTAACTGATATTTGGTTTTTAGTTTATCCCAGAGATAAGAAGTGTTTAGTTATGGGATTATGAATTTTAAAGCGGTCTTTAGGATCAAGCCATAATAAATTTGATATTAATAGAGGGTCATTTTCTGAAGCCTCTATAAATACCCATAATGGGATTTCCTGTTTTGCATGGTATTTGGACAGACTGGCCAAATGTGCTGCTCTGTAGTAGTTAGTAAAATTAGGGTATCCCAGGCCTCCTTTATTTTTGGGAAGATGTAGTGTGTGTATAGGTATACGTGGTTTAGAAGATCCCCATATAAAAGAAGTTGCTCTTTTTTGTACTATTCTCAAAAAATAGGAAGGAATTGGAATAGGGAGGACTCTGAATAGATAAAGCAATTTGGGTAGAATAGTCATTTTGATTGCATTAATCTTCCCTATCCAGGATAAAGGAAGTTGCGACCATTGTTTTATTAGATTTGTGATCTGTCTTAATACAGGAGGATAATTGGTTGAGAATAAGTCAGAATGAGATGCTGTTAAATGAATTCCAAGATATGGGATTGATTTTTCTGCCTATGTGAATGGGAGTGCAGCCCTAGCCGGGATCAATTCCATGTTTGTGAGTGAAATATTAAGCACTAGGCATTTCTTAGGATTAATCATAAGGCCGGATAGGGCTGCAAATCCATCAAGAGCTGGTATTAAGTTAGGACCAGAGACCTGTGGTGATGATAGAAAAAGTAATATATCGTCTGCAAATATACATAATTTGTGTGTAATACCTCCTACTTCAATGCCAGTTATAGTTTGGTTTGTTCTGATGTATTGGGCCATGGGTTCGAGTATAAGGGCAAATAATAAGGGAGATAATGGGCAACCCTGTCGGGTACCTCTTTCGATATTAAAGGCTTCAGATTTGTATCCAGCATATTTTATATAGGCTTTGGGTTTATTATATAATGCTTTGATCCATGTTAAAAAGTGGGGTCCAAAACCCCACTTTTGTAATGAATATTGCATATATTGCCAGGATACTGTGTCAAATGCCCTCTTAATATCGAGAGATAGAAAACATAAAGGGATTTTCCGTTTTTTAGCAATATGTGCCAATAACACTGCCCTGCGTATATTATCGCCTGCCTGTCTATTTGGCATGAAGCCTACTTGATCTCTATGTATTAATTTTCCTATAATGCTATTGAGGCGTTTTGCTATTATTTTTGCTAATAATTTAATATCGAGGTTTAACAGAGAGATAGGCCGATAATTCACACAGGAAGTATCATCAGAAAGGGGTTTTGGGATCATACAAACAATTGCCATTAGTGTTTCTTGCCGAAAAGAATGTCCATCTAGAAGTTTGTTAAAAGTTTCAGTGAGAATGGGAGAGAGTATTTCTGAGAATGTTTTATAGTATAAAGCCGAGTAGCCGTCTGGGCCTGGTCTTTTGTTAAGTTTTAGGTCTTTTATGGCGTTAGCAACTTCATCTATAGTTATAGGCTCATCCAAACTGCTTTTTTGATTCTGAGATAACTCAGGTAAGGTTATTTTTGAGAAGAAGGATTCAGCTTCTGTAGGATTAAATTCATTGTTTGTCTTGTATAAAGTTGCGAGATGTGAGTGAAATTTATGGACTATTTTAACTGGATTACAAGTGTAAACATTTTTTGATAATTTCAAACGTATTGGTTTGAAAGATTTGTTAGTTGAATTTAATGCCCGAGCCAAATATGTACCTGGTTTGTTTGTATTCATGTAGAAATTGTGTTTGGAGCGTTTGAGGGATTTATCAACTGACTCAGTGAGAAATAGATCGTATTCCAATCTAGATTTTTCCAGATGAGATTTTGTACTCTGAGATGGATTATCTTGAAATGATATGTAGGCTGCATTAAAATTGAGTTCTAGTTTTTTTGCTAGATTTTTGCGTTCCCGTTTAAATAGCGCCATTTGTCTTTGTATTGTACCACGCAAGACAGGCTTATGAGCTTCCCACAGTGTTATTGGGGAGATGTCTGTTGTATTATTAATTGATATGTATTCCTTTAAAGCTTGTTCAATGGCCATCTGATGTAGTGGGTGTTTGAGCATTATGTCCGGTAAGTACCACGTTGGGTCATGCGCTTTTGGTATGGCTGAGGCTATAGTAGTGTATACTGCATTATGGTCAGACCACGGAATCGGAATTATATCTGATGCAATAATTTCTGGTATCATTCCTATTGTTAGAAAAATATGATCTATTCTGGTGAAGGTTTGATGAGGGTGCGAGAAATAAGTGAATTTCTTTTTCATTGGGTTACTTTCTCTCCATGAATCTACCAAATTGTATTTGGAAAGAAGTTGAGAAAAAGGTAATCTAGAGGTTATTTTGGATGGTGTAAAAGGTGATTTATCTAGAAATGGGAGGAGGACCTGTTTCGAATCCCCACACATTATCACTGTTCCTATTTTGTGTGTATTAATCACTTGTAATATATGTGAGAGGAATGGTGTAGGTTGTTTGTTAGGAGCGTAGTAGGAAATCACCGTGATTGCTGTATCCATTATATAACCCATGAGTATCAGGTATCTACCTTCTGGGTCTTTAATTTCTGATGATAAGGTGAATGGTGTGGATCGGTGAAATGCAATTAGAGTTCCCCTTTGCTTGGTACAGGCAGAAGCCGTGTAAATTTGTTGATAAAAAGGAGAAATATATTTTGGAGTAGAATCTTTGGTGAAGTGTGTTTCTTGGAGGCATACTATGTGAGCCTTCTTGTTATGGAAAGTACGGAAGGCTTTGGTCCTTTTTTGAGGGACATTTATTCCCTGAACATTCAGGGAAAGTATATTCAGTGGTGCCATGGCAATAGATCAAATAGTTTTGACTTACTTTTTGTTATGCAGAGCTGACTGCGCAGATCAACCTGTGTGGACTGAAGAGATGAATAGATAGAAAAGAAACCAGTGAATTCTGGAGTAAAGAGTAAACAAAAAACATATGAGATTAGATGATACATTGTATAAATTATTTTTTGCAAGTAATCACAATTTACCCGTGAAAGAGAATAAATATCTCTCTCAGGGGAATAAGTGCCTTCGTCACACTCCCACATAATATGGTTGGGAGAATGAGGAGGGCTAATGGGGGTACACGGATCTTCCGCTTACAGGAGAGAAGTGCTATGTCAAAAGACATCAAAATGATGTTTCATTAATTGGAGTGCAGAATATAGTTTTTGTTGAAATTATTTATTCCAGGGTGGTTGTATATGGTTAGTCTTGCCCTAGGCTAAATAATTCAGTTAGAAAGGTACTGTTAATAACTTTGGTATTGATGAAGATAGTTTGAATTATTTTGGGATTTTAACCCTTTTAGAGTAAACAATTACATATTTTATTCATATGTAACTGTTTAGATATGTTAACTCATAAAATTGAGGTTGTATTGCTTCAGATTAGAATAAACAAAAACATAATTCTAGGAACTAGTTAGGTAATAATATATTTGTTTTAGGAAAAGAAAGAAAAAGCTTCCATTACTTCTGGATTATTGAACATATTTGTCCTAAAAAGTAATAAATCTATTGTTATTACCTGATAATATATAACTGAACAAGAATTTCCTTATTTCACTTATATATTCTAAGGCTATATGAATCAGAAGTAATAAGAAATATAACTGGAATGTAACATGATCCCACACAGTGTGTGACTATCAGAATGCAGTTACATTCAGTTATAAATATAGATTTTTTATAGAGAACCATCTCTTAGTATAATAAATGAAGAGATATCAGGAATTAGGATGTCAGTCCATTGAATCTTCTTGGTCCATGGATGATGTGGCATAACGGCCTCTTTTGTGAGAATGATGATTCCCATTTTGTTCTGAAATTTTCTGGGTGCTGCCTGAAGGTGAAGATGACGCTATTCTTCTGCGTGTGGGAGTGTTGCTGCTTGTGGGTTCTGTCAGATTTAATTTTAAAAGGGTTTGTTGTAGTTCATCTGCTGATCTGCTTCTGTAAATTGTACCTTGGTAGTTAAATCTGACTGAAAAGGGGAAGCCCCATTGATACATAATGTTGTGGCGTTGCAGTTCCATTAGTTGGGGTTTCATGGATCGTCTTTTAGTAATAGTAAGTTGGGATAGGTCAGCAAAAATTTGATAATTGTGTCCTTGAAAATTAAGTTCCTTTTTTTCTCTTGCAGCAATTAGTATTTGTTCTTTCGTTCTGTAATAATGAAATTTTGTGATTATATCACGTGGGGGTCCATCTTTCTTTTTGGCTGTGAGGGCTCTGTGTACTCTGTCCAGTTCTAAACGTTCCATAGGGATATCTGGCTTTAGTTCTTGTAATAGAGCAGTAATAGTAGATTGCAGGTCTGTCACAGTTTCAGGTATTCCCCTTATGCGCAAGTTTGAACGTCTGGTTCTATTTTCGTAATCTTCGAGCTTAGTTTGAAGTATTAAATTCTCTTTTTTTAATTGTTCCAATTCTGTTATATTTTCTTGGGTTGTAATTTCAATTTCATCCATTTTTATTTCTAAGGCTGCTGTGCGGTTTCCCAGCTCTCTTATTTCTTTGGTTAGGCTTTTTGTTATTTGGTCTGAGGTTTGTTTTAAAGCCTTATGAAGCATCTTTTCAAATTGTAATAATATTACTGGGGATACTGAGGAGGCTTGTGGAGAAGTTTGTGAGAGGATTTGTTCTGTATCTGACTCAAATGGAGAGTCTTGCTGTGACATTTTCTGTCTGTGAGAGCGCCCTGATGCTGTATCTTGTGAGGTGACTGGAGCTGCTTCAGCTGCAGTGAGTGCCTGTGAGCTCTTTGTGAGGTGATTTTTATTTCTGCCACGGTTTCCTCCCAGTACCATATTTCCTGCCCAAACTTTCACAGTTTGTTCCCTGGGGCAAAAAGGTTCAAATGGATACCTTTTGAGCCTGCAGGCTCCGCTTTGTCCTTCTCTTCTCTCCTCAGCGGTGTGGAGCTCTAACAATGCATGTCTGCTCTGCTAGGCTCCGCCTCCTGCCCTGTCCTCCCTGTTATTCCAAGACACCGGCTGGAGGGACTTGACACAGCCTGTGACTGACAGAAATCCGCCTACATCATGTTATTGCCAAAAAATAATAAAGATTTGATTTCAAATATATATTTGTATGACTTTGTGGTCAGTTTATTGATATTAAGTATTTTTTTTACACTGTATTCCAAAGACTCGTCCTGCTTATGTTTTCCTGCAGACAGGCTGGGAAACAGCTGAGTCATGTGACAGCTGTATATCAATTAGGGAAAGGTACTTAGATTTTTTTTTTTTAATAATTACAGTGCCATCATCCATATACAGAAATAGATGGTACAATGTAAGTTAAACAGTGTGTGTTTAGTATCACTTTAAATCCCATTATCACCACACCACCAGTATCTGTCTTTCCTTTTCTGTAACTTTGCCCCCATCCTTACTTGAGTAGTTGTTCTCCTGGCAGCTAGGGGATGTGCTCTGCTCCAGCAATGCCACTCCTGAACTGAGATTCCCAACATCACAAAACCGGGCATATTTATTAGGATGGGTCAGCTCAATAATAACACTTTTCCATCTTCTAACTGTCACCCAACCACCCTCCTCTGGTACCTGCACCTCCATATTACTTTCCTCTTTTATACATGCCCCAGCCAGCACCTGATGGGTACGGTCCAAACTCCCTTTCAGGTTGTTGATGCTTCACAGTGTTGCACTTGATTCCTGAGATTCAGGATCTAGGTTTTCAGTAAGTAAACAACTTGCTCACATTTTGTGCAGCAGTATTCACCCTTGAATTGTTCTTCTGTTTTGGGCTGTAACAAGACCCCCTCAGTACTTCTCAATACTCAGTGGCTCTCTACCAGCACTTAGGACATCTCAACATCATCTCTCTCTCTTATGACACAGCCCTTGGCATCCTCTCCTCCTGTTCACTGATCACACAGCCTCTGGCATCCTCTTCTCCTTTAAATTATGAAAACATTTGTGTAGAGCGCTACCTAAAATGGGGTACCTTCCCCCTACTAAAACTTTGTGGTTAGTGTGTAAACCAAACAATTCCTATTAATCAGAAATAAATAAATGAATAATACATAAATAAACATCAACGCAAAGCATCAACATCATTTTCTGTGATATTAAATCTTCATGATTGTGAAATAAAGTTATCTATTGTGCAAAAAGTGCTGAAATTTCAAATAAAGTGCTGATCGTGCTCCCCTTTAGTGTGCCCACTCACTCAACAGCTGCTATGGACTCCCAATGACAGGAGTCAAATGCGCTTTATAAATATCCTTGGTATACTGGTCTTTGTTGTCCTCCTCATTGGCTCGGCTCCTCAGTGTTTGGAGAAATAAGGTGCTCGTGCATATGTGTGGATAAAATGGCAAAAGAAATCCACATAGCGTAATTTCATTTATTAATTAAAATCAACAAGTTAAAACATATCCACTCACATTTGTGTAGAGGTATACAAGCATGGAAAAACCAGAAGTCCTCAACAGCGTGGGTATCACTGGCCAGAAATGACATCACCACACGCAGTAGCCTGACGCGTTTTTGCCCCTCTCCTGCTTACTGGTTACGCAGCCCCAGGCGTCCTCTCCTATTACTCCCACTGACTGATCACACAGCCCCCAGTGTCCTCTCTTGCTGCTCACAGTGCCTCAGTACACACAGTACCTCTGTACTAAGTACTGCAGTCACTCACAGTGCCTCAGGCCTCACAGTTCCCCAGTTACTCACAGCGCCTCAGTTCTCACAGTTCCCCAGTTCTCCACAGTGCCCAAGTTACTCATAGTCCCTCAGTCCTCACAGTGCCTCTGTAACTCACAGTGCCTTAGTACTCACGGTTCCCCAGTTACTCACAGTGCCCCAGTTACTCATAGTGCCTCAGTCTTCACAGTGCCCCAATTACTCACAGCGCCTCTGTAACTCACAGTGCCTCAGTCCTCACAGTTCCCTAGTTACTCTCAGTGCCCCAGTTACTCCTAGTGCCTCAGTCTTCACAGTGCCCCTGTCACTCTTGGTGCCTCAGTCCTCACACTGCCCCAGTTACTCACAGTGCCTCTGTAACTCAAAGTGCCTCAGTCCTCACAGTTTCCCAGTTACTCATAGTGTCTCAGTCTTCACAGTGCCCCTGTTACTCTTAGTGCCTCAGCCCTCACAATGCTCCAGTTACTCACAGTGCCTCAGTACTCACAATGCCCCATTAACCACAGTGCCTCATTTACTTACAATGTCTCAGTACTCACAATGCCTTAAGTTACTCCAGTTTCTCACAGTACCTCAATACTCATATCACCCCAGTTACCCACAGTGCCTCAGTACACACAGTGGCACTCCAGTGATTCTTCACCCCACTCCAGCAATTCTCTCACACCTCAGCCCCACTGCCCCTGCTCTACTCCAAACCACTGAGGTCCCCAGCTCACACTGCTGCCACTCTGCTCTGCTTGGTTCCCACTCGGTTCCATCCCTGGTGGCAGCTCCACTTTGCCCATACCATCCAGCCACTCACAGTGTCCAGCATTTCCAGCCTCTCACATCATCCAGCAAGTCTCACCAGGTGATCTGCTATATAGGTCCATTACCCCTTGTACTTCACCGTGAACAAAATAAACATTAAAAATTGTATTTAAAAGTATATCTAATGCTAAAAATTCCTGTTTTGTTTGGAAATGTGTAAAACTACTGCAATTGTTTATTTTATTTTTTTGGTGGTTTTTCTTTAATGGTAACACAACAGAAAAGTATGAGGGAATCTCTTCAAAGTGAGGGAAATGCCCTATTAGACACTTAGTTGTCACGCATGTAAGCGCGGGAATTAGCATGGCTGTATTATAGAGGTAAACACACTATGTGGTATTGTAAATGAAGTAACGTTAATTGCCAGATAAGCAGCAGTGGAAAATGGTATTTACAAAAGTGGAGTAAACAGTTAGCATATAAGGCAAAGATTCATAGTCCATTTACCAAAGATACAGAATGCAGCTCAGTAAACTGGCACTGTAGTTATTATTCCTCTCTTCAGGCACATCAGTAGTATACAAGGCACATTTTAATTACTTGCCATAGGCTGGTGTCCATAAGTAGGTTCCACAGATGCAGCAGAGATGATTTACAGGAAGACACACTGTCTTAGATGAACTTCTATCACAAGCACAGCAGTAGTGCTGATAGGCAGGACTTCTGAGGATATCTGTTATGTCCATGTAGGCTGGCACACTCTCACTGAGTAAGGCCTAGCTTTCCCTCACAAGCAGTGCACCTTTCCCTCAATCATTCCACACACATGTCTCCTCAAAATGGTGGCTGAGCCTTCTTTTATATGGAAGCTAACAGAAAATGGTGGACAAAATATCGAGAGAACTTGGTACCAACCAGAACATGAGGCTTCTCCAAGATGGCTGCTGGAGGCAAGTTCAGAAACGTTACAGTCTCAACAGGATTTCACAAAACAGCAGGAAAACACATTCTGAATATAACGTGACATTTCTGCATGAGGAAGTAAGTATGACACAATTGTAGTCCCACTTCTCCTCTCAGCCAGCAAGACTGTCCTGTCACAGTTAACTGTATGTGAGGAGGCTACCTACACGCAAACTGGTAAAAAATTATACTGACATTGAAAGAAGTTCTCCAGTTTATTATTTAAAAAAACAATATTCAGTAGGATTTATCCCACACGGATCTACTTTTTATTAAAGCTGATTGTAGTCATATGAGAGCAGATTTAACAAAGCAGTTGAATTGCACTGATGCGCATATGCTCTGTAGGGTCCATAGCTGCCAACTGTCCCGAATTTCCCGGGACATTCCCGGGACTTGGACTTCATTCCTGGATTTGTGGTGTCCCGGGAAATGTCCCGAAAAATTCGGTTCCGGTTTTTGAAACCGCCGCCGCCGCCGCCGCTAGAGGTCGGCGGCCGGCGGAGACATTGTCTCCGCCGGCCGCCATTTTGTTGAAGTTCAGGAAGACGGCTGGGGGGAGGCTAGATGAAGCTTCTGCGTCGCCGCCCACCCCCTGCCCCGCTCCGCCTCGGCCCGCCCCGCTCCGCCTCGCCCCGCTCCGCCTACCCCCCGCCCCGCTGCCAGTCTGATATGGAAAGGGGCGGGGGTTCTAGGTGGGGGGTGAGCGCGCGCACCGCTGTGGGACACGATGTGAGTGGGGGGGGGCACTGGGGACACCTGATGTGAGTGGGGGGGGCACTGGGGACACCTGATGTGAGTGGGGGGGCACTGGGGACACCTGATGTGAGTGGGGGGGGCACTGGGGACACCTGATGTGAGTGGGGGGGGCACTGGGGACACCTGATGTGAGTGGGGGGGCACTGGGGACACCTGATGTGAGTGGGGGGGGCACTGGGGACACCTGATGTGAGTGGGGGGGCACTGGGGACACCTGATGTGAGTGGGGGGGCACTGGGGACACCTGATGTGAGTGGGGGGGCACTGGGGACACCTGATGTGAGTGGGGGGGGCACTGGGGACACCTGATGTGAGTGGGGGGGGCACTGGGGACACCTGATGTGAGTGGGGGGGCACTGGGGACACCTGATGTGAGTGGGGGGGGCACTGGGGACACCTGATGTGAGTGGGGGGGGCACTGGGGACACCTGATGTGAGTGGGGGGGGCACTGGGGACACCTGATGTGACTGGGGGGGCACTGGGGACACCTGATGTGAGTGGGGGGGCACTGGGGACACCTGATGTGAGTGGGGGGGCACTGGGGACACCTGATGTGAGTGGGGGGGGCACTGGGGACACCTGATGTGAGTGGAGGGGGCACTGGGGACACCTGATGTGAGTGGGGGGGGCACTGGGGACACCTGATGTGAGTGGGGGGGGCACTGGGGACACCTGATGTGAGTGGGGGGGCACTGGGGACACCTGATGTGAGTGGGGGGGCACTGGGGACACCTGATGTGAGTGGGGGGGCACTGGGGACACCTGATGTGAGTGGGGGGGCACTGGGGACACCTGATGTGAGTGGGGGGGCACTGGGGACACCTGATGTGAGTGGGGGGGGGCACTGGGGACACCTGATGTGAGTGGGGGGGCACTGGGGACACCTGATGTGAGTGGGGGGGCACTGGGGACACCTGATGTGAGTGGGGGGGCACTGGGGACACCTGATGTGAGTGGGGGGGCACTGGGGACACCTGATGTGAGTGGGGGGGGCACTGGGGACACCTGATGTGAGTGGGGGGCACTGGGGACACCTGATGTGAGTGGGGGGGGCACTGGGGACACCTGATGTGAGTGGGGGGGCACTGGGGACACCTGATGTGAGTGGGGGGGGCACTGGGGACACCTGATGTGAGTGGGGGGGCACTGGGGACACCTGATGTGAGGGGGGGGGCACTGGGGACACCTGATGTGAGGGGGGGCTCCGCCGGGGACTCCTGGTGTGAGGGGGGCTCCCTTGGGGACTCCTGATGTGAGGGGGGCTCCGCCGGGGACACCTGATGTGAGGGGGCTCCGCCGGGGACACCTGATGTGAGGGGGAGCTCCGCCGGGGACACCTGATGTGAGGGGGGGCTCCGCCGGGGACTCCTGGTGTGAGGGGGGGCTCCGCCGGGGACTCCTGGTGTGAGGGGGGGCTCTGCCGGGGACTCCTGGTGTGAGGGGGAGCTCCGCCGGGGACTCCTGATGTGAGGGGGGGCTCCGCCGGGGACTCCTGGTGTGAGGGGGGGCTCCGCCGGGGACTCCTGATGTGAGGGGGGGCTCCGCCGGGGACTCCTGATGTGAGGGGGGGCTCTGCCGGGGACTCCTGATGTGAGGGGGGCTCCGCCGGGGACTCCTGATGTGAGGGGGGGCTCCGCCGGGGACTCCTGGTGTGAGGGGGGGCTCTGCCGGGGACTCCTGATGTGAGGGGGGGCTCCGCCGGGGACTCCTGATGTGAGGGGGGGCTCCGCCGGGGACTTCTGATGTGAGGGGGGCTCCGCCGGGGACTCCTGGTGTGAGGGGGGCTCCGCTGGGGGCACCTGATGCAAGGACGGACTCTGCTCGGACATCTGAAGCAAGGACGGACGGCTGGTGGCAGGCGACGTGGCTGGTGACACGCTCAGGGATCCCATTGATTCTGCATTATGGTGAGTTGAATGATTTCATTTTATATTACAATGTAATAATAGAAATAATGCGCTTCAATCATCCTGACACCATAACAACCATGGTGCCGGGATGATTGAAGTGCTAACACCAGGTGTTTGGAGTATCTTTATCTGCTGATTGTTAAACTTTCTAGAATACACATATTTCTATTGTGTAGGATCTGGGCCTGCTGTCCCGTCATTTCCCTCTCTCTCCCCCTCTCTCCCCCTCTCTCCCCCTCTCCATCCCTCATTCATTTCAGACTCTAACCACACCCTCTAGAGCCACGCCCATTTAAGCCACGCCCACAATTTCGCGTAAACCACGCCCATTTTTCGGCGCGGCCCACTTTGCGCGCCGCACTTGTCTGTTTTTGCCAGGCCACGCCTGCTGACGAATGCCCCGCCCCCTAATTATTGGACAGCTCCACCTACAGCCACAAAAGTGTCCCACATTTTTTTTTACAATGTTGGCAACTATGAGGGTCCAGATTCCTCCCCTGCTCTGTGCACCTTCATTCACTCCCCTACAGAGACACAGCCACCCTGGTCTATTGTGGGGCTGAAGCTGTGGGTATAGTGCGGTGGTAACAGCCTGGCAACATATTCAATACAAACCTTTGGGAGATCCACTCCCGCCTTTTGGTCTAAGCAGTACTCAGCTGCATTTTTATTAAATATTCCTTCTAGGGTAAAAACAAAGCTCTCCCATAGCTTCATTCTGGGGCTTCCAGCTACAGAACGAATTAATTTTAGGATAAAGCATAGATTAAATTAATCTACTGAAGAAGAGCACATATTTTCTGGTTTGAGAAATATGGCATCACATTCCCTCTGCTCACTCTGCATAAGAGCCGGGTGGAGGAGAGGCAACAATACACTGAGCTTCCCAGTGAATGGCTGTGCAGGGGAGGGGGGGGGTGTCAGGACGAGTCTGATTACTGGAGGTGAGCAGGCTGAGTTCCCAGCACAGCTAGATAACTGACCACAATATGTTCTCCTGCTTTTGTGTGGTCCATTTTTAGTGCGGTCCGTTAGTGTGGCTAGTTTTTAATAGAAATGCAGAGGGACTGGCAGGATCACCAGGGATTTCACGCAAAAAAGCAATACAAAGAGAACAGGAAGTACATGGTACAGCAGGCACATATCAGGAATATGAAATGCTGATGTAACAAACACTTTAAGGCTCTAAAAAAAAAAAAAAAAATCAACTAGAAAGAAGATTCTGTTAATAACTGTTATTTATCTAGACCTGTATTGTTGTTATTTGTATAATATAAGAAAACAAAGAGAAATACATAAATGTCTGATAAAATATGAAATTCTAGAAAGGTTTATTCCCTAGTTGCTGCTATTGCAGATTTGATATACAGTATCTCACAGAAGTGAGTACATCCCTCATATTTTTGTAAATATTTTATTATATCTTTTCATGTGACAACACTAAAGAAATGACACTTTGCTACAATGTAAAGTAGTGAGTGTACAGCTTGTATAACAGTGTAAATTTGCTTGCCCCTCTAAATAACGCAACACACAGCCATTAACCACTTCCCACCCGCCCTATAGCGGATTGACGTCCGGGAAGTGGATTTGTTATCCTGACTGGGCGTCATATGACCCCCCAGGGGCGCGCATCTCGGCAATCGGTGGAGCGGTGTGTCAGCCGATCTTGGTAAAAAACCTCCGGTGGAGGCTCTTTACCACGTGATCAGCCATGTCCAATCACGGCTGATCACGCTGTCAATGGGAAGAGCCGTTGATCGGCTTTTCCTCACTCGCGTCTGACAGACGCGAGGAGAGGAGAGCCGATCGGCGGTTCTCCTGACGGGGGGGTCTGCGCTGATTGTTTATCAGCGCAGCCCCCCCTCAGATCACCACACTGGACCACCAGGGATCGCCACTAGGACCACCAGGGAAGGGGCAACATGTGGATGGCCATGTATGTACCCCATGGCCATCCACATGTGCCCAATGTGCCCAATCTGTGCTAATCAGTGCCCACAAATGGGCACTGATTGGCACCATTATGTTCCAGATCTGCCCAGCAATGCCCCCAATATGTTTTATCAGTGCCACCTGTCATTGCCCATCGGTGCCACCTGTCATTGCCCATCAGTGCCACCTGTCAGTGCCCATCTGTGCCCATCAGTGCCCACCTATCAGTGCCCATCAGTGCCACCCATAAGTACGCATCAGTGCCACCCATATGTACCAATCAATGCCACCTACGAGTGCCCATCAGTGCCGCCTATGAGTGCCCATCGGTGCCAGCTATGAGTGCCCATCAGTGCCGCATACCAGTGCCACCTATCAGTGCCCATCAGTGCCACCTATCAGTGCCCATCAGTGCCGCCTATCAGTGCCCATCATCAGTGCCCGTCAGTGTCACCTCATCAGTGCCACCTCATCGGTGCCCATCAGTGCTGCCGTATCAGTGCCTGTCAGTGCAGCCATATCAGTGCCCATCATTGAAGGAGAAAACGTACTTATTTACAAAAAATTTTAACAGAAACAAAGAAAAACATGTTTTTTTTCCGAAATTTTCGGTCTTTTTTTATTTGTTGCGCAAAAATTAAAAACCGCAGAGGTGATCAAATACCACAAAAAGAAAGCTCTATTTGTGGGAACAAAATGATAAAACATTTGTTTGGGTACAGTGTAGCATGACCACGCAATTGTCATTCAAATTGCGACAGCGCTGAAAGCTGAAAATTGGCCTGGGCAGGAAGGTGTCTAAGTGCCTGGTATTGAAGTGGTTAATGACTAAACCGCTGGCAACAAAAGTGAGTACACCCCTAAGTGAAAATGTTCAAATTGGGCGCAATTAGCCATTTTCCCTACCCGGTGTCATGTGACTTGTTAGTGTTACAAGGTCTCAAGTGTGAATGGAGAGCAGGTGTGTTAAATTTAGTGTTATCGCTCTCACTCTCATACTGGTCACTGGAAGTTCAACATGACACCTCATGGCAAAGAACTATCTAAGGATCTGAAAAAAAGAATTGATGCTCTACATAAAGATGGCCTAGGCTATAAGAAGATTGCCAAGACACTAAAAATGAGCTGCAGCACGGTGGCCAAGACCATACAGTGGTTTAACAGGACAGGTTCCACTCAGAACAGGCCTCATCATGGTCAAAAAAGAGGTTGAGTGCACATGCTCAGCGTCATATCCAGAGGTTGTTCTTGGGAAATAGACGTATGAGTGCTGCGAGTGTTTCTGCAGAGATTGAAGGGGTGGGGGGTCAGCCTGTCAGTTCTCCAACCATACTCCGCATACTGCATCAAATTGGTCTGCACGGCTGTCATCCCAGAAGGAAGCCTCTTCTAAGATGATGCACAAGTAAGCCAGCAAACAGTTTGCTGAAGACAAGCAGACTAAGGACATGGATTACTGGAACCATGTCCTGTGGTCTGATGAGACCAAGATAAACATATTTGGTTCAGATGGTGTCAAGCATGTGTGGCAGCAACCAGGCGAGGAGTACAAAGACAAGTGTGCCTTGCCTACAGTCAAGCATGGTGGTGGGAGTGTCATGGTCTGGGGCTGCATAAATGCTGCCTACACTGGGGAGCTACAGTTCATTGGGGGAACCATGAATGCCAACATGTACTGTGACATACTGAAGCAGAGCATGATCCCCTCCCTTCAGAGACTGGGCCGCAGGGCAGTATTCCAACATGATAACGACCCCAAACACCTCCAAGACAACCACTGCCTTGCTAAAGAAGCTGAGGGTAAATGTGATGGACTGGCCAAGCATGTCTCCAGACCTAAACCCTATTGCGCAGCTCTAGGGCATCCTCAAACCGAAAGTGGAGGAGCGCATGGTGTCTAACATCCACCAGCTCTGTGATGTTGTCATGGAGGAGTGGAAGAAGACTCCAGTGGCAACATGTGGAGCTCTGGTGAACTCCATGACCAAGAAGGTTAAGGCAGTGCTGGAAAATAATGGTGACCACACAAAATATGGACACTTTGGGCCCAATTTGGACATTTTCACTTAGGGGTGTACTCACTTTTGTTGCCAGCGGTTTAGACATTAATGGCTGTGTGTTGGGTTATTTTGAGAGGACAGAAAATTTACACTGTTATACAAGCTGTACACTCACTACTTTACATTGTAGCAAAGTGTCATTTCTTCAGTGTTGTCACATGAAAAGATATAATAAAATATTGACAATAATGTAAGAGGTGTACTCACTTTTGTGAGATACTGTATGTCCAAGCTCAGTATTTATTACTGGAATATTTAAAGGTAGTACATCAAGGGACTGGCAGCAAGGAATCTATCCAAATGCTATTCTGTTGCAGATATATTTGTGACTATTCAGTTAGACTGATGCTGAGCTCCTAGAAATGCTAATGATTGAAGTGTTCCTTGGGGGTGACAGCGATAAAGACAGTGAAGATTGTAAAGCAGTGACACTTGAGTGATATCATTATTTTTCACTGGGGCCACAAATGTACATCCTACTAAGTTTACATGCCTCATTGAACCTAGGTGGAAGATCATGGCTCTAGTCTTAATTCAAGCATATTTTATTAAAAATATAATAAAATCTAAAACAGTTTCTTTATATTGTGATAATTGGATCTCAAGAGAAATACTGAAGCACTACAGTGTCACCCAGAGGAAACTCTTAAGTCATTTCTAATGAATGGAAATACATTCAACATACCAACTGCATTTTTTCTGCATACAGGCAAACCCTACTGCACTGAAATACCATAGGGATATGCTGGGAAATATTCATATGATGAAACAAGGGATTTAATGCAATGTTGGTGTGCTTAATTTGTAGTAATGTATAAATCCACTTGAAATCATCTAAGCTGATGTTTATTTATATGTTTGCCAACTGGGATTTAGCTGCGGTTCTTGAGCATTTCAACACAAACACTTGTGTTGCATTGTGCTATTGCTTCTCTTTCTGACGTTTGATGAAAACTTTTGAAATTGTGTGGCATAATAATAATATCATTACTGTTATGTATTCATATTGAAGAGCGAAGAGTTTTTATGCTGTGTGACTAATACAATTACACACTATTTACAGAAATATAAAACACGTAGAGAAAAATTGTTATTATTGATTTTACTTGGGCTAAAGTAATATCTTTGCACTGTAAAAAATTGTAAAAAAAAAACTGTTGTGTTTTGCATTATGGTACTGATATGCCAATTATTAAGTGTTCTTGCATAGCAAGACCACTTACTGTTATCTCACATATATATTATTATTATTATTATAGCCAAATTTACCACCCTAACACCCCCCCACAGCTTTTACACTACATAGACAAGTAATATACCGAAACGTGTGGATTGTTCCCAATTGGTGTGCTATTACTTTGTGGAACATTTCGCCGAATGGTTCACGAAATATCAACGTTTTTGTGGCGAAATTGGTCCCATAGGAATGAATGGCGAAATGTTCAAAACTAGAGTGGGAGGTGACAAAAGCTGACAACCCCATGATCAGCTAAAACATTATAATCAGCCAAAACATTATGACCACCCCATGATCAGCCAAAACATTATAATCAGCCAAAACATTATGACCACCCCATGATCAGCCAAAACATTATAATCAGCCAAAACATTATGACCACCCCATGATCAGCCAAAACATTATAATCAGCCAAAACATTATGACCACCCCATGATCAGCCAAAACATTATAATCAGCCAAAACATTATGACCACCCCTTGATCAGCCAAAACATTATAATCAGCCAAAACATTATGACCACCCCATGATCAGCCAAAACATTATGACCACCCCATGAATAAAAAAAAAATCATTTTTGAAAAAAAAAATCTTTTTAGAAAAAAAAAATCATTTTAGAAAAAAAATGTTCAGCTCTTTCAGCTAATGATGGGACTTCTTTAACTTTTTTACTACCATTTATACTTTTTAAAATATTAAGCTTTTTAACACTTTTCAAAGTTACTCAAGCCACTCCACCCAGTTACTCCGCCCACTCCAGTTGTAGAGGCAAGAACACTTCACACAATTTCCCTAGAAATTGTAGCTTTAGTTTTTAATGACGCCCTAATGCAGCATGCCAATGCACATTTTGGCATACCATAACACAGTGTGGTGTGCACCCTAAAATGAATAGACTGCCCTAACACAATACAACACATAATACACCTTAATTCAGTGATGTCACTGCTCCCTAGGAAAGTCTTACTCACTCACTTCTAGTTACCTAGAAGAGTCCTCCGGGTCCCCAGGGCTATGTATCCTGTTGAAACTAGTCCTTGCATGTTACTCATTCAGGAGACCTCTCAACCTCTCATATGAGGGAGACCACATCTCATTCTCAAGTCTTACATATGATATTGTACTGTTCCTACCTTAAGAGAGTTGTTTCATTTTTCCCACCCTCAGTAGACTTTGTTTAGGGATGTTGGAAACTGGGACCTCCATAACAAATTGCATAAAAACTCAAAAATTAACTTAAAAACACCTAAATAACTTTTTTTGAAAATAAATTATCTTCTGTCATATATTGTTACTGGATTTACTGTTGTGCTTCTAACTCATTACTGGAACATTTAAAAAAAAGTTTTGTTAAGGACCAGACAAAAAAGGAAGTAGTTAACCATCTCATTTTGCTGGAACAGTACTAGTTAGTCAGCACTCAGCAATCTAGATCTAGCACCTCAGGACTCTTCTTTTTCAAAGAAAAAAAAAATATATATAGCATATACAATTGTGACACAAGCCATATTGTAAAATAATGTTATTAAAAACTATCTTTCCTTTTCAATCTGCAGTGCTGAAATTTTCTGTAAAATGCAATGCAATATGGCAACCAGGAGGCGTTCTGAACACAGATGGTGTACAGAACACCCCCCAGAAATGTAATTTCCTGCTTGTGTGATTGGCTCACTGATTTTCCCTGAAGTCTGCACTAACAAAGGATTAATCATGTCTAAAGTGACTCAGACCCTGTCACTTTCCTCAATAGAACCCTGCAAGTGCAGCAGCTGATCAATAATCAAAAAGTCACACCCATTAATGTTCACTTTACACATCCACACATACAAATAAAAAGCTATTTCTTCAGAATAACAAAAGGTAGGAATCTGCACAAAGCAAGGTCCATAAAGACAGGGATGAGCAAGTTTGGGGGGAGGAACTTGACTGTCCTGCACAGAGTCCTGACCTCAACCCGATAGAACACCTTTGAGATGAATTAGAGTGGAAACTTCGAGCGAGGCCTTCTCATCCAACATCAGTGCTTGACCTCACAAATGTGCTTCTGGAAAAATGGTCAAACATT
Organism: Aquarana catesbeiana; assembly: GCF_042186555.1. Taxonomy (NCBI): domain Eukaryota; kingdom Metazoa; phylum Chordata; class Amphibia; order Anura; family Ranidae; genus Aquarana; species Aquarana catesbeiana. The sequence goes on from NC_133325.1 coordinate 384,273,357, forward strand.
CTCATAAACACACTCCTGAACCTTCTGGACAGCCTTCCCAGAAGAGTTGAAGCTGGTATAGCTGCAAAGGGTGAGGTAACTCTATATTGAACCCTACGGACTAAGATTGGGATGCATTAAAGTTCATGTGCATGTAAAGGCAGGCGTCCCAATACTTTTGACAATATATTGTACATACACTCTATAGAACACTAGTGTAATGTAATTTTGTAATGACAAACTGCATGCTGTGTTAAATTTGACATTTTACTATACTTATAATACAATACAGTGTGGTACTTTAAAAAAATAAGATCTCTATACTACGAAACTGTTTTGCCACTGGCTGATTGGTATGAAGCTGAGGGCTTTAGCTTCATTTATTTTTTGTAGGAGGAAACTAGCTCTGTGGTGGCTGCTACTTTCATCACTGAATTCAGGCCTATTACAGCTAGTTAAAAAAAAAATGGTCCTGCAGCTAGAATTACCTAAAAAAAAAAATTCAAGTTGAAATGAATCAAGATTGGTATTTAAACCAAGCTAAAGGTACTACTTAAAAAATCAATGATAGAGCTAAAATATATGTTGTCAGAATTCAGTGTCACTGACACTGTCCTTAGAGTCGTTCCATAACACCACATACAACTCACTCATTCCTACTGTACAGCTATTTGGAAAATAGAACAAGCATTTTATCCTGATACTCTTTTTTATTATCAAAGTGTTGTAAATTTTCTAAAATTCATAAATAATGAATAAGCTACAGGATTCTCTTTTTTTTTTTTTTTTTTTTTTGTGGGGCGGGAATTCAGCAATAAGATCTCTAGCAGTCAACTTTGCATGTCTCAATTATGAGACTATCATACTCTTTCTGCTAAATACTTATTTTATGCATTTATTGTTCATTACTGGAAAGATTTGAAAGAACAAAATAGCTTTGCTTAGCTTTGCGATGACCATAATGAGATCTCTATGCTGAAGCTTCTCAGAAATATAAGAAGGCAGTGGGAGATTAAACATACTAACATTTACACAAAAGTGATATATCAGTGTGGACGGATTTATATGATTTAGGTAGTTAAAAAGCTTAGTGAACCTGGGTGTGGTGTCATATTGAAGGGTTTGTTCAGATATTACACATATTTACCTCTAATTGATTTTCTTGCCTTCTAGAACATGTTCCAATATTACGTTTTTCTTCATTGTCCTTGTGAGAAACAGCTTCTATTACTCCATATGACATCACCAGGATTGTCATGCAGGGACAGCTTTTAGGAGGTTGGTTCCTATTGACTTAGACAAGCCACCCAAGACTACATCTCTCAAGAGCCCTTTCCCTACACACAGTGGGTAGGCAGGTTCTTGGTAGTAAAGGCAGCAGCATTGTTCTCCTGAGAAAGAAATTAATGTGTACTTGTAGAGTGGAACAGAGGGAGTCGGGGATAGACAAAATTACATGTCATTCAGAAGACATGGGGGCTTACAACACTGGTTAGCATTTCAGTACAGCAAAGCCACTGTGTTGGAAAGTCAAACAGGAACTGTTTAGCAGAATAGGTCATTGGCCCTTTGATTAGACAGAGAGTAAGTATAACTTGCAAAACAAGTGCAAAGTTGGAAGTAAAAATGCAACATAGGTTCAGGATGCAAACACTGCAGAATAATAACAGCTGCACATACATGGACTCTTCACAGCAAAGTCCCTCATACAGGGTGACATGTGGCTGCATAGCTCAGTCTATTCAAGAGCCAAGCTGAGAATCACTACTGCAGTAAAACAGTTCAGAACACTTTTGATTATCCTCATTGACGGCGTCCCTCGTAGTCAAGTCTAGGGTAGCTCTGGTAACACAGGTGAACAGCTGGAGAGATCCAGGGCCAAGGACGAAATACTATCCCATTGGCACTGGAGTACTCTGGTAGCAATCAGGGCAGGGCTCCCCACAATAGCTAGGTCTTTTGGAGAAGCTGCATTCTATTAGACTCTGGCTGTGATTACAGTATTCAGGTTATGATAGTAGCAGGGCTCCCACCTGGCTGCAGATCATTTGCTCGGCTATCTCTGCCTCATCATGGGTGGCCTCTTGGAGAGGAGGAAGCAGAGAAACATATCTAGCCTTGGTGTGTCCAAGAACCCAGGGAGTTGTGGGAAAAAAAGTTAGAGGTCTGTAACTAAAGTTACAGCTGCAGCCATGATCCTGATATAATTATTTTGGGGCAGCAATTCTCTAGAAGGTAAACGTGATCTGAGAGGCTATACAGCTGTCTTTCACTTTCACAGGTGGTGGGAGGGGGTCCCCCCATCACCTTTACTGAGCTATCCTATTCTACCGGGGAGCCCACAACCGATGTGACCTGTCTCAGATGCACTAGAAAGAGCGAGAGGAATTTCTATTGTTCCTCACCCTCTTTGACATCAGAAACCGGAAACAACAAGGATTTAGTTACTTCCAGTTTCAGTTTGTTTGTCTACTGATCTCAGTTTGATCAGTTGCTTTTGAGGCAAGATGAGAGATATGGGCTCTACTAGACCCCAGCTCTCTCCATAAAGAAGACCTGCCGTGGCTCATGCTATCACAAAGGATTTTGTGATAGCAATAAAGTTTAAAAAAAAATTAAATAAAGGTACAGAGTAAAAATAAAATAAAATAAATAATAAAACAAAAAACATTTTTAAAGTGCCCTTTTGCTCACATGCAAATGAGAACACGCACATAGGTTCTGCACACATACAGTATCTCACAAAAGTGAGTACACTCCTCACATTTTTGTAAATATTTTATTATATCTTTTCATGTGATAACACTGAAAAAATGTAAACATTGCAACAATGTAAAGTAGTGAGTGTACAGCTTGTATAACAGTGTAAATTTGCTGTCCACTCAAAATAACTCAACACAGTCATTAATGTCTAAACTGCTGGCAACAAAAGTGAATACACCGCTAAGTGATGTGGCTGCAGGTGTACAAACCTGAATACAGACAGTGTGCATCCTGGCCACTCACCCACACATGTGGCAAATTAGGCTTTGTGGCAGCTGCAGCCACATAAACAAAGTACACTTTCACATGACCAGAGTACTTGTGCGAATAAGCCCTTAGGACATGTTCAGTTGTGAGGTTGGGTGTCAGTAAAACCCAGTGGTTGAGCTGCATCTTTATTAACCACAACTGTTACCCCCTTTAGCTGCAGAGGCAGCAGCTGGGGGTGTACACATGCTATTGTCATGATTCTTTGGTTTGTGGCTGTGGCAGGAATTATACCCCTTGTCACAATTACTGTAACCAATTCCCCTGGGGCTTCCCCTGCAGCAGCAGCTGAAAGCCGTGCGGGAGGGAGAGGAGGAGTCGCCGGCTGTGCTGCAGGGGGAATCCCAGAGGAATCTGTTTCAGGGATTAAAACAGCTGTAAAGATCAAAGACCGAGGATACAGAATCCTAACTGCAGCGCTATGCTGTACAATCCTGAATGCTGTCCTGTGCCATGCAAGTAAAAGCCAATAAAAACTGTGCTTACTCTTAGAAGCGTTCCTTATTTTATATTTTCTAGGCAGTAGAACCTGCCCTCCTGCATGTGAGGAGCCCGGGCCCCCTTGTAGAACTAAAGGAGCCCAGAATGGCCGGTTCTACTGCCTTATCAGCGGCACTGTTGGAATGCGTGAAAGTTGACAAGAAGTGGCCAAAAGAGATCAGCACTACTGAGATGTAAAATGGGAAAACAAGAGTTTCATGACAACCAAAAACATAGCAGTTGATAATTACAGTATCCACAGTGCTTCAGCATATGAAATGTCTTTCCGTATAGCAACAGTTTGAGTATTATTATTATAATATCCCTATATTTATCATCAGAACAATCAAGAATAAGGCTGACCATGATGCTTTACTCTCCTGTGAGTCTGCTAAATGACACTTGGCAATATTTATCCCAAAATAGTACAATCACTGGATAGAAAGGAGGTGAGTATTGCTGCAAGAGATTTTTTTTTTTTCTTCAGTCAGTGGGCAACCTATTAAAAAAAAATATATATATATAAAATATATATATATATAAATGTGGGCTTTAATGTACTAATCCCACTAGTAACATTATTTACTTGTTAGTAGACACTGACTATTGATCTTAAAATAGTGGTACCCCTACCAAAATAAGAAAATAACTGGTAGTAAAAACATATATTTTGACACACTTGTATCTAGATGTAGTATGGATTATACAGTATATAAGCCTTACCAGTAGCATATCTTTATAATTGAGAAAATCACGATCTTATATGCACATCTTGTATTTCCTATAGGTACATAGCGTAAAAATATTCCCCTACACTGCTGAAAATTAGGCCAGATTCTATGTATTCACAAATATGATTCGCTTTGTTAAGCAGTAACAACATATGTTCATGGATCACATAACTATCCCATTAGTGTATGAAAAAATTATTTTGAACTTCCCCCAAACGAACTGTATCCATCAGTAAGCAAATAAGCTAAATGGGCCAGTACAATAACCAATTCACTTCTAGCCTCTGCATGTTCTGTTAAACTTTGAAACAGAAAGGTAGAAGCTGATTGCTTGCCATGCACTGCTGCTCTGGATTCTGTCTGCTCCAGTCTTAGTAAACCCCTTTATCTGTGTTTATGAATATGTGCCTATATGATTGCTTCATAATCATGCCATTTACAGAGATGTATGATAAGCTATGGGTTAGTAATAAATATTGCAATGTGTTTAAGTAGCTTAATTCTCTTTTTGTTTGAAGAAATCACAGGGCTAGAGTAATGCAATTTGCTCACAGCAAGACTCCAGTGAGTAGTCTCTGAGCATACAGCACTTATGTAATGTTTAAATTTTAGATACTGACACATTTTCTCAGTGAGTCACATAGGACTACTTTTGAAGCTCGTTTCAGATATATAATCTTTAAAAAAATGTTATGATGGCGGTTGTTTTCTTTCCTTTTATAATTCTGTTTTTGTTCTTGCTTATGGCAAGCATGCCATAGGCTTTTTTATCTTACATGGATATTTCTGCTTCTGAAGTGCTAATGTTCTTGTGATTGGTTACTAGGCTTGCTCATCTCTTTGTATCTCTAGGCAGTTCATGGACAGTAATGCAGACTGGACAGCCCTGGGTAAACATGTGACCATCCAATAGGTATGTTGTGAGTCTAAATATTAAGGATGAGCCAAACTTACCCACGTTCGGTTTGCAGGATGTTTGCTGAATTGCTCAAAAGTTCAGATGTCAGTTTGAGCCCCATTGAAATCAATGGGAACCAAACATTAATAATCAGTTCTAATAATTTATTGGTTATGGAAAAAAAGAAAAAAACATGGGGAGCTGGGAAATGCCCTGAAGAATCTGTGCCAATGTAAAATAAAAAAAAGGAAAAAATGAGGGCCTTTTCAGGTGGCTTAAGGAGAAGGGATGAAAATACAAAAATCTTTCAAATAACATGCTTGAGATGCTTTAAAACTGTATATGGTTTTACATAATATTACCATTCTCAGGGACAGCATTAGGGATGCTATATTCTGGCATCACAAATATTGCATGCATAATAATTGTGTTTGCTCTTACATTATTAGGTGGCTTACATAGAGCAGCAGCAAACCAATATGATTGATTTCCACTCCAGGATTTCCTCTTTTTTTATGTAGAAGCAGTAAATTAGACAAACAAGCAATAGGTTAGAAGCCCTGGAAGAAGCAGCCACAATTGGGCTAAGATCTATCAGAAGGTATATTGTTGTTATGGCAAAATAACAAATTACAGTACCATGTTTCAAAGACAACAGCCAAACATATACGTGGCTGTGGAGTATGTAAACAGTTTGATTGTGAACTGGGCAGCAGTCATTTTTTTTTTTATCAAGGAATAACAATTGTAGTACTTGGCCACTATGTTAGAGGATGAGATGAGGCATATTTTATTGTGAAAGAATATGTCAGTTTAATAACTGACAGTGACAATGTCATAGTCAACAGTCAGAAATATTGCACGCACATGCTGCACAACATGTAAGCGTTCTTACTAGGCTGCAATGAAAGAGTGAGAGACTAAAGCCAGATAAATATGACTCATTTTCTGGACCTTATCTACGCTTTTTTTGCTAAGATGCAATATCAGAGGTAGAAAGCAGGCAGATTTCATCTGTAACAAATAACAGTGTATTTTTTTCTACATTTGGTACATTTTTGGGTTTTTTTTTCTATAAAAGATAAAAATATAACAAATGAATACACATATATATATCTAGCACTATCTAGCTGTGTGGCAGAACACAACTAAAGGTAAGTAGCACTAAACTCTCTCTCCTTGCTATCCCTCACACTACTAACTCTACCACACTGGCAAGGAGTGGCTGGGAGAGCTGACTTTTATAGTGGGGCTGTGACTTTTGCCAAAACACAATAATGGCCACCTGACCAGAGTTCACAGTGCACTAAAATGCAGTATGGGGCATTCAGGTTGGTGATGTACAATCACAAAGTTTGGTATTAAGGCCAACCAGTGAACATGTAAAGTTCAAACCAAACTTATGTTCATCCTGAACCCAAGCCTCACCCCTTATTATGTAAACAACTGTAAATGTAACAATAGTGAAGAAGAAGAGAATTATATCAGAGCCTGAAACAGTCTTGACTTGTTTTTATTAAGGTCTTTAAATTCTGTAGACTGGGAGGGTGCTGTGGCTGGGAGAAGCAAAAAGATGAATTGTCAGATAGTGGTCAAAACTTGTGAGACACAGTAGGTAGAGATGGGTTTCGCCGCATGCCAATGCCAGGTCGTGGCCCTCAGGATTGCCTAAGAAGGGAGAGAGTAAGTGGGAGCCATGTAGGAGAAGAAGCAGATAAGGAAGGAGCTAAAGTGTAGTCAATCAACAAGCCAAGGGTCAGTATCGAGTAGAAGCTGGAGAGGATCAGATGGAAATGTAGTCGAGGAACAAGCCAAAGGTCAGTATAGTGAAGATATGGACAGTAGCAGGAGTGACAAGAACGAGATAATGGCTGGGGAGAGCACAATAATCTGGCAAATGAGAAGTGCAAAGGCATGGCTTAAATAGGAAATTCACGGGAGGAGCAAAGGGTTCAAGTTTCACAAGAAACAAGGTACAAGGCTAGATTATCCGAGGGATAGTCCACAGAGCTGTTAAGCATCCCATGTGGCTCAGTAAGAAGAGACATCGTCAGACACAGCAAAGGTTGCAGGTTCCGACCAGGATCCTGACAGAAAATGCCAGAACCCTTGTTAGGTTTTTATTGTTGTCTTTGTTCCCACACAGTCACATCATTCATTTACAGAGATCTGTGAATGAATAAACAAGTCCCATCTTCCACCTTGTCAGTTAGACTTGAAGTTCTGAATGAAATAGAAGTGCGGTAATCACTGCCCTTATAGTTCATTGACACTCCCTCCAGCTATCTAACTGAAAGCCTATACAGAGGTACAGGCAGAGAGCTAACTTGTCATTGCAGCAGTAGATCATGGGTGCAATACTTTGGAAAAAAAATGTGAAAAAATAATAAATGCACATTTTGTTACAACAAAAAATATGTGCATTTATTAAAACTGAACTTACATACTGTAGTTACATAGTAAGTGAGGTTGAAAAAAGACACAAGTTCATGAAGTCCAACCTATGTGTGTGATTATATGTCAGTATTACATTGTATATTCCTGTAAGTTGTGGTCATTTAGGTGCTTATTTAATAGTTTTTTGAAACTATCGATGCTCCCCGCTGATACCACCACCTGTGGAAGGGAATTCCACATCCTTGCCGCTCTTACAGTAAAGAACTCTCTACGTAGCTTAAGGTAAACCTCTTTTCTTCTAATTTTAATGAGTGGCCACATGTCTTCTTAAACTCCCTTCCGCAAAAAAGTTTTATCCCTATTGTGGAGTCACCAGTACGGTATTTGTAAATTGAAATCATATCCCCTCTCAAGCGTCTCTTCTCCAGAGAAAATAAGTTCAGTGCTCGCAACCTTTCCTCATAACTTATATCCTCCAGACCCTTTATTAGCTTTGTTGCCCTTCTTTGTACTCGCTCCATTTCCAGTACATCCTTCCTGAGGACTGGTGCCCAGAACTGGACAGCATACTTTAGCCGGACCAGAGTCTTGTAGAGTGGGAGAATTATGGTTATATCTCTGAAGTTGATCCCCTTTTTAATGCATGCCAATATTCGGTTTGCTTTATTAGCATCAGCTTGGCATTGCATGCCATTGCTGGGTCTATCATCTACTAGAACCCCCAGGTCCTTTTCCATCCTAGATTCCCCCAGAGGTTCTCCCCCAGTGTATAGATTGCATTCATATTTTTGACACCCAACTGCATTATTTTAAATTTTTCTACATTAAACCTCATTTGCCATGTAGTTGCCCACCCCATTAATTTGTTCAGATCTTTTTTGCAAGGTTTCCACATCCTGCGGAGAAGTTATTGCCCTGCCCTTACATTGGAGTTAAGCCATCCAGGACTTTTGTTCCCTCTTTTAAATTTATTACCCAATGGGATGCATTGGCTAATGCCCTTATTTAATATGCTCTTAAAGCAAACCGATCTCTCCTCCATGTTCTTTGTTCCTAATATTTTATCCCAATTTACGCCTTTTAGCAAGGTTTGTAGTTTAGGGAAGTTGGCTCCTTTGAAATTCAGTGTCTTTGTATTCCCCTTATGTTTCCTATTTGTGTGATTTATACTGAAGCCAATTGACCTGTGATCGCTATTTCCTAAATTGCCCCGTATTTCCACATCCGTGATCAGGTCTGTATTGTTGGTAATCAGTAGATCCAGTAACACTTTATTTCTAGTTGGTGCGTCTACCATCTGAACCATGAAATTGTCCTGCAAGACATTTAGGAACTGGCGAGCCTTAGACAAATGCGTGGTTCCTTCTGCCCAGTCTATGTCTGGATAATAAAAATACCCCATTATGATAACACTTCCCATCCTTGCTGTTAATCCAAATTGTGATAAGAGATCAATCTCCCCCTCCTCCCTCAGGTTAGGGGGCCTATAGCATACTTCCAGTATTTTTTTCCCCTTAGCTTCATCCCTTTGGTACTCTACCCTCCTCCACCTCCTCCCTAGCTCCCTTAGTGATGTAATCTCTTACATTCACTTGTGCATTATTCTTGATATATAGGCATACCTCTCCCTTTTTTACCCTCTCTATCCCTGCAGTAAAGGGTATACCCTTAAATGGTTGCTAGCCAATCATGAGAGCTGTTGAACCAGGTCTCTGAAATTCCCACAAAATCCAAATCCTCCTCATACAATCTTATCTCTAGTTCACCCATCTTGTCCGCCAGGCTCCTGGCATTGGTGAACATGCCACGTAGTGCGGTTGCATACTATCCTCCTATTGGGGGTTCCGAGATTGAAACTAGGACTTGTTACTATACTTACAGTGGAGACGGAAAGTATTCAGACCCCCTTAAATTTGTCACTCTTTCTTATATTGCAGCCATTTGCTAAAATCATTTAAGTTCATTTTTTTCCTCATTAATGTACACACAGCACCCCATATTGACAGAAAAACACAGAATTGTTGACATTTTTGCAGATTTATTAAAAAAGAAAAACTGAAATATCACATGGTCCTAAGTATTCAGACCCTTTGCTGTGACCCTCATATATTTAACTCAGGTGCTGTGCATTTCTTCTGATCATCCTTGAGATGGTTATACATCTTCATTTGAGTCCAGCTGTGTTTGATTATACTAATTGGACTTGATTAGGAAAGCCACACACCTGTCTATATAAGACCTTACAGCTCACAGTGCATGTCAGAGCAAATGGGAATCATGAGGTCAAAAGAACTGCTTGAAGAGCTCAGAGACAGAATTGTGGCAAGGCACAGATCTGGCCAAGGTTACAAAAAAATTTCTGCTGCACTTAAGGTTCCTAAGAGCACAGTGGCCTCCATAATCCTTAAATGGAAGACGTTTGGGAAGACCAGAACCCTTCCTAGAGCTGGCCGTCCGGCCAAACTGAGCTATCGGGGGAGAAGAGCCTTGGTGAGAGAGGTAAAGAAGAACTCAAAGATCACTGTGGCTCATCATCTGCCCAATACAGTCCCAATAGTGAAGCATGGTGGTGGCAGCATCATGCTGTGGGGGTGTTTTTCAGCTGCAGGGACAGGACGACTGGTTGCAATTGAGGGAAAGATGAATGCGGCCAAGTACAGGGATATCCTGGATGAAAACCTTCTCCAGAGTGCTCAGGACCTCAGACTGGGCCGAAGGTTTGCCTTCCAACAAGACAATGACCCTAAGCACACAGCTAAAATAACGAAGGAGTGGCCTCACAACAACTCCATGACTGTTCTTGAATGGCCCAGCCAGAGCCCTGACATAAACCCAATTGAGCATCTCTGGAGAGACCTAAAAATGGCTGTCCACCAATGTTTACCATCCAACCTGACAGAACTGGAGAGGATCTGCAAGGAGGAATGGCAGAGGATCCCCAAATCCAGGTGTGAAAAACTTGTTGCATCTTTCCCAAAAAGACTCATGGCTGTATTAGATCAAAAGGGTGCTTCTACTAAATACTGAGCAAAGGGTCTGAATACTTAGGACCATGTGATATTTCAGTTTTTCTTTTTTAATAAATCTGCAAAAATGTCAACAATTCTGTGTTTTTCTGTCAATATGGGGTGCTGTGTGTACACTAATGAGGAAAAAAAATGAACTTAAATGATTTTAGCAAATGGCTGCAATATAACAAAGAGTGAAAAATTTAAGGGGGTCTGAATACTTTCCATCCCCACTGTACCTTGGGTTTATGTGCTTTAGTCAACCTACCACTAATGCCCCCAATACTACCCTCTGGAATATGTTCTGCACTGACTATCTCTACCTCTGGACCCCCCGTCGCCTAGTTTAAAAACCCCTCTAACATTTTGGCCATCTTTACTTCCAGCTGATCTGCACCCTCCTCATTTAGGTGCAGTCCGTCCCTTCTATAGTACTGGTGACCGACTGAGAAGTTTGCCCAGTCCTCAAGGACCCAAACCCCTCCATACTACACCAGCTCCTCAGCCACTTGTTTACTTCCTTAATCTCCCTCTGCCTTTCTGGTGTGGCTTGAGGTACCAGTAGTATACCTGAGAATACTACCTTGGAGGTCCTTTTTCTCAATTTATCTCCCAAGTCCCTAAAATCGTTCTTTAGAACACTCCATCTACCTCTGACTTTGTCATTGGTGCCAATGTGCACCATGACAGCCAGGTCTTCCCCAGCAACTCCCAGTATTCGGTCCACCAGATCTGTGATGTGCCGAACCTGAGCGCCCGGTAGACAACATACAGTGCGGCGCTTTAGGTCTTTGTTACAGATTGTCCTCTCTGTCCTTCTGAGAATTGAATCCCCTACCACCAGAATCTGTCTTTCCTTTCCCTTCGCTTCCCCCCCACTCTCACTGGAGTTCTTCCCCCAGCAGCTAGGAGAGTCCCTCTGCTCCAGCACTGCTGGTCCCTGACTGGTTTCACCAATGTCACTCAATGGAGCGTACTTATTGGGATGCTCCAGCCCTGGAACGCCCTCCCTGGCACTTCCCCCTCTACCCTTCCCGATTGTCATCCATCTACTCTTTTCAAGCACCTGCACCTCTTTGTCTCCACCTGTCTCTGTGCTGGCCCCTGCTGGCACCTGCTGGGTACGTTCCTGGCTCTCCTTTAGTATGGAGGGTCTTCTCAGTGCTGACAGTTGCTTCCCCATTATTCAGAACCTGGGCTTCCAGGGAAACAATGTGCTTACATTTTGCACAGCAGTATTCGCCCCTGATCGGATGATCAAGGAACGCATACATGCCACAAGATGTACACCGAGTCGCATCTCCACACCCGCCGGGCATCGTACCTACTAATTTAATGAGGATTGGGGATTATACCCTGTCCAAATTACCTAAAAACTAGCTTCCTAACACTAATACTCAACAAGACAATACACAGGTACTCAACAAGACAATGCACAGGTACTCAACAAGACAATACACAGGTACTCACAGACCAACGTGCACTCGCAGACCCATGTGCACTCGCAGACCAATGTGCACTTGCAGACCCACGTGCACACACAATACACAAGTACTAACGATCCACACGCACTACTAGGACAACACTCATGTACTTACAATACACAGGTACACACTCACACTACACAGGTACTTTGACCCCTGTTATAACCTCTTGTTTTCAACTCTGTTTTTTAACTCACCACTTAGTCCAGTTCCATTTGGTCTAAATTCCAGCAAACTCAAAGATGAGCAGCTTCACAATGAGTTCTACAGAAAGTTGTATAGGCCTCAAGCACCTGTGACCAATTAACCACTCCCCTTAATTAGTAGGCTGAAGGAAGGAAAGAAAAAAAAGGTGTTAAAAAGCTGCAAAAAGAACCTAAAAATGCAACACAGCAATCACCAGCAATCAAAAGCAAAACTTTTTCACACTCTCCACTCAAGGTCCCCACTGTTTAGCTTCCAACCAGCAGTCTGGCCAACTAGCTGTTAACGTCTAAACTAATACCTAAAACATCCTTTAAATATAACTAAAGGCAAACCTTTATTTCGTTTTGGACAGAGTGGGGATGGATTTGAATACCTCTATCAAATTGGAAAAATTCTGTGAGCCACAATGATCTTATGCCTTGCTTGTGCTACCTCCAGCTGCATGCACTAATCACGCTTCATATAACGTGCATAGGATAAATTTACAAGTTATGCGCTGCGCTTGGGTGACCCCAAAAACAAAATTAATAGTAACCAACTTTGTGCTTACTAGTGCGATAATATTAAATACAAATAATATGAATGTAGAATAAATAAACAAGGTGTGAAAAAACAAGTGCTTGTTACACCATAAATTAGTGCTTATTAGTGCTTTTTACACCATACATAGTGTCTTAATCAACATAAAAAGTGTGCTTCGTGCTCAATACACAGTAACCTACTTTTCTTAAATGAGAAAAAAAAAAGTTCTCTATGGCACAATGTCCAGCAGTGATAATAAAACAATGTGTGCAGGAGGTGTTCAGCTGTGACAACAATCCAACATCATGCCGAAGATATCCTGAGTGCTGCAAAACATGTTCCTGTGCTCCTTCGTGACCCCCTTAAGCTAATGTGCTCACCTCAGAGCGTGTGACTCAGCTTCTACCCTGAGTCCAAAATTGCTTTGGAGCCACCCCTGGGCTCAGTCTCAGTGTCTGCTCCACTCCTCCAGCTGGAAACAATGTGGCTCCATACATAGAATGAAAAGGAAACTATATAGTGTAATATAGTCAAAATGCTTTTATTAAAAGAAAACGCTCCCCACACCGGGGTACTCACATGGCACTGGTGCGTCAGTGCACCATACTATAACGGCTTTCTATGCAAAATTAGTGGAAGTTTGGTGCAGTATGCTGTGCTGAGACAGCGCTGGTGTAAAGTCTGTGTCAGTCTCTCCGTCCTGGCCCCTCCTTGTGGATTTGAATACCTGTCAGGTGTTTTTTGCTGATTCTATCTCTGTTGGAAAGATTCACCCTCTCTATTTGTCCTGTTTATCATTATCATTGAAAGCGAAAAAAAGAAAACCCCACATTTTGGGTTTTCCCCAGGACAGTAATAAAGTGGAAATTGTCCAATGGGGAAATTAGTTCTGGTGACCTAGGGGCCCCAAGAGTTTCCTTTAATTTAAATTTAATGTTTTACCTTTAGTTCTGCTTTAAGCTGGCCATACACTGTGTGGATGTTGGCCAGTCTATCAGGATATCCGCTTAGTGGGTTTGATAAGGAAATTCACTTAGTGGGTGGACCTCTTATCTTTTAATTGAAAAATCAAATTAGCAGGGTAGAAAATTGTCAGACAAACAGTGGCTGCATTGGCTCCAATCAGCTGCTGTTCAGTTATTCTAGCAGCTCCCAGCAGCGGCTGTCAGAATACAATAGCCCAGCAGTCTATCTGTTGAGATCTCAAGAGTTTAGAGATCTTAGTGCCATTATGAAGATTTTTTATATGTATATGAATATGCATATAGAAGTCTGTATTTCTCAGTTTATCAAGTTGTTTCAATTAGGGTTAATCACACCTTGATTAAGAATTACACCCAAGTGTATGTATTACCTTTTTTTGTGTTTAATTATGAATAAATCCCAGGGAAACCCATTGCAGTCTCAGACATTTACATTTTGTCAAAAACTACTTGTAAACAGTTAGAAAATTAGCTTTTGCTCAGGCTAAATCACATACCCTGAAATGTATCCTTTTACTAAGGTAGAACAAACCAAAAATCTGGAATCTGTGGAAACTGATAGATTAGTCTTCATCTACTTCTTTCCTTTTTCTGGTTAAAGTGTATCTTTAAAGAAATTAAGTCAAGCAAATGGAAACAGGGTGCCTAGTTTTTCAGATGATATATTTAGCTCACCCACTCCTTGCTATTGATCTCCCAGTTTAAGATGTGAGCTCAGTAGAGAGGTGCAGGTTAAAGGTCTTACTTAGGAGCTGAAGTTAAAGTGGTTCTAAACACTATTTTTTTTACTTTAAGGCAATCTCTACATTAAGGTAAAAAACCTTGCACTGCCTGTTACCTCCCCTCCCTAACACTTACCTGAGTCCTGTATCGATGAATTGGGGGAATACCCGATGTCAGGATTAAATCTTACAGTGTATTTACCTACCTATTGTGTGGATGGGATCTCAAGATTAAAAATAATCAAGAATAATTTCTGAATAAAATCTCTGACCTAACTGAGTCATATCACTCCTTTTCCACTTCTTTCATCTCCATCTTCATAATTTTGCTCCAGTTCCCCTTGAGTCTGTTTCAGTGTCTTTGACCATTTGTCTCCACCTGAGGATTTTGGTTGTCAAAGGTTTTCCTGGCCTATAAAGCACCCATCTGAACCATCTTGACTAATTTTGACTTCTTGGTTAATAGGCTTTTTGGTCTCTTGATAGCTAGTTATTGGACATGGTGTTGCTGCAAAGACTTGACCAGTCTTTGAAGCTTGCTCTTTGATTTTACTTTGAATCTCTTTTGATAACCTAAGCCTCGTACACACGATCGGATTTTCTGATGGGAAATGTGTGATGACAGGCTGTTGGCAGAAAATTCGACCGTTTGTATGCTCCATCGGACAATTGTCGGATTTTCCGTGGACAAATGTTGGATAGCAAGTTTTAAAATTTTTCGTGGACAAATGTCTGTTGTCAGATTTTCAAGCGTGTGTACACAAGTCCGTTGGACAAAAGTCCAAAGTACAAACATGCATGCTCGGAAGCAAGGACAAGCCACAAGAGGTCGGTCTTGTAAACTAGCATTCGTAAAGGGGAATTAACATTAACAAATCTCGAAATGCAGCGCACAATTCTCTTTAATGGGATAATAATGAAGCTGCTTTGCTGGTGATACTGATGGAGTTATTGCAAATAAAATTTCAAAGGCTTTTTTTTTCTAGTGATATCAAGAATAATATTATTATGCTTTTTTTTTTTTTTTATTTGGGCAAGTTACCACACACAACACCATTATCCTGTAGTTTTTAAGATCAAAGATACAACTATGTTTGTGTCCCTTGTCAATCAACTTATTTTAATTATTGCATTTTTTTAATTGTAACTGCCTATTCTCACTGTCAAACTGTCATTTGAAGTAAAACACATAGCCAAGTATTATTGTACACAATTTTTTTATTGTGCATTAAAAAAAGAAAACAAATAAAATTAGACATGCTATCTACCAATAGAACTTAACCAAAAAGTGCATTCTATGCATCCAAAAATATAGAAAATATAACAAATCAAATCATTATTATTCAACCAAAAAAATAAAATAAAAGCCTCATGCATGTGTCCTGCTTCTTAATATAGGGGGTCAACAATACCAAGAGTTGGTGAAAATGGGTCCGTCATCCGGAGATAATTCCGAAAATCATCTGAATTATTCTCCTGGAGCTCCCGCAGCAATGGCATATGACATAATTGGTCACGATTAATAGAGCAACCAATTTTTGGTCCAAGAACTCCTCCTCCTTCTGTTCCTGGACTGGACTTGGGTCAAAGCAATAACTCCAAGGCCAATGATAAATAACACATTATCTCCTCCGATTCCGCAACATGTCTGGTTGACAAACGGCCGTTCAGAAACAAATTGAAAAGCACGAAATGAAAAGCGCAAATTGATAAGCTCAAAATGAAAAGCGCAAATCAACACTCACCAAACTTCTACTAGCACGAAATTAGCAGAAGGAGCCCAAAGGGTGGCGCTAAAGAGCTGAAAAACCACGTACGTTCGTGTTTGTTGGCCGACAATTCCTTGCCGTTTGTATGCTATCCAAAAAAGCCTTGCAGGAGGTAAATGTCTTTTTTGCATGTGTGCGCTGTAATATTTTGTTCTGTTGTATGGTCTTATGGCTGCAACATCTTTAATGCATCTTTTAGGGTATGCCCCCCAAATATTTTGTTTGTCAAGACAAAATCCAGGCACACGCCTTCGGACAAAAGTCTGAGGTTTTGTCTGTGGAAAATCCAATCGTGTGTACGAGGCTTTAGAGCTTATATATGCAAGGTGTCTAACATCTTCATTATTTTCTCCACAGTGTCATCTAGAGTATATAGGGTGTATGAACTTGATCATTCCTAAGTGTTTACTTTTGTCGGTATTGATCTTTAGCCCTATGTGTTCTGCTGCAAGAGTCCTAGCATTGTGGAATGTTGTCCACAAAAATTTACATTTTCTAAGAAGATAATAAATCTTTAACAAAGCCCATGTCTAGCATCACTGTAAAGACAGAACGAAAAGTGCCTCTAAGTGTAGCGTTTATTTGACATGACAGAGATAACGATAAAAACTCAAAGAAGGGAGATATGATATCGGCTCACCTTATAGATGGAAGCGTTCCGATGAGAGGGGTTTAGTGCGCTGATCTAGAGGAGCCAAGACCGTGGTGTAACAGGGAAGGAAGCTGGCAAAATCGGTGTGGTTCCGGGTATGATCATGTACATGGTAGCATGGAGCACAGCGCCGAGCATGGCGTTTCAGAACATGCATCATGCTCGTACTGAGCATGTGTGCTCCTTTGTCAAGTGTCTTGACAAAGGAGCACACATGCTCAGTGTGGGTGACGCGCATACTCTGAAACACGTTTCCAAGCCTCTGGTGACGCCACACACTATCCTGGGCTCTGTGCTGCATGCTGCATCCACACAATCATACCCGGAACCACATGGACTTTTCTGGCTTACTTCCCTGTGACACCATGGTCTTGGCTCCCCTGGAGTGGTCGTGCTGAACCCCTCTCATCGGGACACTTTCTTCTATAAGATGAGAGGATATCACATCTCCCTCCTGTGAGTTTTTTTTTTGTTATCTTTGCCATGTCAAATAAATGCTACACTTAGAGGCGCTTTTTCGTTCTGTCTTTACATGCATCCACTACAGAGTCAACTCTGTTTCTGAGAAAAGCCTTAGCCCTGAGTATACAAGCATTACAGACTTCCACCTGTGGCCCAGCCCTTTTCCATTGGTCCTGCATTACCTTTTAATTAGACTTCT
This sequence comes from Aquarana catesbeiana, assembly GCF_042186555.1. Classification (NCBI taxonomy): domain Eukaryota; kingdom Metazoa; phylum Chordata; class Amphibia; order Anura; family Ranidae; genus Aquarana; species Aquarana catesbeiana. The sequence goes on from NC_133325.1 coordinate 384,290,880, forward strand.
TATGAACCTTGTTTGATATCACATCACCTTTTACAGAACCTGGTGATAAGTACTTGGACTTGTTTTTACACAGCCCTTTATAGGGGTCTACCCTAAACGCATACCATATATGTTTTATATGCCTAGCATCACTGACTGTCCTTTTTATTATCCATTCTATTTAAAGAATAATCAGAAAAGGGGAATTCAACCCAATGATGATGATTCCAAAGGCATCTGCCAGTTCACTGTTGAAGATAACAGATAACTTTAGAAGAAAAATCCCTTTACAGAATTTACACAATATTCACTAATTCTGAGGAACAGAAATACGGCATTCAATAGTGCATTCTCTGTGTCTGTGTAGTTCACATACAAATTAGGTGTTTCATTCTGTTATTTTCTGTAGGAATTGCTGTAGTATGAATCAGACCTGCCTGCCTTTTGTAGGATAAATATGTTAAAAACTGTGCTGGTTGTGGACAACAAGATCATGTCCTACCATATGTTATAGTTTGAGATATCACCTTTTTTGGGCAATGTGACTAACAGCTCAGTCTTCTGATGCTGTTTCACCAGGTTGTTATCTACAAATCATGGGGCCACATAGCAAGGGAAATAATACAAATGATTAAGTTAATAATAATATATTCACAAAATACATTACACTGTGAAAAATGTATATTGCATCAGTACCCCAAAATGGAATGCATAGAGCCTAAATTTTGAACATTTTTCAATTGGGCTGTAGCGCTACCCCCAGATGTGCCGCTGTAGTTTTAACAGGTTCTTTCCCAAAACAGTGCAGAGGCAGCCAGGCACACAGCCTCTGGCAGAGTAGTCCAACATTCACTCCAAAGGGCTCCAGGAGGCAAGCAGCCCCCCCCCCCCCCCCCAGCTAACAGAGCCATTCCCTCAGCAGGGAAAAAACAATCTCCTTTTGGCTCCTGGCTATTTAACAGCATCCCAGTCACCTTCTGGGTACAGTCCCCAGGGGCTGGCTAAGCCCTGCTCAATATTCAGGCAGGTCATTTGAATTCTTTCTCCCTAAATTCCAGCAATCAAACATCCAGCCTGTGATGCCCCGAACAGACCAGACTAAACAATCGCTGCTCCCCCATTTACAGAAGGAGCTAAAAACTGAGTCTACCTAGCAGCCTCACTAGAAGGGTACCACAGTGGAAAAATCTGATGTCTGGAATAAATCTTACAGACAGTTTAGCTACCTATTATGTAGATAGGTTGCCAAGGTTAAAAATCATCAAGGATTATTTTCAGTTCTGGCAGAGATGACCAAATGCTTTGAGGGCAATATATATACACCACTAAGACAGCTAAATAAAATTCTCCTTTCTGCACAGCCTGCAAATTTAGATCTGTGACTAGCTGCAACGATTCTGACATCTCCTCCTGTGCTTCTGACGTCAGCTGTTCTTGATTGAAAATGTCATGGGGATACCAAATCAATGTCAACAGAACCTCTGCAATCCTTAAAGGTTTATACTGAATATGTGATATCTTCACATGCACACAGTTTTTCAATGTTAGATTTGCCTCAAAAGCCCTCCTAAAGGGTCCCATTCCTGCCCGATTCCCCATTGAAACAAATCGGGGCTGTTTCACTCCCTCAAATGTCCCTGAGAATTATTCCTAATAATGGTGGTGTTTCTACCTCCTCTGCCTTTGACATGCCTGCTGTCACTCTATCTATTCCTCCTGCTTTTTTACTCTTTATTGTTCTAGACCCCCCCCCCCCCTTTTTATATGGGCCTTGGACCATTATGAGCTTTACGAGACATCCCTCTCACAGTTTTCTGCAACTCTAGTATCCAGAGTATACTTCGATGTGACACCTGTATTCATATGTGAAGCACGTAATTCATTTTTGTTAAAGCATCAATGTGCCTTTTCTCTACTGCTAAAAAGGTACATACATACACACAAATTAACTCCTGTCCTAAATACATTATATGGGGGGGGGGGATCCTACTCCATACATCCTTATGTGTGATTGTAGCAGTTGAGTAAAGTTAGGCATTTCGTTTTATTTAATTTATTACAGGTACATATATATATACTATACATTCACATTAGTCCCTGCCCTCATAGAGCTTACAATCTAAGGTCTCTAACTCACATTCATACATACACGTACTAGGGACAATTTACACAGAAGCCAATTAACCTACCAGCATGTCTTTGGAGTCTGGGAGGTAATCGGAGTACCCAGAGGAAACCCACACAGGCACAGGGAGAACATGCAAACTCCAGGCAGGTAGTGCTGTGGTTGGGTTTCGAACCGACAACCCGAGTGCTGCTAGGCGGAAGTGCTAATTTATGTTTGTTTTCATTTTTTATCTACTGGGAGTCAAAAGCCTCCTAAAAAGGGTTTTACATGAACACCAGTAGTTTATTTATTAAAGTAGAAAACTTGTTGAAAAATAGAGTGTATTTACTTAAACGAGAAGTATGGGTTTGGGATTTTTCCCCATCATACTTACCTAGGTGGATGCAGCATCGGTCCAATGCTGCATCTGTCCCCCGGCGCCTCTACACTGAGAACTGAGCTATCGAACATTGCCAATGGCTCGGTTCTCACAGCTCCCTGAGCAGAGGGCTGCTGACTGTCAATCAGCATCTCTCCGCTTTGCTTCCTCCTCGCTCACTGAAACACTGAACTGTGGAGGGGCGGCGCAGCAGTCTCAGGCTCGCAGCGGCTCACTGGGATGCTGAGATGGCAGTCAGACCAGGCACCTGGCGGATCCCGACTTCCATTTTCGCAATGACTGATTACTGTGACGTCAGCAGAGAGCCATAGGTGAAGCCCAGCCAAACGAGCTTAGGCTGGACTTCTCCTTTAAATTGCTAATGAAGGAATGACTAAAAGTTTATGATGTATGGATGTGTACAAAGGTATTACAAGCTAATTTACAAGAATGGAAGACCCATTATAACACATATTAATCTCAAAAGTAAACATTTAATATATTGCAGCTTACCAATTCTTGGATGAGATATGAGTTGTTTTTTTTTTAGGCTTTTTCTCCTTTATTTTCACCTGGTGATCCCGCCAGTAAGGCTGTTGTATTTCAACAAGTTCTCCTGCAGATGTTGCAATTACAGGGTTGAGATAAATTATTTACCATTGATAGGGTTGATTACAATGATCAGTTTTATTTATGTAAAACCTTTATCCCAAAAGGAGCAAAACATATAAATGCCTCCTGTTAGCTGGAGTTTGTTTTCAATCTGTTAGTGTGTTTAAGTCTGCCAGTACATCTAACACTCCCCTCCCCCATTCATCCGAAGTGTAAGCACTCTAATACAAGAGGAGTGTTACTGTCCAAATCATTAGGTGAAAACAGAGAGAAAAATAGAGAAAATAAATAAAACTAATGCAGCCACTGTATCTAATGACTGGTAAGCACCAAATTTACATTTTTGGTTTTGGGTCTAATACTGCTTTAAATTTAAAAAAAAAAAAAAACTTCTTCATATTATTTCTTGAGCCCTACAAGCGCCGAGAAATAGTTTGTAGAAATGAAATGTGTGCTGTAATTAGAAAATAATGAATATTGACAGAAAGCTTTTTTCTTGCGATCGTTAACAATGCCAGCATGTCTCTGTAATATCACATGCAAAATGAACATAACTGCAAGTAAATTCAAAGCATCTTTGAGTCTCATCAGGGTTTCTTAAATCATGATGGATACAAAATAGATAAATACACACCAAAGATTTTATTATTTTTTTTCGAGGTTCCAAAGGCCTTTCAGTGTGCATTCCTTATTCCTGGATATTGGTTAAGCTATTAATTATTTTGCTGGAGGGACAAAGTGGAAGATATTTTAAGCAAGGTAACAGAATCAGGCATGTATCTATGGCAAGTCAAGCTGCAACTCCTAGAAACGGATTTGTAATAGTTTTCTTTTTTTTTTTTTTTTTTTTTTAAGTACACACAGATAACAAGTGGTCAGAGGCAGGTTTAATAATGCTACTGTTTAGCAGCAGCAGAAAATGTATTATTCAAGCTGAGATCTTATAGTAAATCTGTTTCATAATCTGCTTCTGTTTTGGACTGCCTTGCTATGTGACAAAACCGATAAATTCCTCTCTGTATGTTTTTAAAATTCAAACTGTGACAAAACACTATTACTGAAAAAAGAAACTTGTTTTATTGGTAGTTGGTCTTGGCCACAGAGCACTAAATCATTCTCCTATACAATAATACAATACTCGTCATTCCCAAAGCATTTTGATTAGTGTTCCAATTGTTTTTAATTCATAGTGTAATTAAATGTCCTCAAACACTGAACTCAATAAAATCATTGTGAGCAAAGAGTGAATATTTAATATAAAGAGTTTCAAAATAAAGGTCTATGTCCTATACAAAGCATCTGTTTCCTATTGTCAGTTCATAGTAGAGACTTTTAATAATGTTAGTATTTACATATTACATTCCGCTTTATTCTGTACACTGGCTGTCTCTCTAGGTTTCCAGCCCCTAACTCTTCACAATGGATTGTTGTATTACTAATAGTCAACTTAACACCTTCCCACCCGGCCTATAGCAAAATGATGGCTGGGCGGGGGTTCCATTGTTCTGACTGGACATCATATGGCGCTCCCTGCAGAACAAGCCGCTAGTGCGCGTCCCCTGGGGCACACAGTGTGGCGATCAGGGGTGCGGTGTGTCGTTTGGACACACCACATTCTGATTGCGGTAAAGAGCCTATCATATAGGCTCTTTACCACATGATCAACTGTGTCCAATCACAGCTGATCACAGTGTAAATAGGAAGTGCCAGTTATCTTCATTCCTGTGAGTAGAGGAGAGACGATAATGGCTCTCCTGACAGGGGGGTCTGCACTGATAATCAGTGCATTGATTATCAGTGCAGTCCCTTCCGCAATGCCTGCTAGTGCCCACCAGTGATGCCCATCAATGATGCCCACCTGTGCCCATCAGTGATGCCCACCTGTGCCCACCAGTGGTGCTAATCGGTGCCCATCAGTGATGCCTTTCAATGCCTCCTCATCAATGCCACTTATCAGTGCCGTCTATCAGTGCCAATCAGTGCCTCCTATCCATTCCCATAAAGGTTGCCCATCACTGCCCATCAGTGCTGCATATCAGTGCCATCTATCTGTGCCAATCAGTGCTGCATATCAGTGTCGCCTATCAATGCCCATCAATGCTGCATATCAGTGCGTCTTCATCAGTGCCACCTCATCAGTGTCCATCAGTGCAGCCTATCAGTACCTGTCAGTGCAGCCTCATGGGGGCACATCAGTGAAGGAGAAAAATTACTTATTTATAACATTTTGTAACAGAAACTAAGGAAAACGTTTTCAACATTTTCGGTCTTTTTTCATTTGTTTAGCAAAAAATTGAAAAACTCAGGGTGATAAACCCCTTCTGGACCGCTCCACACAGATATACTGTGGCAGGGTGGCCCTCCTGTTTGAAATCACGTACATGTATGTGATTTTGTGCACTAGGTCAGGGGCGCACATGCGCGCCATCGGAGACCCGTTCCCGCTGTGATTGGACACAGCGGGAGCTAATCAGCGGGTCTGGTGGACCCGATGTTCACCGGCACCTCGCAATCGTTCTCAGGAGAGGCAGAATGGCGGTCTGCTTAAGGAAACAAGGCAGACCGCCGTTCTGTGAGAGGAAGATGGAGATCTTTTGTTTCTGATAAGAAGGAACAGGGATCTCTGTCTTTCCCCAGTCAAAGCATCCCCCACACAGTTAGAAAGCACTCCCTAGAAGCACATTTAGCTCTTTGATCGCCCCTAATATTAACCCCTTCTCTGCCAGTGTCATTAATACAGTGACAGTGCATTTTTTTCAATGATCACTGTATTGGTGTCACTGGTCCCCAAAAAGTGTCACTTAGTGTCAGATTTGTCCACCGCAATGTCGCAGTCCTGCTATAAATCTCTGAAGTAAAAAGTATTGGGTTTTTTTCAAAATTGTCGCACTTTTTTTGTTTATAGCGCAAAAAATAAAAACTGCAGAGGTGATCAAATACCACCAAAAGAAAGCTCTATTTGTGGAAAAAAAAGGACATTCATTTTATTTGGGTACAGCGTCGCACGACCGCGCAATTGTCAGTTAAAGTAACACAGTCCCATATCGCAAAAAATGGCATGGTCATGAAGGGGGGGGTAAACCTTCCGGAGCTGAAGAGTTTAAATACCACCAAAAGAATACTCTATCTATCTAAAAAAAAATGCTAAAAATTTTGGACATCAATTTTATTTGGGTACAGCATTGCATGACCACGCAATTGTCATTCAAAGGGCGACAGCGCTGAAAGCTGAAAATTGGCCTGGGCAGAAAGGGGGTGAAAGTGTCCAGTATTGTGGATAAAAAAAGAAAAGAAAAACAATCATACTCGCCTATGTGGCTGCAGCATCGATCCAATGCTACAGCTTTCCCCTGCTGGCTCTAAGACCAAGAACTGAGCAATTACATAACTGCTGATCACTTAGTTCTCAGGCTTCACTCAGCAGAGAGTGGTGACTATCAATCACCGACTTTCTGCTTTGCCCCTCCAGTACTTATTGGAGCCCTGGGCTGTGGAGGAGGTGGAAGTGGCTGGCTCAGGATCTCAGCAGCAATGAGAAGCTGAGCCAGCTGCCAGTCAGGCACCTGGGTGGATCCCAACATTAACCACTTCAATACAGGGCCTTTCACCCCCTTCTTGCCAAGGCCAATTTTCAGCTTTCAGCGCTGTTGCACTATAAATGACAATTGCGCGTTCATGCAACACTGTACCCATATGAAATTTTTTTCAGACAAATAGAGCTTTCTTTTAGTGCCATTTAATCACCACTGAGCTTTTAATTTTTTGCTAAACAAATGAAAAAATACTGAAAATTTTGAAAGAAAAAACAAAAAACCCTTTTCTTCTATTCTGTTATACAATTTTGAGAAATAAGTAATTTTTCTTCTTCACTGATGTTTGCTGATGAGATTGCACTGATGGGCACTGATAGGCTGCACTGCTGGGTACTGATAGGCTGCATTGATGGGCACTGATGAGGCAGCACTGATGGGCACTGATGAGCAATGATGAGGCTGCACTAATAAGGTGGCACTAATGGGCCCTGATAGGCAGCACTGATGGATACTGATATGTTGCACTGATGGACACCGATATGCTGCACTGATGGATACCGATATGTTGCACTGATAGACACTGATATGCTGCACTGATGGGGCTGCACTGATAATCAGGGCACTGATGATCAATTCCTTCATTATCAGTGTAAATGCCCCTGTAACTGGAAAGGCGGTTATCGGCTTTCCTTTCCTCAGACATTGACAGCGCTGAGGAAAGGAAATGCCGATAACTGGCATTTGTTTACATGTGATTGGCTGTGATTGTGATGTGTCCGAGGGACAAAGCTCACCACCGATAGCCGCGCTGCGCACCCCCAGAGGCATTCACGGGGTGCAGAGTGGCGTAGCCACCCCCAAGCCGCCATTCTGCTATAGGCTGGATCGAAAGGTGTTAAATCCTGCACTTCTCTTTTAAGATTATTTGCGCAAAGATCATTTAGCCCATGTGTGCCCAATCCAAGCGTTTTAGTACATCAGGAAGGCACAGATGCATCTTTCAGCCCTGCTGCCTGAAGCCTGTTGAAGTCTATGATAGGTTGAAATGTGTTGTGGCTGGATCTGAATACTTTACTTAGTGGTACTCATATTTAGGGCCCTTTATGTTCAGGGATGTATGCCCAGAACCCAGGTATTCTGAGAATTTAGGTTGTACTGCTATGGAACAAGCTAAATGAAAAAAATTGTGTTGGCAGCTTATCTGCTACAGCTGTTGGTTTACTTTTTCTCCTAGGTACATTATTCGTGACAAAGAATCAAAGAGGGAACACCATTAAGGAAAGAATGACTGAAAGTTAGGGATGCATGTGTGCTATAGAAAAACCCAGCAGATGCAGTGAAATGAAAAATAGCACACCTAAGGCGCTACCAAGAAAGGCTTTACATATTCAGAAAATGATATTAGCATCACAAAGAATACTATAAGCAAATGCTGTATATACAGAAGAGCAAAATGTTTTACAAAAGTTTTATAAAAAGTTAAAAAAATACCAATAGCAATATAAGAGTAAAGCATATGCCAGCTGCAGCTGAAAACATTTAAATGGAAAAGCTAAAAGCTATGTTCATTTATAAGATGTTTGGAATGAAAATTATATTGCGCAGAGTGCACATCCAAGAGACAATAGAGTATGATGCACCTGCCCAGTTCAACATATATAGACATACAACATAGTATATCAAAATGTGCATGTGAGAGAAGGACTGGCCAGCATAAGTGCACGTCATCAACAGAGATTAGGTTATGGCTTTTTTGCACAAGTCCATAGAGTACAACTTGCATCTTCATGACAACTCGAAAACAAACTCAAAACTCCAATAAAGGAAATCAGTAGCATTTAGAATTGCAAAATATACCATGAGAAATATTTTAGACATGTTTAAACATCATGGGAAAAGGCATGGTCATTATTGCAACTTGGGACACAAAATGACAGCACAAGTCATGTTAGCATATCCAACCATAAGGTAAACTGATAACAAGATTGAAGGAAAACAACCATACAATTCAGTTGGAGTTTAAAATCATCTTTCATCTTTTATGTTCATAGTAGCAGTCCCATCCAAAATATAAATCCCATGGGTTTCATACTTTTTGAGTAGTCTTAACCTTTTTTCCCCTTTTCATGGTTGCTGTACTTTACTATTCAGTATTAAAGAATCTGGGACAACTTGTGTCCAGCCACATAAAAGTGTTGCAATGAATTATTCCTATACATGGCTTGCTACAATGCTTTTCAAAGATATTCTTTTTCTTCTTCATTTATGTATTCAGGATAGAAAAAGCAGTACAAGATGTATTGAAGGACAAGGCACTCCAAGTACTGCCGAACAGAAAAAAAATCATGCCTGTAAATCATGCTTCATTGCATTACAAACTCACACAAGAAAGTCAGAGGAAATCAGATAAAACTATGGCTGGCAGTGGGCTTCAGTGCCTTTAAAAGAATTTGTTATCTTTCACCATCTTCTCCTACTGCTTCCCAGTGTTTCCAAGCCAGTGCCATTTAAAAAAAAAAAAAAAAACTAGGATGCAACAGCAACCCTTTACCTTAGGAAAGAAGGTAAGGACCCCCAGGTGGGCTAGCATTTCACCAAAGGGTAGAATCCTTGACTCTTTGTGGGGTAGAATAAATTGGGTGCAAGTCACTTTAAGAAGTTTTAACATAGTTTAGTATCAGACCAGTCTGAAGAAGATTTTAGCAGTAGCAGTGTATCAGAAGTAGTTAGCAGCTTGCCACTAAGATCACTCCTCAGAGAGAACATATTCTAACTAACTAAACACAGGGCGGGGTATAGAAGTCTTATGCCGCATACACACGGCCGGACTTCCCGACAGAAAAAGTCTGAGGGAGCTATCAGTCGGACATTCCAACCGCATGTATGCCCCATCGGACTTTTTCTGTCGGGATTTCCAACGGACTCAGATATAGAACATGTTCTAAATCTTTCTGTTGGAAATGCCGACGGAGTTTAGCCCATTGGCAAGTCCGGCCGTGTGTACAAGGCATTGGTCTTCTTTGAAATACAAATTAACTTGAACACTTGCAGTCCACAGTCATTGAACTTTTTGTCAGGGACATGCAGTGACTACTCAGTGTAGGCTGCTGCCCTAGGTGAGTCCGCTAATCCATCCCCTCCACCTTGGGATACATCAGGTTCCAGCTCCGCTTTTCCAGCCATATGTAGTAATAACAAGTAGGATCCAACAAGCTGCACATCCATTGGATCATCCGCTTTATTATCAATGTAGAAAAGCCACAAAAACAGCAAGAAAAACACTGTGAGAGCAGGTAAACACGTTTCATGCTAGCTAGCTCTTACTCATGACACCCATGACACGTCACGAGTAAATGATAGGTAGCGCAAAACACGTTGACTTTTTTCCCTGCTTCCACAGTATCTGAAGTGCAGCTTGTTGGATCCTACTTGTTACAACTACATGCAGTGACTACTGGCAACTCACCAACAGGCTAGCAAACAGTAACATCAAACACAGGGAACACAAATGGAACAGGAAAAGCATCAGTAACATTCTTCTTACTCTTGGACTTGGTCTCCTTACCTCACTGTCTTCTATCAAACAGCTTATCAATAGTGCCTGGGGTCTGGGACTGAACTCTATTTAAATATTTATATTAATATTTATTATTGAAAATTTTTCCTCTGAAAAAACTATTAGCTTATATGTTTTCATTAGAAATAGTAGAAGGCAAATGTCTGCTACCATTGCTAGAAACTATAAATTAGCACATATTAGTTAAAAGAAGTTTGAAAGTTAATGTTATAATAATTGCACAAGGGATGGTCATTGTTCTTCTTGAAGGTTGTATAATGTTAAGTGCAAACTGGTTGGAAGTACAGGATCAGAAACTAAATGAGAGAATTAAGGGATACCATGAAACATAGAGGAGGGAGACAGGAGCAAGCAGAACCACATTCATTTCTTTTTGGCAATGTAGTTAATGGTGGCTGCTTCAGAAAAGTAAAAACAGCAGAGTCTATTAGACAGGTGTAATGCAGGTCAAGGTGCCAATCTCACAGAAAATGAGACTGGCACATTGACAGCTCAGTCATTAATATAGATGTGTTCCCTGGATTCCCCAGCAATGAGAGTGTTGAGGAGGGCTCTGTATCCTATTATTTGCTTGAAAACAATATACCTTTATCTGTGTACATAGATTTGTCTTCATTAGTGGAGCAGAATGGCTTGAAGCAAGAGTGAGTCTCTGGCTGAGATTAACTCTACAGTGTTAAAAACAATTTGCGGCACTCTGGGTGGATTACGATTGCTGTTCTGTCACCTAAAAGTACTGTGTTTCTAGTGAGGTATATAATTCATAATGAATTCAGTACAAGTATGTAGTAAAAGTTTTAAAAACCTGTGGGTTCTAAGGATGCAGTACCTTGTCAGTGAGAATGCACTGCAGACAATACAAAGCCCTGTTACTCCTAAATCCAAAGATGCTTTATTATGCATTGTTTTCTCCTTCACATTTTTTAGTCTTCCAATTAGCACACAAAGCTGCCTTTCAAGCTTAGTGGCCAATGAGGAGTCTAAAATAAAGGTAGGAGGCCACATCTTAACAATGCATGTAGCAGGTACAGTTTGTCCTCCCTGCTGTAGGTGGCACTGTTCAGCTGGCAGCTGTGCAGAAAGGAATGGAGATTGAGAGGAGCTTCGTTCCTCTGAAACCACCGTTGGTGTCATCAGGTGAGCAGTGGTTCAATTTGGACGCTGCTGCCCTGGCTGAAATCCTCTAGTGAGGGCAATGCTAATTAATAGAACTATCCCACTGTGGTTGGAGCACATTCACCCAGTGGATGGTGTAGGGACAGGATCCCTTCTGGCTAGGGAAAGTGTATGTAGCACTAAGGAGAGGTTCCGGTTAAGGAGGGATAATTCAGAGATACCACACCTGGCTCCACTATCTGGGACAAGGACCTTTGTATCAGTTTCTAAGGGCACCTGCACTGCTTTTCTGCTTGTCAGCCATCCCCTTCATCAGATGCTGCTATAAAGAATTCTGAGTGAAGGCCAGTAAATTGTGTCAAAATTCCCTATTATTTCTAGATACAGGAGGTTGGAAGATATATCTCACGCTTGCCCTCTAAATGCTCTATGCTGTACAGGTGTAAAGTTTTCCACCATCCATAATATCATGGTGAAAGTGGAGGAAATAACATTAAGGCAGGTGCTCCTTTTGAAGAACGAGGGCCACTTAAGCGATTTGGTAACTGGTCACAGGCCACAACGAACTTTGGTATTTTACCCCCCCAACTGTAAATATAAATGAGCCCTTACTGTCCTGAGTCCCCTATATGGCTGCTTTCACACTGATGTGCAGCGCCGTGCACCTGTGGCTTTCCTGCAGGTTAGCTGCACTGAGCCATACATTTCTACTACATCTTGCGGGTGTGGTTCACTTTCAGAAAGCACACCAAACCCACAGGATGTAATAGAAGTCTATGGCTCAGTGCAGCCAACCCACATTAAAGCCGCAGGTGCACAACGCTGCATCTGTGGATCAGTGTGAAAGCCGCCTTTTGCTAATATGCCCATTGCAAAAGTACAGTATATGTGATGTTTATTACACTGCTCTTTTCCTCTTCCAGCTTCTGCTGGCATCTCTCTCCAGGCTGCTAGAAAGGTCCCAGGGTGCACTCATAATCTGTTGCAGCTGTGCATAGTAACCAATCAGCTTCTAACTTCAGCTTGTTCAATTAAGCTTTGACAATAAGCCCCCATTCACATTGGCGCAATTTGACATGTCAAATCGCATGCCAAATCGCAGCCTATGGCCGGCAACGCCACTGTCTCAGTCAGTGCGATGCCGACTTTGAGGCGCCGCATCGATTTTCAAAAGTAGATCCTGCGCTACTTTTGTCGACTTCTGGGGTGATTTCAATAGACATCTGTGCATGAACCCCACACAGATGTCTTTCTAATCGCCCCCAAACTCACACTGAAATGCGAGTGCGAGTTCAGCTAAAACCTGAAAGCTGATTCCAGATTCTGTGTGCACCAGTTTTAGTAAATCTCTCTCATTGCATCAGCATGATGGAGAATTCACCTGCTTGCCACATTCTTCTGCTGAACATTCATCCTTTTATAAATAGGATGAATGTGGCTGTGATATGGCAAACAAATGCCATTGAGTGTTAAAAGGGTGAATAGCTCCAAAGTATTCACTGGGCGAATATCCCAAAAAATCAATTCATGATTAGACCACCTAGCAAACTAAAAAGCTGCGGGGAATCTGTCTTTGTGTTTATGTGATGCACATGCTTGTACAACATCATTTGTTAAATAAAAGAATGTAACTGTGGTGACTTAGTGCTCAATTTGCATGTATTATTTGGATTGCAAGACTTATTTGATCCAAATATTGCATGCAATATTTAAAATCACAATTAAAATAAATAGGTAAATACATTTGTTAAATAAGTCAAGGTCTAGCCACGTGCTATTTAATGAATGTATGAAATGAAAAAAAAATGGCATGGGGGATCTCCCCACAAGCCTTACCAGGTCCTTTGCGACTGGTATGGATTTTAAGGGGGACCACCAAAAAGTAAAAATAAATGGCATGGGTCCCCCCCGCAATTTTTTTTTATACCAGACCCTTATCTGAGCATGCAGTCTGACAGACCAGGAAAAAAGGAGGACAAGCATGCCCCCCTCAACATCCTGAACCATACCAGGCCATTCCCTTACCATGGGGGGTACAAGGAGGACAAGGGCTCCTACCCCATAACCCTGGCTGGGCAGTTGTGAAGGGTCTGCAGGTTTATTGGAATATGGAAGTCCCCTTTACCAATAAGGGGCCGTCTGATACCAGCCTCCCTAAAAGTACATAGTACCATAGTAAGAAGATTACATATTTTACAACTAAAATACTTCACCATTTAAAGGAATAGCACATGCGGTATTTTAGGAATGTTTTTCACGTTTAACAATGTTTTTGAGAAATACCTCGTGCACTACTTTACCGCGATTTTTGGTGCGGTATTTTAGTTTTAGTGATTTGAGCCCTTAATGCTTTATAAATCTTTTTTTCCTTGATGTACTGCTGAGAAATCGTAATATGCTTGACTCCAGTGTAACCTTTACTTTGAGTCCATTTATGTCCTAAAACAACCTTGTTGCTAATTTAAAAATTAAAAAAGCACCCCATTAAATAAACATTATAGACATAGTACTTACTAACTAACCAGCCTGTTGTGTTTTTCCCGAACAATCAGTGCCACCGGCTATAGCCGGCAACACTGATCAGTGTATTCTGCTGGTGAGGAAGGCTTCTCTCTGTCAGAATATAATAAAACAGTGTGAAGGATTCCCCCATCCAACTCGAATGTGTGGATGGGGGAATCGGCAATTTTTATTTTTTTTCAATTATTAGACTGATTGAACAACAAAAAAAATGAATCATGCATGGCCAGCCTTAACCCCGTACACACGATCAGAAAATTGTACAAAAAATACCGCTTTTGAAGCAATCGTACGATAATCAGATCGTTAGTACAGAGCTTTCGAGAGCCGATCATGACAGTTCATCCAATATGATCTGATCGGACAAGCACCAAAATTTTTTCCGTACGATGCCAGATCATGCGATTTTCGTTTAATCAGCACAGCTGTCATTTGAAAATGCAATACAAATGCATTGACATCCCTTCCAAATTTTTATTCTGTCGTTCTTTAGTAAACTCTTCAGATTTGATCTGAGATTAGCATGCAAAAAAAAAAAAACGGACGATCGTTTGTCCGATAATCTCATTGTGTGTACTGGGTATTACTGTATCTTTGCTGTTTTGTAGTGCAAAGCCATTAGCAGAATCTTCACACACAACACAGTTCCAAGTGTGTTGGATGCCTGCTGTGTGGTTTCACCCTCAGGCCCTAACATCACTGCTGCGTACTGTAGTAATGTAGGTGTTGAAGGATGGAACCACAGCATATGATGGAGCCCCAGACACCTTATTCACCTGAAAGTTTGAAGATTGAACTTGAAGACTTTAGCCCCATACACACGATCAGAAAATCGTATGAAAAATACTGCTTTCGAAACGATTGTAAGATAATCGGATCGTTAGTACAGAGCTTTCGAGAGCCGATCATGACAGTTCATCCAATATAATCTGAACGGACATGCATGAAAAAATTTTTTGTGCGATGCCAGATCGTATGATTTTTGTTTAATCGGTACAGCTGTCGGTCGAAAATGCAATACAAATGCATTGACATCCCTTCCAAATTTTTATTCTGTCGTTCGAGAATTTTCAGGACTTTAGTAAACTCTTCGGATTTGATCTGAGATTAGCATGCAAAAAAAAACGGACGATCATTTGTCCGATAACCTCATTGTGTGCATTAACCAGGTACTCAGATTGGTAAGAGGGTGAAGATTTGAGGAACAGGCAGTGAGATGGATACATATAAAGAATCTTCTTTTACAGGGTGTGTTTTTCCCACACTTTTTAAATCATAGGAATCATATATACCAATCTAAAAATGAGCACTTAATTCACAGTCACCCAATGTGCCCACTTGATTGTATAGAGCAGTAATGGCGAACCTTGGCACCCCAGATGTTTTGGAACTACATTTCCTATGATGTTTAACTACACTGCAGAGTGCATGAGCATCATGGGAAAGGTAGTTCCAAAAAATCTCGGGTGCCAAGCAGGGGCATAGATAAGGTGTTCAAACCCCCCCAGAGCATCCTGGCAAAATGCCCACACAGTGTCCCTGCTGTTTAGCCTCAGCATCAGCACAGTAGAAGCAATCAGAGTTTCAGAGTGCAGCAGCCAGCCCCCCTTCTATTGTGCCCCATCCCCTCAGTTTAATAAGGGGCCCCCTTGAAAAGCATGAAATTACTGCGAGGTCTCAGACAATTGACAGTGCACAGTTGAGGGAACTCCTAGACTCCTCCTCGAGGTATCATATGACACAGTCGAAGGGAGACTGGGGATACAGAAGTTTTCCTACTTCTGTGCCATGCTGAATTTTGAGGTCTGGTAAGTGGGGAGGCATCAATTCTCTGTTTTAGGAAGGAGGAAGTAAGAATTCCAGTCTGGGGAAGTTTCTTTAGGTGGGGGGTTAAGGAAAGGGGGTGGGTTGCTTTTGGAGAAGGGGGGAGTTTCTTGTAGAGAAGTTTACAGGGGTGGTTAATGGCAGGGATTTGCTTCTGGGAGGGAGTTTGATTGGATGAAGGGAGATTTTCTTCATAATTAGGAATCTTTTCTGGGGTAGAGGGTATTGACTGAGGGAGATATTTTTGCTTTTGTGGGTCGGTTTAAAGGCAGGGGGTTTTTTTGGAGGGATATTTGAGGGAGGGAGATATTTTACAGTGGGAATCTTTGCTTGGGGAGAGAGGGTTCTTAGGAGGGAGAGGGGGATTTTTTTCCTTTAAAAGAGATGTTTTTTTTTTTATTCTACTTACCTAGGTGGATGGAGTATCGATCCAATGTTGCATCTGTCCCCAGCTGCTTCTAAGCCCAACTACAGAGTGATCAAAGACCGCTGATTACTCAGTTCTCAGCCTTCAGTGAGCAAAGAGTGGTGACTGTCAGTCCCTGGCTCTGCCCCTCTCCCCCAAGCTCACTGGAATGCCTGGCTGTGGAGGGGGCAGGAGCGGCTGGCTCAGGGTCTTTGTGGCTCACTGAGAGGCTGAGCGAGCTACTGGTCCAGGCATCTGGGTGAATTCTAACTTTAAAGTTAGGATCTTTCCACAGTCTGGACCTGCTGAGCGATGTCAGCTGACAGCGGGCTAAAGCTGGCTAAAGCTGGCTGACGGCTAAAAATGGGTCACAAAAGTGCAGAACGAACCGCACTCCTCCCCAGGAGGTATGCCGTCCCTTCAGAGCACATGCACTGGTGACATCACAGGTAAGCGTTATTATAGGCTTACTTGTAGGTTAAAAAGCTGGGTTTGCTACAGTTTAAGAGTAAAAGCCAACCATATTGACCAGATGCAAAAGGCACCATCTTGTGGTAGGCAGTGCACAATATTTTTTATTTTTTCATCTCTTAAAACATTTCAGAAAATTTCTTAGAACACATTTTTTAAGGTTTAAATAAATCACTGAATTTACTGCCCACCACAATATGTTGCCCCTTGCACCTGCTCAACTTGCACAGTAAGGTTAGCTAAAATCCAGTCTTGGGTCTCATTCATATATCCTTCATGACCATGGTGCAGCAAGTATACTGCAAAAACCTGCACCCGGGATCAGATGTTCTAATCTCTGCTCAGCCTGTACACCTGTGATGGGCTGAAAAGAGCCAAGGCTGTCAGGCTGCTGTAAACATGTATACACCTGTATCTGCACATCAAGTGGTTACCTGCAGGTAGGGATACATTTTTGCCCTTGGATAAAATCTTTCTGCATCCAGGGTCAGAAATGTGTCCCTAACAGCAGGTAACCACTGTGACCCACGGTTTGTTAGTGTGTCCCTCAGGCTTAATCGATGTGGGGAGTAATGTAGATGATACCGAATGTGCTGCAGGAGTGCCAGGAAGGGATGGAGCTCATCCCAGCTCCTGTAGTCACTGAAGGGAAGAGAGAAAAAAAATCCCTGGTGCCACACATCCACTGAGTCCTATGGTAATGTAATAGTGATGGGAGAGACCTCAGCCTGGGTTCCCGCCAGGCCACACCCCAATGTGTTTTGCTTTGTCCCCTGGAGCTTAAACATGGGGACCACTGGATGTGCAGATACATGTTAAAGAGGAAGTAAGCCCTGATGGGTTTTACTTCCTCTTTTGCTCCCTGCAAAGCCTGCAAATTAAAAGCATAATGGGCTACTATGCATCACATACTAGCCTATTATCTGACACTTACCTGCAAATGAATCCATCGCTGTCCCCTGTGCAGGCTGCGACCATCTTCGCCCCTCTTCCTTCCGGGGGTTCGCAGACTCTGGCTCTGTGACTGTCCGGAACCTCGTGATGTCACTCCCGCGCACGCATCTGGGAGCTGTCAATACCGGCACACTCTGGGGGAAGAAACGGCACAGGGGTCCGTTTCTTCACAGCGCATGCGCCGATTACATCATCGGCACACTCAAGTGAAATATCTCCTAAATGATGGACAATTAGGAGATATTTCCACTACCTATAGGTAAGCCTTATTCTAGGCTTACCTATAGTTAAAAGTCAATAAGGAGGGCTTACAACCACTTTAACAGCAGTGGCTCTTTTCAGCCCATCACTCAGGTGAACAGGCTGAGCAGCTGACAAAAATTGAAACATCTGGGATCCTGGCTGTAGGTATTCATGGTATATTTGCCATTCCATGGCCATTTAGAACATATGAATGAGATCTAAAGCCTGGTTCGCACGGTAAGTTTTTTTTTAGTTCAGCCCAGTGGGCTGAAGGAGAAAAAAAACTAGGGAGCTTAGGAGGAGCTCACTGTACTAATGGGTACACTAACGCACCACAACCATGTGCATTGAGTTGTATTCAGTTGAATGGGGATAATTTTTGCTGCGCTGCATTGCAAAGTCTCATGGCCCCACTCTGCTGTCACGTGTTTTTACCGTACCTCCCCCAACATTAAAGTGTAAATGATGCCTGTAAGTTT
The DNA here is from genome assembly GCF_042186555.1 of Aquarana catesbeiana. Classification (NCBI taxonomy): domain Eukaryota; kingdom Metazoa; phylum Chordata; class Amphibia; order Anura; family Ranidae; genus Aquarana; species Aquarana catesbeiana. Next base: position 384,309,080 of record NC_133325.1, read on the forward strand.
GAAAGACCTGAAACACCCCCCCCCCCCCCAGGAAAAAAAATTATCTACAGCCCTGGTGCCAAGGTTCGCCATCACTGGTGTAGAGGCTTAAAGTGTCCACCATCTCATTTCAGCTGGAGACATTTATGTGTTTAAGGTACCATTTGATTGTCACTGCAGATTGGGGGAAAATGTATACACCAGTATTAAAACTGCTTGGTTTACCCCATTTGCACTAGCGGGAAAAGCTGGGAATAATTAGCAAAGGTTTGAAACATTGAGGTACTCAATCTCTCTTGGCATTAAACAGGTAGAAAATGTTCTAAAAGTTCACTGATTTCAATAAAAAGGGGATTGGGCTGGTTATTAATGAACAACTGGAACAAATGCTGAAAACTCTGTCATTTGTAAAAAATCCATAATGTGCTGTTTTGTATGAATGAAGCAACTTGTTATCCGTCTTACAAATAACGGATGAGATTTTTTTTTTAAACATGCTGTTATATCATTTATCCTGTTAAAATAAAAGGGAAATAAACAGGAATCCTACTTGCATTTGCTTGATGTTTTTAAAATCTCCATCATTGGTGTGAGATTATGATAGAAAAAGAAATCCGGATAATTGCTGGATTAGGCTCCATGAATCCCTGCTGCTAGCTAGGCTCATTACATTTATTATTTTAAGTAGCAAGATCTTTTTCCTCTGGAAGCCTTGCGTCCACTAAGCTGAAAAACCACTGATCTCTTGATAAATGCCATTGATTGACATTAATGGAAATTATGAAGGAGGCTGATGTCAGTGCACATGTTTTTGCTTGATAACACCAGGCCTTATTGGATTAGGTTCAATTAATTTACCTGACTTGTGTTGAATTTGGCTGCTTTATACCAAATGGAAATATACTGTAGGAGTCTTCAGTTGTTTACATTTAAAGTGGTTCTAAGACCCCTTTCACACTGAGACGCTTTTCAGGCGTTTTAGCGCTAAAAATAGCGCCTGTAAAGGGCCTGAAAATTGCCTCTCAAGCCTCCCCAGTGTGAAAGCCCGAGTGCCACACTGGGGCTGTGCGCTTGCAGGATGGAAAAAAAAGTCCTGCAAGCAGCATCTTTGGGGTGGTTAGGGAGCGGTGTATATTGAAATGAGTGGGCAGCGCTTCCAAAGCGCCTGCAAAGAGCTTCGGCAGCGCCGCAAGACGGGTGCTTTTAACCCTTTCTTCAGCTGCTAGCGGGGGTTAAAAGCGCCCCGCTAGCGGCCAAAATGACGATAGAACACCACTAAAACTAGTGGCGCATTAACGCTGACACCGGCACCGTCCCAGTGTGAAAGAAGCCTTAAGGCTCAAGGTTTTTTATCTTCATGAAGGTAAAAAACCTTCTGTGTGCAGCAGGTCCCCCAGCCACCCCCCAATACTTACCTGTGCCCCATCTCAATCCAGTCTACCAGCGGTGTACACAAATGCAGTGGCTGTCCTGAGTCCCCTTCCTCTCTTGCTATTGGCTCCCACTCCTGTCAATTACAGCCAGTGAGCCAATGAGGAGAGAACAGGGACAGACCGAGTCATGTTCCGTGTGTAAATAGACACACAGAGTAGCAGCTCGAGCGTGTGCCTGCTTGGGTGCCCCCATAGCAAGGCATTGGGCAGGAGGGAGGGGCAAAGAGCGCCAACTGGGGACCCAAGAAGAGGAGGAACGGGGCTGCTCTGTGCAAAACCAGTAAACAGAGTAGTTAAGTATGACATGTGTGTTATTTAAAAAAAAAAATCTGCCTTTAATATCACTTTAATAAGTAGGTACTGTTAAATAAAGAAGAAATCACTTCAGTATAAAATATTTGATTATTTTCTCTATAAAAAATTACACATTCAACAAAAACAAGCATAGTTAGAGAGTAGCTAGGGCACTGCATGGTCTTCGGGAGGAATTTCCAGCTGTGCTGCTTCTATATAGTTGCAGGCTGTGTCTGGTTGGTTGGTTTGAATTGAGCATTGCTAAAGACTATAAATTTTGAATCAGCACAATTTTATACAATTGTTCAGAAGAAAAATTGTGAATCTATAGAAGCTATTAGGATCTGAGAGATCTATAACAGTCTTATTAAAATACACACAGAATATTACCTTGCCATTTTTCTTTATTGACACTTTGAAAACATAATTGTAGTTAATTAGACCTAACTAATAATCTCCCTTGATGCATATTAGTCCCTGCTTGGCAATGAGGAATGATTGATATGGAAAGGCAAAAAACTGAAAATTTGGTTATACAGTGATCATATTTACTGTATCAGTATCAGGATATTTAGCCGGGTGTTGAATAACATGATACTTAGAATTTGGCAAGACAGAATGCGTGATGCTGGTGTTTGGCAAGACTCAAGGTAAATTTGCAAAAATATATCAAGCCACCTTCTATACCTAGGCATTTATCCCAATATATAATAGATTTGGCCATCCACAAATCTCGCCAATCCAAATGATTATTACACTCACAGAATGAACAGATCATCTGGGAGTTAAAAGCACTTCTAGTAGGAGGACCACATATATGAGGTGATGCAGACATCAGAATCTGCTTCGTCCATACCAGATGTTTGAAATCCAAGTGTACATCTGTTGGTCTTGAAAGTCAAGGATGACCCTGAAAGATATGCCTCAATTATTTTCCTGGCATTTAATACATTTCCAGGCCAGATGAGATGTCCTGACTTTCTTAAGGTTTTACTCTAGATTTTGCACAGTCAAAAACACTTAACAAAACCAACAAAGGGTTGAATTTAAAACCATGATTAGGACATATTGCTAAAAAGGAAAACATATTTGGTAATAAATTATTCATGCAAGATTTATTTTTATCTTTTACTCAAAATAATTTAAAGATGCTAATGATATTTTAAGCTAATCACACAGCAAACAAAACACAATTACTGTTACATCTAAAATTAGCAAGCTAAACGAAGATGCTACAACTGCCCTTGATGTGACTACCAATAATTGTTTTTTTTGAGCTTTCCCCCTGGTAAATGGCTTAGGGGGAGATGTCAGACACGTAGCTGCACGTAGCCTGCATTGATCCTATGAAATTATTTTTAGGAGCCACCTGCTCATTTTCACTAATCACAGTTAGTACTAAATTGTTTATCACTTCTCCTCCCTCATACTGCAAGGACCTTTGTCATGATGCTTAATATCTGTGTGGGAAAAGCTGGCCATTTTATAATTTCCAGATACTCACTAGTCCTAAGGTACCACCAAGCTTCAGTGCAAAAGTGGGAAAATATTAGAATGCTGGGAAAATAGAGGTTGGCTTTCTTACAAAATTTCAAGTAGAAGTGAACCCTAACTAGTTTTCTAAAGCACTGTGTATTATAAATGTTATTGTTTTAACTTTTTTTTTTTATAAAATGGAGTTTTTTTTGGTTTTTTTTTTGCATCTCAATATTGTTGATCTTCTCTAGCCTCTTTGCAGCAAACTGCTGTCCACTAGGGTTGACAACCATCCTTGCAAATGCTTCTGAATTTGTCCATACAATTCCTTTCCTCCCCATGAGCATCACTGGGAACAGGTACTGCAGCACAGCTTGTATATAACTCAGCCAGAATATTTTACCCCAATGAGCTCTGCTCCCACAACCTACAGCACTGCTGGAGCTGAGGGATGCCCCTAGCTGCCAGAGTAAGAACTCCTCCAGTGTGAGGGGGGGGAAAGGAAGGGAAGGGAAAGGAAAGACAGATTCTGGTGGTAGGGGACTCAATTCTTAGAAGAACAGGGAGGGCAATCTGTGACAAAGACCTGAAGCACCAAACTGTATGCTGTCTACCCGGTGCTCGGGTTAGGCACGTCACAAATCTGGTAGACAGATTACTGGGAGGGCCTGGGGAAGACCCAGCTGTCATGGTGCACGCTGGCACCAATGACTAAGTCAGAGGCAGATGGAGTGTTCTACAGAACTATTTTAGGGACTTAGGAGCTAAATTGAGGAGAAGGACCTGCAAGCTATTATTCTCAGAAATACTACCATTACCTCGATACACATCAGAAAGGCAGAGGGAGATTAGGAAGTAAACAAGTGGCTGAGGAGCAGGTGTAGTAAAGAGGGGTTTGGGTTCCTGGAGAACTGGGCCGACTTCTCAGTAGGTCACCAGTTCTTTAGAAGGGACAGACTGCACCTAAATGAGGAGGGTGCAGATCTGCTGGGAGTGAAAATGGCTGAAAAGTTAGAGGGGCTTTTAAACTAGGTGACGGGGGGAGGGTCCAGAAGAGAAGACTTCACCAGAGTGAATACAGAGGGTTCACCACAAGATGTAAACCATTGGTGAGCCTCAAAAATAGGAATGCCAGATTAGAGTTTGCCAAACAACATCTAAAAAAGCCTTCACAGTTCTGGTACAACATCCTATGGACAGATGAGATCTCAATTATCTGTTTGCAGGTGAATGATCTTAAAAATTCTAAAGGCATATATATATAAGTGGGAACATGACCTGGTATATGATCCCAACCTGCTTAGCACACCTTTGCCCTAACTCTTCCGGCACCTGTTTTCGGGCTTCTCCCTCCCAGGGGACATACTCCACACATGGTAGTTGTTTTCCATGCTTTCCCAGGGACCCTTGGTACATCCTATTGAATTTGAAACCTCCAGGCCTCACAAGATCCCAATTCAGTTTGGCTACATAAGTCCTACTAGTGGTAAAACAAACTGTCGCAAAAGCTTGGTGTTAAATACAGTCAGGTCCATAAATATTGGGGCATCAACACAATTCTAATCTTTTTGACTCTATACACCACCACAATGGATTTGAAATGAAACGAACAAGATGTGCTTTAACTGCAGACTTTCAGCTTTAATCAATTGGATTCAGGTCAGGTGATTGACTTCTCCTGGAATATTTTTACTGTCTTAGATGATTGTAGGAAATATATTCTTTGTAACAATTAGCTAAGTAAAATAAGTGTGACTAAATTTGAAGGTACAAAGTCAATAGAAAAATAATAGCTTCAAATACAATAAAAAGGAATGTAGCTAAAAATAAAATAAAGAAATAGACGATGTTTGCTTGAATGTATGTTACATATGATTTCTTTGTTAAAGCATGTGTTAATGTGTGTGTGGAGCTGTGGCAACATGTCTGCCCAGCTCATCGTCTCATCTAAGTGTGTCCATGTCTCTTTGTTCTTTTACAGTGGCGGCGCAAGCAAACTGAAAAATTCTGAAAAATACTTTTTAAAAAATCATTAATTGCAGCCTCACTGTGCCTATCAAATTCAGCCACTTTGCCCATCAAATGCAGCCACTGTGCCCAGCAAATGCAGCCACTGTGCCCATCAAATGCAGCCACTGTGCCATCAATTGCAGACACTGTTCCCAGCAAATGCAGTCACCGTGCCATTAAATGCAGCCACTGTGCCCATCATATGCAGCCACTGTGCCCATCAAATACAGCCACTGTGCCCATCAAATGCAGCCAGTGTGCCTATCAAATGCAGCCACTGTGCCCATCAAATGCAGCCACTGTGCCCATCAAATGCAGCCACTGTGCCCATCATATGCAGCCACTGTGCCTATCAAATGCAGCCACTGTGCCCATCAAATGCAGCCACTGTGCCCATCAAATACAGCCACTATGCCATCAAATGCAGCCCCTGTGCCCATGATATGCAGCCACTGTGCCCCAGCATATGCAGCCACTGTGCCCACCAAATGCAGCCACTGTGCCAACCAAATACAGTCACTGTGCCCATCATGTGCAGCCACTGTGCCCAGCAAATACAGCCACTGTGCCCATCTTGTGCAGCCACTGTGCCCACCAAATAAGGTCACTGCGCCCATCATATGCAGCCACTGTGCCCAGCATATGCAGCCACTGTGCCCATCAAATGCAACCACTGTACCCATCAAATGCAGCCACTGTGCCCAGCAAATGCAGTCACTGTGCACATCATATGCAACTACTGTGCCCATCAAATACAGCCACTGTGCCCATCAAATGCAGCCACTGTGCCCATCATATGCAACTACTGTGCCCATCAAATACAGCCACTGTGCCCATCAAATGCAGCCATTGTGCCCAGCATATGCAGCTACTGTGCCCAGCATATGCAGCCACTGTTCCCATTAAATGCAGCCACTGTGCCCATCAAATGCAGCCACTGCGCCCATCATGTGCAGCCACTGTGCCCATCATTTGCAGCCACTGTGCCTATCAAATTCAGATACTGTGTCCATCATATGCAGCCATTGTGCCCATCATATGTAGCCACTGTGCCCACAGCCCCCCCCACTCACGGGGCTCGCGGCTCTGACAGAGGGGACTTACCGTAGCAGCTCCTCTCCAATGCACCAGAGTGGCGGCAACCTCCGCTCCAGCGTGTGTCTCCTCTGCTCCTCTTCCTAAGCGCCAGGCATCCAATAGGGTGGCCTGGCGCTTTGGCCAATCAGGAAACAGGTCTGACGCCCTGCCTCCTGATTGGCGGGGAGGAAGGTTAGTGTGAAAATGGCGAAAATGTATTCACTATTGTCACACAATTGGGTGGGATCAGGGCACACTCTCTGTGCCCCGAGCCCACCCAATTTTGAAGCCTATTAGAGCCTATGGTTCTAATCAGGTGCTTCAAAAAGTACCACCCTCTCCCGCCCCTGCCATAGGAATCCGTGCGTCTGGTGTCCTGAAAGGGGCCAGGCACATGGATGGGGGGCGGGGCCCGTGCGCCCACAATGCACAGGCCACCACTGTTCTTTTAGTTTCGAGGCTCTCCATCCCTTCTTCCTCTCAGAGGAGCTGGGTCCAGTAGTTCTACCCACATATTGAAAGGCAATAAATGTAACTCTCTGCCAAAAAGAGCTTCTCCTTCCAACATTTAGTTATGCTGACACATTCCATGGGTGTAGGGGATGGGTAGTGTTACACATACACTTTAGTCATTCATATACAGTGCCTTGAAAAAGTATTCATACCCCTTGACATTTTCCACATTTTGTCATGTTACAACCAAAAATGTAAATGTATTTTATTGGGATTTTAAGTGATAGACCAACACAAAGTGGCACATAATTGTGAAGTGGAAGGGAAATGATAAATGTTTTTCAAAATTTTTTACCAATAAATATATCAAAAAGTGTGGCGTGCATTTGTATTCAGCCCCCTTTACTCTGATACACCTAACTTAGCTACATCAGAGTGCCCCATTAGCGTCCCCTTACATCAGAGTGTCCCCATCAGCGTCCCCTTACATCAAAGTGTCCCCATCAGCATCCCCTTACGTCAGAGTGTCCCCATCAGCATCCCCTTACATCAGAGTGTCCCCATCAGCGTCCCCTTACATCAGAATGTCCCCATCCGCATCCCCCTTACATCAGAGTGTCCCCATCAGTGTCCCCTTACATCAGAGTGTCCCCATCAGCGTCCCCTTACATCAGGGTGTCCCCATCAGCGTCCCTTTACATCAGAGTGTCCCCATTAGCATCCCCCTTACATCAGAGTGTCCTCATCAGCGTCCCCTTACATCAGATTGTCCCCATCAGCGTCCCCTTACGTCAGTGTCCCCATCAGCGTCCCCTTACATCAAAGTGTCCCCAGCAGCGTCCCCTTACATTAGAGTGTCCCCATCAGCATCCCCTTACATCAGAGTGTCCCCATCAGTATCCTCTTATAGCAGGTTTTACCCCTCTCCTTCCCCTCCCACGTGTACTCACAGCTCTCCAGAATGAAGGCAACTTCTCGTTCTTCTTTCCAGTCATGTGATAAGTGACAAGTGATAAGGGGAGAGTGGAAGGAAAGTCTGCCAGCTGTCTATATCCTTCTGCAGGCTGGTGGGAGCAGAAAGCCTAATCCTCACTCCAGCAAGTGTCAGCAGCTGCTCCTTGGTGACAGGAGTGATATTGTGATCATTCCTGTCAGTGGGGAGCAGCTCCAAGACTGCGCCTGTCTGGCCCACTGAGCCATCGGCCCACCTGATGGCCAGTTCAAGACTGCTTTGAACTGTATTATATATACTACACTGACTGCACTATATACTCTGAACTGTATTATATATACACTACCTGCCTAATCTCTATTGATTCACTATATACGGCCGCTGTGTAAGCAGCAGCCTTAAATTGTGTGGGGCGTGGACTTAGCCCCTGAGCTATGATTGGCCAAAAGCACCCTGCCTTTGGCCAATCATGGCTCTCAGAGTACATGACGCTGTGATTGGCCAAAGCATGCAGGTTAGGTGCATGCTTTGGCCAATCAGCATCCGTCAATGCACTGTGATCTCGCAGTGCATTATGGGGTGCTCCGCGACGGGCGAACTTGCCGAGAGCGCCCCATATGTTTGTTTGTTCTATGAACAAATGAAACGCTGATGTTCAAGTCAAACTTACGTTCGACTCAAACATCAAGCCCATCCCTGATCGAACCCATTCCTAATAAACAAATTACCCGTTTCTTGCCACATATAAAAAGCTGCTTCCATCCTCCTTCATGTAACCTAGAGGATAGGCAATATATGGCCTCTCCATTGTACATACTACATATAATGAATATGTATACACAGAAAAAAGTTTTTAAAACATTGACATGTATACATTTTTATTATGCCAAACACTGCCACATGTATATGTGGCACTCGGTGGCCTACTTTCCCATCTGTGGTGTGACCTTCAGGCACCTGGCTTTTGGCGAGCTCTGCTGTGTTCACATGTTGAGGCTTCAGTTTTCTGCCGTTGGTTCTCCTGTCTTGTTTGGGTCATGCTGTCTGCCTGTTTCCCCATCTCTGGTTGCTGGCTTTCCTGTGGCCCTTTCTAGTTATCACTAGTCCTCTTTCCTATGTCCAAGAATCGGCTTAACTACTTTGTTTATCTGTTTAAGTTTGCCATGCACATGCACAGGCTTGGCAATGGTCCCCTAAAAGGACACCAAAGTCTATACACTAGTTTCCTACTGTACTGTACTTTAGATTGCTGTCACCACTGTGTACTTTAGTATGATCCCATGATCCAGTTTATGTTTGCCATTGCTTTTGTTATCCTGTCCGCAGAATTTTCCTAGTTACCATGTCATTGCCAAGTTTCTATTTCTGTATTATTGGTGTTGTTTTCTATATTTGACTCTTGTTCTCAGTCTCCCTTAACCCTGTTGCCTTCCTTTACTTGATATCCCTTATCCCAGTGTTCCTCAACTCCAGTCCTCAAGGCGCCCCAACAGGCCTTCCATTATTTTGCACAGGTGATTTGAGCAGTTTCACTGCCTTAGTAATTACCACAGCCATTTCATCTGAGGGAAATCCTGAAAACATGACTTGTTGGGGCGCCTTGAGGACTGGAGTTGAGAAACACTGCCTTATCCTGTAAACTTCTGTTACTGACCTTTTGGACCCCAAGAATCTCATTTTTTTGCATTAACTTAACTTATCAATACTCCAATTGTATTAACCTTGCTGTGTTCCTGACTTATGCCTCTGCTCTATGTTCTGGTCTTAGAAAAAGAATCTGACAGGAAGTAGGTTCAATGGGTGTGCCACATCCCAAGTACATGGAAAAAAGCAATGGTTCCCCTGGAGCAGGATTTTAAAGGCACTACCACACAATTGGTACATTATAAGTAAAAGGTATAATTTTATTACATAACAAGGAAAAATATATACAAATCAAAACAGAAATATACAATGTACACATGGAATAGGATAAATATAAATATGGATACAAATTGGAATATAATGGAAAAAAGGCCGTCAATGGAAGTGGGTAAGTCTCACTGAACCGACGCGTTTCAGAGAATCCTTCATCAGGGTTCATTGAGTGAGAATTAGCATCTGGGGGATTACAAAGTAAAAAAAGGTGATTAATACTAAGTATAAAACCCCCCTAGAGCGGACCAAGGAACATAGAGATATCTTACTTCCAATATACTGACAATACATAAGTATCCATAGCATTAAAAGCAGCTTCACGGATGTCTCCCCGGCAGTGTCCACTTGAAAATTAATTCAAAAAAATTCCCTAGGCTATGTCAAAAAAATGCCAGAGGGAAAAATGCCCCTAATTGCGCTGAGGGTCACCGCACCCAATGACCAGGTGCGGTGTCTGTGTGCAGGCTGGGGTCCAGAAGGCTAAGGACCTGGGAACAAAAAAACACACATAAGAGACGGGGGGGGGGGAAGAAAAATTGATTTGTAGTCCTAAAGTACATCAAGATAGAACCAATATATTAGAACAAAAAGCAACCTACCTATTGTGAATGTTCAAAAATATATCCTTGAATGATCAGGTAAGAGGGGGAATGGGAGTCTAGGCTTAAAACCAGAGTGCTGTAAAAAAATGGGGGAGCCTGGTTAAAGGTAGGCATCGCACAAAGAGTAAAGGAGAGGCAGAGCAAAAGCCCCAAAATAGCATTCGTGATTTAAAAGAAATAAATCACATGAGTACAACTAAAGAATTTATAGAGACTTCACTTACTTTGGGCAGCCAGATGGACAAGTACAGACTGAACATCCCAATCCTACCTGAAGGTCTGTTTGAATAAGCTGGGTTATTTAAACCCCATGAGAACAAGCCATCAGCTAATTCCTAAAAGAAATCAGCTGGACGGGGGTGTATCTGGGGGCAGTCCCACCCAGACCACCATCAGCTGACTGCGAGTCAGCTCGATGGAGGTGTGTGCCGATCCCATCCAATGGGCCCCCTGAGCGTCGGCTGCACCCCGCCTCCCCGCAGAGCCAGCCCCGACGACTATCCGTGCATGCGCACCAGTCAAGCTGCAACGCAAATGCGGACATACGTCATGGCGCCGCGGAGTGACGCACCGCAGCGAACTCCCACCGGCACGGCAAACCCACCCTGGAGACAGTCGAAGACTGATCCAGGGCTGGGAAGGAGGAACATCAGGAATAGCTGCCCTTCCCAAGGTGTCCCCATAGGGAACATCTTTGCCGTGCTGGGCTTGCACACAAAACTCAGCGCCCCATAGAGACATATATAGCGCAGCTACACATGTCAAATAGTGTACCCAAAGAAAACAGTGGAAAGGTGGAATCCACTGTACAAGGTAGTAAATAAGTGTTATCAGACAGCCAGAGGGTGAAAGGTGATGGAAAACCACCAAACCTATGAGCCCACCCACCTTACTCTGTAAAAAGTTATTTTGGTAGTGATAGTGGCTGAACTAATCGCCTGAAGCAAATAAGGAAAGTTGGCCACATTGGGGAACCACCAGGTCTGTAGACCTGCTTCCCACTGCAGACATTGGATACATGGTGGTTGGTAGATAAGTAACATGGAGCATGTTCAACGTAAGCGGGTCACATGCAGGGGAGACACCCATGAAGCAGCCATACAGGGAGACAATAATAAAATGGGAAACAACATATACAGTCCAAATGAATTAGTAATGCAAAAAAAAGGGGAGTCCATTATACAACAGAACAAAGAGGTAACAAAGAGCACATATGCCAGGTATAGGGTCCCAATGCTGCCAAAAAATCATACACCCAGCCCAAGCTCTCAGTGCTTGGTAACTAAATATAAAATAAAAATAAAGACCCAAAAGGGTCAAAAACTAGTACTAATATGCTACATTTGATATAGGCAAGGCAGCGGAGACCAACGGCCACTCCTGCCCAAAGGAGTGGGACGGGGGGGAAAGGGAAAAAAGTTTGTTGAAAGGGACCAAGAGAACAAGGACCAGAACAGCGATAGCCATAAAGGGAAGAGAAAAAGGTATAGGGCAGAGAGTGATCCCAAAGAAACCCTATCTCTCCATGCCCCCGAAATCAAAGCCCTCCAAGAATGGCTTAAAGCAGACTGCGTCGTTGAGTCCAGGGGGTTTGGTAGGTCGCAGATTGTAAATCCATCACAGTTCGAGCTGGAGGAGATCTTTGTTCCAATCCCCCCCCCCTCGGACTGGGGTGTACCCGATCCAAAATTAAAAACTTACTTTTTGAAAAAAAAACCCTGGTGTAGCAAGGTGGTATGCCTTCCCAATGGTAGATCGGGATCACATGTCTGCATGCTCCGGATGTGACGGTATGCCCTATGCCAAAACTCAAGTTTGGTCTTCTCGACATAGAAGCACCAACAGTCACACCGAAGCATGTATACGACACCTTCAGTCTTGCAGTAAGCAAAATGTTTAGGCCTGAAGGTACTGCCATCAGGTAAAATAGGGTTCTCTGAAACGCGTCGGTTCAGTGAGACTTACCCACTTCCATTGACGGTCTTTTTTCCATTATATTCCAGTTTGTATCCATATTTATATTTATCCTATTCCATGTGTACAATTGTATATTTCTGTTTTGATTTGTATACCTTTTACTTATATTGTACCAATTGTGTGGTAGTGCCTTTAAAATCCCGCTCCAGGGGAACCATTGCTTTTTTCCATGTACTTGGGATGTGGCACACCCATTGAACCTACTTCCTGTCAGATTCTTTCTTTTTCTATTTCATTTTGGTAGCAAATACCAGCCCCCGCCCCTTTTTCTGACAGCAAGTAGTTTTTTATACATGTCCATATGGTTGTGTATTTCTTCTATTACGAGGATTATTTTCATTACTTTTTGAGGTGTTTTGTGCACTCAGTAATTTAACAATTACCATTTTATTTTTTGTTTCTTATCTACCAACCATCATGTATCCAATGTCTGCAGTGGGAAGCAGGTCTACAGACCTGGTGGTTCCCCAATGTGGCCCCTTATTTGCTTCAGGCGATTAGTTCAGCCACTATCACTACCAAAATAACTTTTTACAGAGTAAGGTGGGTGGGTTCACAGGTTTGGTGGTTTTCCACCACCTTTCACCCTTTTTCTTCTGGCTGTCTGGTAACACTTATTTACTACCTTGTACAGTGGATTCCACCTTTCCACTGTTTTCTTTGGGTACACTATTTGACATGTGTAGCTGCGCTATATACAGTATGTCTCTATGGGGCGCTGAGTTTTGTGTGCAAGCCCGGCACGGCAAAGATGTTCCCTATGGGGACACCATGGGAGGGGCAGCTATTCCTGATGTTCCTCATTTCCAGCCCTGGATCAGTCTTCGACTGACTCCATGGTGGGTTTACCGTGCCAGTGGGAGTTGGCTGCGGTGCGTCACTCCGCGGTGCTGCGCCGTGATGTATGTCCGCATTTGCGTTCCAGCTTGACTGGCGCTGATGGTGGTCTGGGTGGGACTGACCCCAGATACACCCCCATCCAGCTGATTCCTTTCAGGAATTAGCTGATGGCTTGTTCTCATGGGGTTTAAATAACCCAGCTCATTCAAACAGACCTTCAGGTAGGATTGGGATGTTCGGTCTGTACTTGTCCATCTGGCTGCCCAAAGTAAGTGAAGTCTCTATAAATTCTTTAGTTGTACTCATGTGATTTATTTCTTTAAGGCCTCATTCACACGAGGCGGACTCTGTTTCCACAGAGCCTGCCTCGGTCCGCCGGCTCAGTGGGAGATCTCTCCGTTGATCGCCTCTGAGCCGGCGGATGACAGGTCCCTCTCTGCTCACTGAGCGGGGAGGGGCTTGTCAGGCGCCACTGCTGCCTATGGAGGGATCGGATGAAAACGGACAGCATGTCCTCACCGGATCTCACCGGATCCGCCAACGACGGATCTGGACGTAGGGCCATCCGTCTGCTTTTAGTGGATCGGACGGGGTCGGATGTCAGCGGACATGTCTCCGCTGACATCCGTCACTCCATAGGCTAACATGGAGTGCCCGTTCAGGTCCGCCGTCAAAACTGACAGGCGGACCTGAACGGTCCGATCATGTGAAAGGGGCCTTAAATCACAAATGCAATTTTGGGGCTTTTGCTCTGCCTCTCCTTTACTTTTTGTGTGATGCCTACCTTTAACCAGGCTACCCATTTTTTTACAGCACTCTGGTTTTAAGCCTAGACTCCCATTCCCCCTCTTACCTGATCATTCAAGGATATATTTTTGAACATTCACAATAGGTAGGTTGCTTTTTATTCTAATATATTGGTTCTATCTTGATGTACTTTAGGACTACAAATCAATTTTTCTTCCCCACCCCGTCTCTTATGTGTGTTTTTTTGTTCCCAGGTCCTTAGCCTTCTGGACCCCAGCCTGCACACAGACACCGCACCTGGTCATAGGGTGCGGTGACCCTCAGCGCAATTAGGGGCATTTTTCCCTATGGCATTTTTTTGACATAGCATAGGGAATTTTTTTTAATTCATTTTCAAGTGGACACTGCCGGGGAGACATCCGTGAAGCTGCTTTTAATGCTATAGATACTTATGTATTGTCAGTATATTGGAAGTAAGTGATCTCTATGTTCCTTGGTCCGCTCTAGGGGGGTTTTATACTTAGTATTAATCACCTTTTTTTTACTCTGTAATCCCCCAGATGCTAATTCTCACTCAATGAACCCTGATGAAGGATTCTCTGAAACGCGTCGGTTCAGTGAGACTTACCCACTTCCATTGATGGTCTTTTTTCCATTATATTCCAATTTGTATCCATATTTATATTTATCCTATTCCATGTGTACATTGTATATTTCTGTTTTGATTTGTATATATTTTTCCTTGTTATGTAATAAAATTATACCTTTTACTTATAATGTACCAATTCTTAATGCTTGGTTATGGTTACCACTAGGGATGGGCCCCTGCTCGGTTCGCCCCAGAACTTTCGAACACTGCGAAAGTTCGGACCCGAATAATGAACCCATTAAAGTCAATAGGACCCGAATGTCAAAAATCAAAAGTGCCCAATTTGAAGGCTTATATACAAGTAATTGGGCATACAATAGTTATAGGGGTCTGGGTCCTGCCCTGGGGGACATGTATCAATAAAAAAAAAAAGGTTTGTGAAAAACGTCATTTTTAAATGAACAGTGATTTTTTGATTTTTAAAGTGAAAGCATAAAAATGAAAAATTCCTTCCAATATAGTGCCTAGGGGGTTCCCTTAGTCTACCTGTAAAGTGGCAGATCTGTACCATGTCTAGAATCTGCTGCAGAAATAATTGCATTTATAAAGCCAAAAAAAATTTTTATTTAATTTATTTTGCTCCGCAACAGCTGGGGCGCCAGTGTGTGTATGATGAGGCCACAATGTAGTGCACTGGGAACAAGATTAGAGATTTTTTGGATACATTTTGGTGTCACTTTGTCTTTGGATAGAAGCAATGGGTGCATAAAAATTGGTTTGGGTGTCGGTGGCGCCTTCCCACCGTAACCCTATAGAGGTACTCTTGATGAAAGCAAGAATTAGCCTTGCTATAAAAAAAATTGCAATGATATGCACCTGTCAAACAGGTGACGAAAAATTGGTCTTTGGGTGTCGGTGGCGCCTTCCCACCATAACCCAATATAGGTACTCTTGATGAAAGCAAGAATTGGCCTTGCTGTAAAAAATTGCAATGATATGAAAAGAAAAATTACAGAAAAATTACTCATTGAGCTTCGGGGGTGCCTTCCCACCGTAACCCTATAGAGGTATTCTTGATGAAAGCAAGACTATGCCTTGCTGTAAAAAATTGCAATGCTATGCACCTGTCAAACAGGTGCTGGAAAAAATGGTCTTTGGGTGTTAATTGTGCCCATGAAACCTATACCAAAAACATTCTTCCAGATGAAATGATTGAACACCCTTAAAGCTAGGCAGCCTCGAAGTCCTGCAGAAATTCCACATCCCAAAGAAACTTAATCAGTGACATCTGCATCAGGGGCTGGTAATCCAGGACTGATTCATTTTTATAAAAGTCAAGCGGTCCACAGACGCATGGACAGACGCGTTCCATGATCTGTAACAAAACCTCCTGCAGTACTGAATGCCCTTTCTGAAAGCACTCTGGATGCAGGGCAGCCCAACAACTCAATAGCTTACTGGGCGAGTTCTGGCCAGTGGTCTATTCTCATGACCCAGTAAGTTAGTGGATCGTCAGCTGGAAAGCTCTCCATCTCTGTTTTGGCCCCGAGGTAATCGTCCACCATGTGATGCAGATGCTGCCGATGGGAAGTAGAAGCTGACAGCCCTGGGCAGCAAGGATTTTAAAAATTCTGAAATGCCTCACTTAGGCGGACGCCTTCTCCAACGCTCCTCTCTTGACCAACAGAAGACTCAAAACTATGTTTTCCATGACACTGTAACCTACTGAAGTCAGGAAAAACATTCAATAAAAAAAAGAGATTTTATCTTCTGCACTCTCTGTGGGGATGGGATGAGTTCTGAGACCTTCCCCTTATAACGGTGGTCAAGGAGGGTTGCAAACCAGTAATTATCCTTCTCCTTTATGCCACATATTCTTGGGTCCTTTCTCAGGCTTTGAAGCGTGAGGTTGCCCATGCGCCTCAAATTTGTCAAGGCTTGAGAAGCAGACTCCTCTGGGTCACTCAGGATGACAGCATCTGGAACTTCCCCCACCCAGCCACGTACTACTCCCAAGGGTCCTGGGGTTGAAAAGCCATCGCTTACAGATTGACGCATGTCTTCCTCTTCTTCGAAGCCTATGAAAGTGCCAGAATCCTCCTCCCCTCTCTCCTCCTGTGTGTTCTGTGACTAGGGATGAGCCCGATGTTCGAGTCCAACGTAAGTTTACTCAAACATCGGGTGTTTGCCTATTCGCCGAATAGCAAACAATGTACGGGTACGTAAATTGATGGCCCCGCCCCCTCTGACACCACGGGGAACCATTGGGGCGGGGTCACCCAGGTACGTCACCGTGTGGCCCCACCCTCAGTTATAAAAGAATTGTCATCAGCGCTGAAGTGGCATACGGTGGGTGCCTCTCATGGAGGTGGATCACTTTTAATTATTTTTTCAGTCCGTCGGCAGAGCGAGAGAAGAAGATGAATGGACTTTGTGGGACATTTTTTATTTTTTTATCTTTTAATAAAGGACTTGTCTCAAGGTGTGTCTTGTGGGTTTTTTTTGACATTTTGACACTTTTTTTGTGAAATGGTACGGGTACAATGTACCAGTTACCATTTCAAACAGGGGGGGCCGAGATCTGGGGGTCCCCTTGTTAAAGGGGGTTTCCAGATTCCGATAAGCCCTCCGCCTGCAGACCCCCACAACCACCAGGCAAGGGTTGTGGGGATGAGGCCCTTGTCCCCATCAACATGGGGACAAGGTGCTTTGGGGACTACCCCAAAGCACCCTCCCCATGTTGAGGGCATGTAGCCTGGTACAGTTCAGGAGGGGGGGCAGCTCTTTCATCCCCCCTCTTTTCCTGTGGCCTGCCAGGTTGTGCGCTCGGATAAGGGTCTGGTATGGATTTTGAGGGGAACCCCTATGACATTTAAAAAAAAAAAATTGTGCAGGGCTCCCCTTAATATCCATACCAGACCTGAAGGGCCTGGTATGGAATTTGGGGGGACCCCCATGCATTTTTTTTTTAAATTTTGGTTTGGGGTTCCCCTTTAATATTCATACCAGACCCAAAGGGCCTAGTAATGGACTGGGGGGATCCCATGCTGTTTTTTTCAATGACTTTTATCTGTATTGCCGGGACCGACAATTCATTATAGCCACGAGTAGTTTCAAATGACTTTTTTTTTCCTTTAGAAATGTCATTTTGTGCAGGAACTGTTCAAAACACGGTAAAAATGCACCATTTTACGGGCATACTATAGACACCCCCTAGGTGCGAAATGTAAAGGAATATTTCACTTTTATTGTTTCACTTTAAGCATTATTAAAATCACTGCTCCTAAAAACTGCTCCTAAAAAAACGTCCGTTTTTAAAACATTTTTTTGCATTGATACATGTCCCCTGGGGCAGGACCCAGGTCCCCAAACACGATTTTGCATGTTTTGCTGCGAACTGAACCGGTGGGTGTTCGGCTCATCCCTATCTGTGTCCATAATGCCACGCAGAGTCTGCTCCAGCAGGAACACAACAGGGATTGTGTCACTGATGCATGCACTGTCACTGCTCACCATCCTTGTGACCTCCTCAAATGGTGACAATACAGTGCATGCATCCTTAATGATCAGCCATTGGCGTGGGGAAAAAAAAACGAGGCTGTCGTTGTGCTGTACTGGCACAGGTACTAGTTGATGGCCCTCTGCTGCATGTATAGCCACTACAGCATTCCCAAAGTTGAGTTCCACCTGGTGGGCATGTCACAAATCAGGCAGTTTACGGGCAGGTGGAATTCCCGCTGAATTTCAGCCAAATGAGCACTGGCTGAAATTGGCCACCTGAAATTGCTACAGAATCTTCTGGCCTGCTTTAGTACATCTTGCAACCCTTGGTACGTACTTAGGAAACACTGCACCACCAAATTGAGGACATGTGCCAGGCATGGCACATGTGTCAACTTTCCCTCTCTCAGGGCGGATAGGAGGTTTGAGCCATTATCGCACACCACCATTCCTGGTTCCAGCTGGCGTGGTGTGAACCACCTCTGGGCCTTTCCCTGCAGAGATGCAAGAATCTTTGCTCCGGTGTTGTTCCTGTCCCCTAAACACACCAGCTGAAGCACTGCATGACACCTTTTAGCCTGACTCATGGAATAGCCCTTTGAACGCTTAAGTGGTACCTGATGTTCATAGGACAATTCTGCAGAGGAGGGCATGGAGGTGACGGAGGAGGAGGTAGAGCTCAAAGGTCTGGCATTATCACCACCAGGTGTATGGAGACGTGGAGGCACAACAAGCTGCAGCACTGAGCCCTGTCCTGCATCCTTTCGAGTTGTAAGCAGCATTACCCAGTGTGCTGTGAATTAAATATATTTTTCCTGCCCATGCTTGCTGGACCATGTGTCAGCAGTAAGGTGGACTTTACAGCTGACTGCCTTGCCCAACTATGCCAGAACATTCCCTTCCACGTGATGGTAGAGAGATGGAACGGCCTTATGTGAAAAGTAGTAGCGACTGGGAACCTGCCATTGTGGTACAGCACATTGTGCGAATTAACGGAAGGGGACAGAATCCACCAGGCTGGAAGGGAGAAGTTGGAGAGCCAACAGCTTTGACAAGCTTGCATTCAGATGCTGGGCATGTGGGTGGCAGTGACTGTATTTTTTCTCCGCTGCAGCAGATGGGGTAGAGAAATTTGCCGACTACAGTCTACAGCTGGTGTGCTGCTGGCAGATGTGCTGCTAGGACCTGGGACACTCTGTGCTATACCATCATCCCTGTCAGTGGAGGCTAATAAAAGATAATGTCTCGGTATCGCAGGGGCAGACTGAAGTAGGTAAGGAGGAGCAGGAGGGACAGATTTGTGCCCCTTTTGTGTGGCTTTTAGGTGCTCTTGCCAATGGGCTGAGTGGTTGGACGTTAAATGCCCTGTTAAGCATGTGGTACCCAAATTGTTGGTGTTTTTGCCACGTTTGATGTGCCTGAGACACAGTTTGCAGATAACAACAGTGCGATCTGTTGCAGATGTGCTGAAAAAGGCCCAAACAGCTGAGCTTTGGGGATGGGCCGGGAGATAACAGCTGCAGAATGTGATGGAATAGGGTGGCTGCTCTCTACTCTTTCTTGATGTTGGCCTCCTTAGGGTTGTGCCGCCTCACCTTCAGTTTCCTCCTCTGCTCTATCTGGCACCCAAGTCGCATCAGTGACCTCATCATCATCATCTCCATCTCCTCCATCTTCATCATTACCACTGGAGACAACTTGGCAATATGCTGCGGGTTGGGGAACATGAATGCCAATTTGTCTATCAGTGTTCCTCCCTCTCTCTAGGCTCATGTTCCTGTCATCCTCATCCTCAGAAACAACATCTGAATCCAGTAATGACTGGGCATCATCAAGGAGCAAGTGGCTGATGCTGTGGTCAAATAACTCAGCTGACTCCTCAATGGCTGATGTTGGGGCTATGGCAGGAATAGATGTGGACAAGGAGGCAGGTTTATCCACTTTGACAACTGCAGGGGACTGCACACTTGCCTCTGCTTGCATGAGGAGGATAAGGAAGGTTTAGTAAGCCAGTCTACCACCTCTGTATGCTGTGGCTGGATAGCATGGTCAAATTCACCAAACAGAGGAAATGATGCCCTGCCTGAGGACTGACCACCACGTCCACTTCCACGAACACATTTGTTGCTGGCCCCCCTACAGTGCCAAGGGAACGTCTGCCTCTCCTTGTTGTCCTTCCAGATATTATTGGGAGGGAGGGGGCTGTGCTTATAAGCAAATGTAAAGAAGAAGTTGAAATCTGTACGTAGATGCGTTAAACTGGCAGTAACGCACACAGAAGTAAATGGCGTTAAACTGGCAGTAACGCAATCAAATAGATGGTGTTCAATCGTCACTACACTGACGCTATCTGAACTGTCCCTACTCTAGCTATACACTAATGTAAAGATTACTGACACGGTCTCACTACACTACACTGAAACTATATGAGCTGTCCCTACTCTACACTAATGTATGTATGAATGGCACGGTCTCACTACACTACAGTGAAACTATCTGAGCTGTCCCTGCTCTAGATGCACACTTTGTTAATCTGAATGATGGTCCTCCTCGCTACACTCACACTATCCCTAGACTGACACTAAACTAATTTGGTAATTGAAGCAAAATAGCACAGTATACCACACTGACTAACTAATAGCACTGAACAGAGCTCTGTTCTATCTCTCTCCACACCAAAATCACACTGAAAATGGCTGCCATTGAAAGAATACTTTTATACTGTGGGGCAGGAATGAGCCATGATTGGATAAAGTCATGATGACAGTGTCCAGTCATGACTCTGACAGTCTGACAGTACTCTGTGCCCTGATTGGCTGAAGCTTTCACTGCTTCAGCCAATCAGGGCTTGCAATGCACTGTTCAGCGCTGCAATGCATTTTGGTCGGTTCAGGGGGCCGAACAAACGGTCGAACGACCTGTTTGTTTGGCCGTTCGCCGAACGACTGAACAACAAAAGTTCAGCCCAAACTTATGCTCGGGCCGAACTGTTCGCCCATCCTTAGTTACCACTGGCAATGACCTTTGCCTACTCAGCTCAACTATGCTGTGTTTTAGTTCACCCTTGCTGAGGAATGTTCTCATTGTGAAAAGCAGATAATGCCTTGCTTAAAGTGCAACCTGTGCCAAGACTATAAACAATAAAATATTTAAATATTCTTAACAATCAGCTAACAACTTTAAAAGAAGCCATCACCCAGATAGCAAGGCTAACTTGCCACAAATTTCTTGGCAGTGTTGAATTGTAATGCCCCGTACACACGGTCGGACATTGATCGAACATTCTGACAACAAAATCCTAGGATTTTTTCCGACGGATGTTGGCTCAAACTTGTCTTGCATACACACGGTCACACAATGTTGTAGAAAAATCCGATCATTCTGAACGCGGTGATGTAAAACACGTACATCAGGACTATAAATGGGGCAGTAGCCAATAGCTTTCATCTCTTTATACTGAGCATGCGTGGCACTTTGTGCGTTGGATTTGTGTAAACACGATCGGAAATTCCGACAACGGATTTTGTTGTCGGAAAATTTTATAGCCTGCTCTCAAACTTTGTGTGTCGGCAAATCCGATGGAAAATGTGTGATGGAACCCACACACGGTCGGAATTTCCGACAACAAGGTCCTATCACACATTTTCCGTCGGAAAATCCGACCGTGTGTACGGGGCTTAAGTCTGTTAACTTGCTGCATATTTTCACTTGCAAGTTGTACACTTGCAGAGCACTTGAAGCACAAGTTCTAGTTGATACTTTTCCAATTTGTAGCAAATTTGCATGGCAAGTCTCTAGCAAGAGCAAAGTTGTAGTAGTGAGTTCTACAAGTCTACAGCATGAAAATTCAGCCACAGTGACCCCTGTGGTGGGATGAATATTGCACAACATAAACTGAACCAGAACTTGCAGCAGACTTGCAGAATGTTTGCATAGAAAGTTGATCTGAAGTCATGCAATGCGGACTTAGTAAGTCATTTTCAAACTTGAAACAGAATTGCTTGCTATCTGGGCACTGACCTCTGTGGCTACTTTTAGCCCAGGTTCACACTGACTGCGGGTTTGAAATCGTATGAGTTCAGCTGAACTCGCACAGTTTCAAAACGGCAATGCAGTCCGACTTTGTGGGTGATTTGACAGATATTTGTGCAGGTTCCTGCACAGATGTCTATTTAAATCGCCCCCGAACTCGCTAAAAGTAGTACAGGAACTACTTTTGGGAGCTGGTGTCGGCGTCGCACCAATTCAGGAGGTGCTATTGCCGGCGATACTTGTCTATTTGGCATGCAATTTGACATGTCAAATCGCATGCCAAATCAGCCCGATGTGAACGTGGGCTTAATGTGAAGTTATACACTCTCAGAGAACAGAACAAGAAGTCTAGAGATGGGTTTCATTAGTTTTTTAACAGATAACTGCTGGCTGTTTATAGTAGAAGGCTTGCAGGCTGCCAAGATCTGTTCTCATAGCAAAACACACCACTTGTGCTGTGAGCTTGGAAAATTAAGTTCTTCACAGTGCTTATTAATACAGAGATGAATGAGGGTTTGTACTTTAACTGCGTGTTCAGATTATCTAAATAGTTTAATGTGCTGAATCTGGGCACAGAATCACTTTAATTTGCTGGATGTACTTGAATAATTGCTACTGCAGTGGTCATCTAGTATTACCAGAGATCTGGTACTTACATGTAGTTTCTTTTTAGCTAGAGCAATAAACACAAGAGTGTACAAATGGAATGGTTTCCTGACATGCTATTTCTCTGGCATACATGAATTACTTTCTTCAGGTAGGAATAGATAGGAATTTAAAATAGCAACCTATTTGGATGCAGCTGTTATTATTTAGGACATAATCAGTTTATTTTCAAAGCCTACTGCTGGCCTACTCCTGACAGCGGTCTGTGGATGAGGCACCGCCATACTGATCCTTTTCCTGCTTTCCGTATTACTGTCATCTTGTGTATGATTAATGCTGCACTTTAGCTAGGTGGAGCACAGGGTCATTAAATAAGCCAAGCTTTCAGTGCTGCTTAGAAGCAAGGGTTGAATGGCTGTGCATTGGGCTGCTTCTTCTTAATGTAATGAAGTCAGGCTGTTAGATTTGTTTTCCCTTCATAATCATGCCGCCGATCATTTCCCTTATTACTGGGCACTTCATTTAAAACAATCAGGAATACTAGAAAATGGAAGGATTTGTAGATAGATTTACGTTTATGCAGCAAGCATGTGGAGTCATAAGTTGCATATCTTTTCTTTTCTATGAGTGTGCAATATCTGATAGTTGTCCTTGAAAACACCTCTATGCTCCAAAGTCACCATTTGACTCTGTGGCTGAGGCAACAGACTCGGTAGAACTAAGAATAACTAGGATAATGGAAATGGATAAAGGCAATGTTTTTGTCATAATCTGTAGTACTCCCTACCCTTAAAGCTGAATTCCAACCTTACCTTAGTCCTGTACTGAAATTGTTAACTTTGAGTTAAAGTGATTCTAAAGGTAACAAACATGTTATACTTACCTGCTCTGTGCAATGGTTTTGCACAGAGCAGCCCAGATCCTCTTACTTTTGGGACCCTGCCAGGGGTCCTGGTTCCTCCCCAGCTGAGTGCCCCCAATAGCAAGCCTCTTGCTATAGGGTCACTCGAGTAGGCTTGCTCCCAAGCCATGCTCCTGTGAAAGTGCGGCTCCCCCCCCCATTGTCTCACTGGCTGTGAATGACAGCAGCAGTAGCCAAATGGCCCCCGTGGCTGTGTGAGCCAATGAGGAGAGAAAAACCCAGGAGAGCTGCTGCTCTCATGCACATCGCTGGATTGGGTAAGTATAAGGGGAGGGGGGAGAGCTGCACTCAGAACCACGTTAACTGCTCACTCTGAGCTTCTCAGCAAAGAACGCGCTTCAGCCCGCTCTCTGCTGAAAACGGGTCACAGGAGTGCAAAAGGAATTGCACTTCTGTGATCCATAGGAGAAGTACAGCCAAACAAGTTTTGACTATACTTCTCCTTTAAGTCTATGGACGAAAGCATTGAATAGGAGGTGAGTATTGCAGTAAGAGTTGTAAAAAAGCACACGCTACTTATTTTTATACTTAACTACAAATGTGCAATTGAGCTTTAAGTTGGCCGCTCATCAGTAAAATGAACTAATAACTATGCGGTGTGAGGGCCTATTGAAACTCTGTATTCAAGTTATATCCAGTCAAATAGACTCTTTCACTACATACAGTAGTGTAGCACTAACTCACGGTGGAGCTGCTGGTTTAAATGGGTCCGGTACCTTCACTTTGCTTCCCTCTGTTTCACCAGCACCGGGTCTAGGGGTTCCGTTGAGTTTACTACTGGACAACACACGCACCAACACTGGAGTACGTTTTCAATGCTTTATTGAGCAGTCAAACTTTAGGAAGTAGCAGGAAAGAGACAGAAAAGGAAACTTTCAGGAGAAACTCAAATATCTTCTTACAAGATCTTAGCGACAAATGTCCCGGTAGAATTCAGATAATTATGTGGAATACGTTCCCCTCATGGGATGCACTCTTTGCTCGTCTGGATAGGCCTCTCTCACCGGTCTAGCAGCCAGTACGCAGCACAAATCTAAAGTCTCTGCCACAGACTTACTTGGGGGGGGGGTAAATCTGCACGATCCTCTGCCACAGGATGTATCAGATCTTCTGCAGTGAACAGTCAGTCACAGTGCCTGAACCTTTAAGCCGAACCGGTGACACTATGCTGTATAATTACTTCTTTTGGATACGTCCTCCAACCGAGTCACCAGGCCCCTCTATAGACCAGCACACTGCGTGATCTCTCAAGACAGGTCCTCCCCTGGGATCTCCTCGGCTGTCCAGCTTCATCACACAGGACCGACAGCTCAGGACCATTCCTCGGCCGCGGTGGTAGGCCCCAGACAAGTATCTGGACTCACCCCTGCGCCGTAGCATCGTGGGCCTCCTGATCGGAGGACCACGAGGTAGCTCCTTAATGCATACCTGTCAGCCAGGAGGGCCAGCAGGTGGCTGCAAAACGACCTTAGAACATGGCGTCTGTCCCATAAATACCCCTTCCCAGAATGCAACTCGGAGGACCACCTCCACCGAGCTTGCCTCCAAGACAGAGGAGCATCTGTCCACTTTGACACGTTGCCCTTCCAACACTGACTAATGGTAACAGCGACACCCACCGGTCAGCACGGAAGCACACACAACGTCTGCCAAGATGGAACAGAGGCGAACTTTTAACCTTCCTAACAAACAATTTACTAAATTTACCTAATCTGCGGTAGATTGTAAATCTACCAGCACTACAGTAGTTATTGGCAATTTTTTTTTTTTAAATTCCCAGCTCAAAGCTAGAGGAAATCTAACTAGTGTTCATTTAACTTAAGTCAATATAAATGAGATACCCATGGGATGACAAAATATACTGTATTTCATAGCTGCCAAACTTTTAAAGGAATGATGAACAGGATATGGGCCTGGAAGAGAAAATGTATCTTTAATGCAAGGACAGCTTGATATGCACACCTAGAGATGAAAAAAAAACTTGTGTGAGTCTGACTACGAGAAAGTCTGCCCTAATCAATATCTGTACAACCAAAAGAGCATTACTGTCTTAGTATATTTTCTCAAATTTCTACTCTCACTGTTAATCATATAAAATCAAAATTATGCTCTGATCACTGTGGTGGGCACTGTGCTTCATCCCAGGCATAAATGTAGTCATTGCAGCTTTTGTGGGACTAGGGGAAGACCAGACAGGCTATCAGATCTATGCCCTGGATCCCTGACCACCACCGCAAGCTTTGAATACATTCTCACCTCATGAAGATATAGCAATTGGTAAAGCAGTTTTGTCAATTCTCCTCTGTCCCCTTGGAGGAAAGGTAATTTGCTGTAGATCCAGCCCTTAATTTGGCTGGTGCATTTATGAAGTTGATGATGGCATTTCAAGGCACTAGAGTAGATTTACTGATCACAGCCCCTGGGGCTACATGAGTCATCAGAAACTACTGGGATTGGTTATAAATGTACTGCTAGGGTGAAAGAGATGTATTGCTGAGAGATATGCCCCTATCTATCTATCATTGATCTGAACATACAGTACTTTAAACTTAAGTCTTTTATAGATAGCTGTTGGTAGATGAAATAGATTCAAGACACTGATGTTCAGCAAAGGGTCACTGATAATAATTTTACTATGGTGCATCATAATTATTCCTGTAGCCTCAGCAATGGAATATTTAACATGGTTCACTTAAAGTTCTTAATGTGTTTAAATTCAAATTGCCAGGACAGCAGTTGATTAGCAATTAGGACAAATATGAAGCTAATATGGAAATTGTGTTGCCTAGAAATTGATGCCCTGGGATCTACCAGATGTCACACACTTTAGGCTTTCTACAGGGCTTATATATGCACAATTTGTAAGCTGTTTTGTTTTCAAACATATTGTGTAGGGGCAGAATAATTCATATTTTTAAACTAATGAATAATTCATGATTAGCCCTCTTGCCCAACCTTATGATTGTATAGCAGAAAGCAAACTGCCTTTCTTACAGTAGCTTTCAAGATTATTTTAAGAGGCTTTAAAATAACTCACATAAAACTGTTATGAAGCTAATGCCGGAAAATTAGTATGAAGTTTGGTTGCATTGTTGTATTGCTGTATGAGGGAAAACTGTAAGCAAAACACATACATGTAGTTGTGTTATGTGATATACAGTCAGGTCCATAAATATTGGGACATCGACACAATTCTAATCTTTTTGGCTCTTTACACCACCACAATGAATTTGAAATGCTTTAATTTGAGGGTATTTACATCCAAATCAGGTGAACAGTGTAGGAATTACAACAGTTTGACTTTCAGCTTTAATTTGAGGGTATTTACATCCGAATCGGGTGAACGGTGTAGGAATTACAACAGTTTGTATATGTGCCTCCTACTTTTTAAGGGACCAAAAGTAATGGGACAACTGGCTGCTCAGCTGTTCCATGGTCAGGTTTTATTTCCTCATTATCCCATTTACAAGGAGCAGATAAAAGGTCCAGAGTTCATTTCAAGTGTGCTATTTGCATTTGGAATCTGTTGCTGTCAACTCTCAATATGAGATCCAAAGAGCTGTCACTATCAGTGAAGCAAGCCATCATTAGGCTGAAAAAACAAAACAAACCAAACCCGTCAGAGAGATAGCAAAAATATTAGGTGTGGCCAAATCAACTGTTTGGAACATCCTTAAAAAGAAAGAACGCACCGGTGAGCTCAGCAACACCAAAAGACCCAGAAGACCATGGAAAACAACTGTAGTGGATGACTGAAGAATTCTTTCCCTGGTGAAGAAAATACACTTCACAACAGTTGGCCAGATCAAGAACACTCTCCAGGAGGTAGGTGTATGTGTAAAGTCAACAATCAATAGAAGACTTCACCAGAGTGAATACAGAGGGTTCACCACAAGATGTAAACCATTGGTGAGCCTCAAAAGCAGGAAGGCCAGATTAGAGTTTGCCAAACAACATCTAAAAAAGCCTTTAGAGTTCTGGAACAACATCCTATGGACGGATGAGACCAAGATCAACTTGTACCAGAGTGATGGGAAGAGAAGAGTTTGGAGAAGGAAAGGAACTGCTCACGATCCAAAGCATACTACCTCATCAGTGAAGCATGGTGGTGGTAGTGTCATGGCGTGGGCATGTATGGCTGCCAATAGAACTGGTTCTCTTGTATTTATTGATGATGTGACTGCTGACAAAAGCAGCAGGATGAATTCTGAAGTGTTTCGGGAAATATTATCTGCTCATATTCAGCAAAATGCTTGAGAACTCATTGGACGGCGCTTCACAGTGCAGATGGACAGTGGCCTGAAGCATACTGCAAAAGCAACCAAAGAGTTTTTTAAGGGAAAGAAGTGGAATGTTATGCAATGGCCAAGTCAATCACCTGACCTGACCCGATTGAGTATGCATTTCACTTGCTGAAGACAAAACTGAAGGGAAAATGCCCCAAGAACAAGCAGGAACTGAAGACAGTTGCCGTAGAGGCCTGGCAGAGCATCACCAGGGATGAAACCCAGCGTCTGGTGATGTCTATGCCTTCCAGGCTTCAGGCTGTAATTGACTGCAAAGGATTTGCAACCAAGTATTAAAAAGTGAAAGTTTGATGGATGATTGTTAATCTGTCCCATTACTTTTGGTCCCTTAAAAAGTGGGAGGCACATATACCAACTGTTGTAATTCCTACACTGTTCACCTGATTTGGATGTAAATCCCTCAAATTAAAGCTGAAAGTCTGCAGTTAAAGCACATCTTGTTTGTTTCATTTCAAATCCATTGTGGTGGCATATAGAGCCAAAAAGATTAGAATTGTGTCGATGTCCCAATATTTATGAACCTGACTGTAAATTAGGAAAAAAGGTTTGTAATGCAAAGAGGAGACAACATGCTCATCCTTATAAAAAAATGTTTTATTATATATTATATTACCTTTCTATAGTCTAGAGATACTGCCATTTTTTCTGCTTGTAAATGACTTAGAAGTAATGCACAATATACTGTACTCAATAAAATCCTGTCCATCTGCTACCCAGGAGACTCGTGCACAATGGCTGGGCCTAATGCATTTTCTTAACACCCAAGTAACATCAAAACATACCTATTTATATACAGGGTAGCATGGCTTACAGCTTTTTAACATAAAATGACATTACGTGCGGAATAAAAAAAAAATACCAAGCCCATCAAATGATTTAGAACGGGGGTCGGCAACCCATCGATCGCGAGAGGGTGATGAGTAGATCTCGTGTCCACAGTGCCGACCCGCTGAGGCTGTAAAAGATGGTGATATAGCCGGGTCCAAAATGGATAAAGGCGCTAGGGGCAGGAGGATAAAGGGCCGCATATGTCCGGACTGGGAATGTGTGATGTTGCCTGGGTGTGGCCAAATCACAGGGCTCAGAGGGTCAGACCACTCGGTGGTGACACCACAACTGAGGGGAACCGGAGGAGCCGAGCAGAGCCAAGAGCAACCGACGCGCCAGAGGAAGGGACGTCTGTGGTCAGCTTGTGGAACGCAAGCTGTGCTGTTGCCGTAACTTATGTTTTGCACGCATGCACTTTGTTTAAGTTTTGTTTCTATTAATGCTGAGCTGTATACTCCTGACCTGTTAATGCTGAGCTATATACTGCTGACCTGTTAACGCTGAGCTGTATACTCCTGGCCTGGTAACATAGCTCGCAACTGTCCCTGATTTCGAGGGACTATCACTGATTTGGAACAAAGTCCCTCTGTCCCTCTTTCCTCCCCATTTGTCCCTCATTTTGGTCTGATCTATATAGTTGTATTTAAAATGCACTATCTATCTTTCAAAAAGTGTTTCCCAGTGCTAAACCTTTCATTCAATTTCAATTTTAAAGCCAAGATAAAGGAATAGTAGTGGTAAAAAAAGAACTTATCTGTTTACCTAATTCTCCTTTAAGGGGGCATGGCAGGGGGTGTGTCCTATGTCTACATACCTTTGCCAATAGGTGTCCCTCATTCCCATCTCAAAAAGTTGGGAGGTATGTGGTAATGATGAGCTATAAACTTCTGACCTGTTAATGCAGGGCTGTATACTCCTGACCTGTTAATGCTGAGCTATATATTCCTAACCTGTGAATGCTGAGCTATATACTCCTGACCTGTGAATGCTGCACTATATATTCCTGACCTGTGAACTTTAGTTATTCTTTTTTTTTTTTGTTTCATAAATTTTTTGTTGATTGAACATAGAAATATAATACAACATAGTATTGGCATAATCACATAATCATCTGAATCACATTTGGGTTGTAATGAAATTTACATTAGATAATGATGTCGAAATGATTCTGGACAGTGTTAATAGCTAGATTTAAAGCAAATACATATCATATATCTAAGCTTTCTTACGAATGAATACTGAGGTGGGATGACTCACTATAGGAACAAGGTGGGATGGGGGAGAAAAAAAATAAAAATAAAATAAGAAGTGGGAGGGGGAGAAGGTGAGTAAAGACAATTTATTTATTACAGTAGTCTAGTAGTCTCTTTGGCATTTCTGTATGATTTGTGTTTGTGGAGGGATCTTATTATTAATTAATAAATGCTTTGTAAGTCTGTGAGTTTTTGAATTCAATCCAATTGTACCAAGTTGATGCAAATTTCAAAATCTTCTCCTGAGATATATTTATAAGTTCTTCTATCTTTTCTATATTGTTTATTCTCCGGAACCATTCTTTTTTCGATGGAATAGTGTTTGAACGCCAGTGGCATGGGATACAGTGTCTTGCTGCATTTATCATGAACATGGATAAAGATTTTAAATATTGTTTTTTGGGGATTGAATTGTAGTGTAGGAGGTATTGTGCTGGATTAAAACTTATGTTCTCTGAAGTGAGTGAGGTAATGGTTTCGTGAAGCATTTTCCAGAAGTTTTGTAATAGAGGGCATGACCACCAAATATGGAGCATCGAGCCCTCCTCCTGTTTACATCTCCAGCACCTGTCTGAGATGCATGGGGAGAATTTGTGCAGTAAGGGGGGTGTTCTGTACCACCTGGTAATGAGTTTGAAGCCACACTCCTGGGTGGCTACATTAAGAGATCCTTTATGTGCATACATGTATATTGTTTCCCAGTTTGCTTCAGTAAGAGATATATCAAGCTCTTGTTCCCAAGCTTGGCACGACGCACTGGAGAACTCCGTTTTGTCTCCAAAAAGCGAATTGTAGAGGATAGATATAATATGTCTTTGTGGGGTTTTTCTTGTACATAGTTCCTGTAGCGTCGTGAGGTGTCTTGTCCATGATTGGGCTGTCTCGTTTCTGGTCAAAAAATGTCTGATTTGTATATAGTTCCATTGTGGAATCTGGTTTGGGTTAATGTCTTTGTTTAGTTCATCTCTGGACAGAATTCTCCTACTCTTAAAGAAACTACTGACCAAGATTTCTTTGTGAGGCCAGGAATTTGCGAGGAAGTTTTGTTCTAAACCCGGGGGGGAAGTCTGGGTTGTTTCTAAGTGGTGTAAGGGGGCTAAGCCATTGTAAGCTCTTCTGAGCAGGGCCCTCTTAATCCTATTGTATTGTATTATAACTGTATTGTCTCCCTTTTATATTGTAAAGCTCTGCGTAAACTGTTGGCGCTATATAAATCCTGAATAATAATAAGCCAAGGAGAAGGATTCGTTCTTTTAAAGGTGTTGCGAAAGGTTTCTAATGTAGGGCCTATTAGAGGATGGGCTTTGATATCTTTTGAGTGATTTTTAGGATGAATCCATGAGAGAGATTTAAGCTGTTGGGAGAATTGTTTTTGCTCTAAGGATACCCAGTCTTTCGCTGTATGATGGATGTTCCAGTCTACTATTCGAGCTAGGAGAGCAGCCTGATGATATTTCTTTAGATCAGGTAATGCAATTCCCCCCTTATTTTTGGGTAGAGTAAGTCTAGTGAATTTGATTCTGGGAGATTTGCTTTTCCTAGTTATTCATGACCTGTGAACTTTAGTTACTCCTGACCTGGATAAGTTCATATTTTTACATTGACATTTGTATTATATTTTTCTAAGGGCCGGTTCACAAAAGAATGTGGTGCAGGAAACATGCATTCCATACACGTTTCCTGCACTGCCGGTGAGCACATTGCCTTTGCGATCTGCATGCAGGTGCCAATGTATTGGTAACAGGACCCCAAATGCAGATCGCAAACGCAGTGCGTTTGTGGGCACCATATCGAATGGTTTATGTAGTACCATGCCGTTTGCTGCAGCATGCATTTAAAAATAATGCATGTGTTACTTTTTCTGCATTCCAGTGTGATTTGCAGCCCAGTCAAAATGCACTACACGGGCAAAACGTAGGAAATGCACAGGAGTGCGTGCCGCATTACCGTGTGATCCAGGAGTGAATTGGCCCCAAGTTTTCCTCAAAACTGCTTTACTTTTTAATGGCCTTGCTAGGTTAGCTCCCAAAAATAGTGCGTTGTGCCCGCTGATCTCTGATTTCTCCCATGTTTTTCAGGTAGATCTCTACCCCTCTAAGGTTGCCTACCCCTGATTTCAAATATATTTTTATATATAATCCACACGAAAAAGAAAACAAAATTTACTAAAAAAAGTGCAAATGCTTGTCAAGTGTAGTAGTACTGCATAAAAACAGTTACAGGGGGTCCCCGGGTTACAAACAAGTTAGGGACTGTAGGTTTGTTCTTAAGTTGAATCTGTTTGTAAGTCGGAACAGGTACATTTTTTAAGTGTAGCTCCAGCCAAAAAAAAAAATTTTAAGCTTTTTGGATAGCATAGGGAAGGGTTAACACCCCTGTAACATTTGTTTTGCTGTCTGTGCTCCTCTTCAGAAGATTTCACCTCATTTTCTGTCCCATTGACAACTGGATTTTGAAAATTTTGGGTTGTTGTGGAAACAAGCCTTGGTGATAAAGCATCAGTGGAGGTAGCTTTTTCCCATAACAGCTTTTATAGGAGTGAATTTCCCTTCCTAGGGGTAGATTTCCTCTCACTTCCTGTTGTCTCCCTCCGTTTGTAAGTAGGAGTCGCTTGTAAGTCGGATGTTTGTAACTAGGGGACCCCCTGTACTGGGAATCTCTTTAGCATAAAACAACAGAGAAGGCACATAGGGGTTGATATACTAAAACTGGAGAGTGCAAAATCTGGTGCAGTTGTGCATGATAGCTAATCAGCTGCTAACGTCAGCTTCTTTAATCAAGCTTTGACAATAAAACCTGGAAGCTGATTGGTTTCTATGCAGAGCTGCCCCAGATTTTGCACTCTCCGATTTTAATAAATCATCTCCATAAGGAAAAGTTACAATGACGAAAACAAGGGAAAGCAAGATTAAGGAGAAAATAAGAAGGGAAAAATATTAGGAAGGGAGAAATCTCAAAATTCACATAAACGAATGTCAGTGAAGGGGTTAATTATAGGTGAAGAGATCTACATTCTAATGTGAAAGTCCCCCATTACAAGTTTAAACACACATTCAGGCAAATCTTTTTTTTTTTGTATTATTATAAATAGGGTGGACCTGTCTTAGAACCATTTTAGGTTTTATTGCTATTGGTGACACCACCGGGGAAATCTCCTTTACTTTATGTTTGTCTGCAACCAGGAGAAGAGATTAAGAGTGAAAGACACACTGCACAGGCAGCAATAAAATCCTGCAAGAGGTGCTAACCCTTTCAACTCTCAGAAATTAAGCTTTTTCTACTGTCATTGTCCCTATTGGAGAGGTTTCCCATCATGGGGAAGTAAGGAAAAAAACTCTTGTGTTAAGACACAGAGAACAGCAAAAACCTGACAGATGTTCTTCCTCTTCCTCTGTTCCGCTGAGGAAGTTCTTACCCATGGACGATACGCGTGCGGGGGACTATGCGACGTCAGTACAGCCACCTACCTGGTTTCTTATGCACTTTATATGTCTTGTATCCAAGCACTGGGACTCAGTGCTGTTTTTGTGAGTAATATTTTTTATTCATTAAATTTGTGTCTTTTATACAAACGGAGAGCACTATATTTCTTTTGTTTGACTTTTACATGAACAATGCATGCCTAAGAGTGTTACTTTTGGTTGTCGAACGAATGTGGGGATCTACTGAAGGACCATACAGGAAGCCCGTCCGCTCAACTTTTACTATTACCCTTATTAAGGGACTGCGTGAATGACCTGTCTGTTAGCTCAGAGGTCCATTCATTAAGGTGAGCGGCATGTACCTCTGGTGGTGGTCAACACTGAAGTGGATGCACAGTGGTTTATACTGTTTTCAAGCACCCTGTCTACTATCCAGGAGTTTTCTTTCTTCCTGTTTGGTTACCGGCTGATGACACCTCCCTGCTTCAGAAATTTCACACTCTGGGACTCTTTGCTGTTGTTCTGTGTTCAGTTAGTAGTTTTATCTGAGCGCTGCACTGCTTTTTTATTTATAGATGTTCTTCCTTACTATATTCAAAACATAAAAAAATTGGCTGGAGGTGGCTGTAATCATAAGCATGCAATAATCCCAGTATTCTGATGCTGAGAAACTGGGTATCTTCTGTATATCACGTATAAATGATCTGGCTGCACCGATAAGTGATTTTATATTATTTTTTAGGAATTGCCTCTGATCGAGGAGAGGAAGGGCTGAAGTGTATAGCGGAAAGATATCATAGCTCAAATACAGGCAGTCCCCAAGTTACAAACCTCTGACTTACAAGCGACTCATACTTACAAACGGAGGGAGACAACAGGAAGTGGGAGGAAATCTCCCCCTAGGAAGGGAAATTCACTCCTGTAAGAGTTATCATGGGGAAAAAAGGTGTCTCCACTGAAGCTTTATCACCAATCCTTGTTTCCATGACAACCCAAGTTATTTAAAATCCAATGGTCCAGAAAATGAGGTGAGATCTACTGAAGAGAGGCACAGACAGCAAAACATATGTTACAGGGATGTTAAACCTTCCCTATGCTATCTAAAAAACTGAAACTGAAAACATTTTTTTTTGGCTGGAGTTTAACTTAAAAAAATGTACCTGTTCCAACTTACATACAACTTCAACTTAAGAACAAACCTACAGAATCTATCTTGTTTGTAACCCGGGGACTGCCTGTACATCCTATGTTTTGTAGTTACCTGTACCTGTATTTTTACTTTCTTCGGAAAGCCAAACTGGTTCCATTCCCTTCTGGATATCGGTCCCTTTTTAGCAATCATATAAACAAAATGGCATCTAAAAAGAGATGATTGACACACATCCTACATTCTTCAGTGTGCAGTAAATGTATTTAGCGCTACAGGTTTAAAAAATAACACCTAGTTAAGAATTAAAATAATTTAGCGTTGCACTTTTTGTGTAGACATCGTACTATATGGTAACTTGTACTGTTGGCTGTAAAGCACTGAGCATGGCATCTGTTTTCACACTGTGTGTTAGCTGCCAAGTTCGTGAGTGTGAACCCTGAGTAGACACTCGTAGTATGCATTTTGTACTGGCTGACAGCAAAGCTATAATAAAATGTAGATAAGATGCCAGTATATGTTTGCTTGAGTTATAAATTACTGTATATTTAAACATTTTCAATAGAATGGGAACTTCTGGACATGTTTCATTAGAACAATGTTATTGAGAGAGAAATGGTAATTAATGAGCCTTCAGACTCATTTTTCTTAGCACTTACTGCTGTTGTAGAAAATATGTATGGTGTTCATTAATCTAGCTTTCTTTCTGCAGAGATTTTTCTTAAAGGTCTTTGTTTACATTGAAATGTGTTTTCTATGGCTCTGTGACAGCTGTGATTTTTCTTGTTGCTGCTTTAGTGATTGCTGGGATTAGCATTGTCTCTCTCCCTGCCTGCTCGCTGTCATTTTTAATAAAAATCAGCCTTTCACTTCAAGGTTCTGAAAAATCCACAGTTTAGAAATGACAGGCTAGAAAATAAAGATTTTATGTATATAAATCTGTGTTCATTTGCTAATGCACTTACTTTTTACCATAATGACTCCTATGGGGCACAGACACCTTCCACATAGCTGGCCTTCAGCTGGAAAGTGTGGAGCTGCCTACCAAACAGCCATCTTCTCTTTGATCTATTTTGATCTAAGAGCAAAACTACAATATATTGCAGTTTACCAGTCCCCTGTTGTGGACACATCTTTTTTGTAAGGCCGCGTAAATTTTCTGCAAGCACAGAAAAAAATAAAACATTGATCCCGTCAGAATTGAAAACAAGTGTTATTGTAAATTCCTATAAACTAAACTGATACATTATCTGAAACAATGCTATGAGCTTTCTGAGATATCTCCTGTAAACTTCAAAATGAAACCTGGATCACAGCCTCTTGCAGACACACTAACACCAGCTTGTATAAACCATTCCACGGGCTTATTTGCACTTATAAAAGAAACTTGCAATGTCAATGCGCCTATAACAGACCAGGATCACCCTGGAGCAAACTTTCTTCCAATACCCACTATGCCGACTACCACGGTGCCAATTCTCTATACCAAAAACCTTGAAAATGCACCCTACATTTTCGCAGGAGGTCCCCAATGTGCGATGGCAAGGGCCCTCTCCATCACTTCCTAACCTGCATCCACACCCTCCACAACACCAAGAAAACATAAGGACACCTTTCTTTCACCAAGTGGGAAAAAGACCAGTCAGATTTAACAGTTATATCTAACATCCAATTAGGTTCATAAGATCATACATCTCTCTCTTAACATTCTCAATCAACATCAAACTTAAGGAGACCAATCATAAAATACAAAACACCAGAAGTTCTATACAAATCTTACCCAAATGTGCCAAACACGTCCCTGAGATGTCAAAGAGACAAGGGTTTGCTACAATACATTTTATTTTATTTTTTAATTCTTTATTTAAAGATGTGACACAGATACAAACAAAAAGACAACTTCGCATTGCATATAAACTGTGATGAGCGCATCAAGCACAACAATTATACAAAACGATTGCATGTGAGTGAAGGGAGCCACTCAGTCAGGCTCACTCCACTAGCTAAAGTCTAATATAGGGTAAATATAAGCTTCTGTGCCCATCCATTTTTGTTTTTTAGTTGAAGGAGAGATGGAAACGGAGAAGAAGGAGAAAAAGGGAAGACGAGAGAGAGAGACAGAGAAAAAAAAACACACAAGGGGAGGGGGGGCGGGGGGGCTGGATCACCCCCAGGGAGCCAAGATCGATAGCATTGAACCGGCGATGGAGATCCTAAATGGTGGATCCTAACATATGTTGGTGGAAGCGAAGCGAAAGAGATCCCAATAGAACCATCTGGACTTATATTCCTCTGACTTATCCCGCAAAGCAGAGGTCAGATCTTCCATTTGCTCAATGTCCTTCACTCTTGCGATCCATTGGCCTACCGTTGGCGCTGACTGTTGCTTCCAGAGAGGTGGGAAGCTGGCCCGTGCAGCATTAAGAAGATGCTTGAGAAGGGATTTATAACATTTCCTTGATAAGGGGGTACGGTTAAGGAGGACTGCAGCTGGGTTATCATGTAGCGAGATGTCTGTGAGTTTCTGTATGAGCTTGAGCACCGGCTGCCAAAAAGTTTGGAGCACAGGGCAATCCCAGAAAATATGTAAGAGGGTACCTGAGTGTAGGTTGCAGCGCCAACAATGATCAGTTTGTAGAGGAAATATCTTATCCAGTGCAAAGGGGGTTCTATACCAGTGCATCACTATTTTATATGTGGTCTCCTGATATTTGCTACATAGCGAAGATTTCTGTGCGAAAATGCGTATGCGTTCTTTTTGGGGTTCTGTGAAGGTGACTTGCAAGTCCCTCTCCCATTTTGCCAAGAATGGGGGGTCTTCAGTAGCGTGGAGGTCTAGCAGGGATTTGTAGGAGGTTAAGGACCTCTGGATCGGTCCATCACCCAAGCATAGTTCCTCAAAAGAGTGGAGCTTTCTGACAAAATTGGTTGGTTTGGGCAGAGAGCTGAGGAAGTGAGGTAGTTGATTAATCCTCCAGCGATCTAATGAGAGAGGGGCCCGTCCACAGAGCAAGTTCTCCGTAGTTAGCCAACATAAGGAACATAACAGCGAAGAGGCCCTCATGAGTCCCTGTGGGGCTTGCAAGAGAAAACATGGGTCAGTGAGGCCAGGTATAAAGTCCGGGTGACCAACAAGTGGTGTCATTGGGGATGGAAAGTTTCTTAGTGAGGATAGACGGAAAGACCATTCCAGTTCCATGAGAGTTGGTCCAATCAGTGGGTGAGTACTCAAGTGGGTGGCAGAAGTTTTCCCTGCCCAAGGTAGACCCGCGAGTGGGGCCTGGGCTTCCTCCTGTTCCAGCGACACCTAGAGTTTCAAGTCGCTGTGCCAGCACCAGTCCACGACCCTGATCATATGTGCCGCAGTGTAGTATAGGGCTGGATCCGGAAACCTGATACCTCCCTTAATCTTCGGTCGTAGTAGTAATGCTCTGCAGAGACGTGAGTGTTTACCGCGCCAAATTAATCTGATAAATATTGAGCGCACAGCATGGAAGAACACAATACATTTTATGATCATGCCCAATCTTAACCCCTTTCTGGTCCAAAGCCAAGGAACTTTCCCAAACTTTCAATAAAAGTCAATGATTACCGTATATCTATATTTATTGCTTCTGCCTATAATGGTTTTGAAATTTTTTGTATTATTGTTGGCTTCCTACCGCATCCATGTGGAGGTAACATTGATTTTTATAAGCAGTTAACCATATATTATGAACTTCAATTGTGTGAATCCAGCCCTAAAGGGTAACTTCACCTTTTCACGAAAAATAAAAAGGTGAACTAACTCCAAATATCCTGGCCACCCATCCAGACCAGACACGCTTGCCAATGTGAGCATTATGATGAATACTTATGTATGGTGTACTAAAGAGAGAATGAACACCCAACTGGACCATGTAAGTTGCCAACAACCCTCAAATACAATATAGAGAGGGTACCCCCAAATGAGTGGGACTTTAACGGCAACAAAAAAATATAAACAATTAAAAAGATTTATTAGAAATACAGATTATACAATATACTAGAAAAATACAAAAAAAGCACAGTGTACATAATACAAAAGGACAAAAATATACCGAAAATCACTTAAAACATTGGTGTCGATAATAATGATACATATAGGTTGTCCAGATGGACCGACGCATTTCGGAACTATAAAGACGTCCCTTCATCAGGGAAAAAATCATAGGACAGGATCACACTGTGCAATAAAATCAAAAATAGGAAAGAAAACAAATTAAACAACATAATGTACACATAAATGTAACAGCTGCTCTAAGTGAAATAATCACATCAAAAGAGCATACCCAAAAGGGGGCACCATATGGATCTCAATGCTGGAGCAATTGCGGCGCTTACAACGCAAATTAAATACCTCGATGTCAAAAAGACAAGGAGGTAAAGGAAGGGTCCAGTCTCATCCACACTGATCCACCCCAAAAGCACTAACCAAAGGGGCCCATATAGAAGATGCCAGACTGCGAAACGTGGTCATAATCTATAAAAATATATAAAGCGATATCTAAAGGTTACATGAATCCGAAGATCATGATTTACTCTGTGAGCATTATTAAGACCTACCTTAAACGGATTCAGCCAAAGGAGTAAAAACTGACTTGCAAATTGCAAGGGAGGATGTGTGGGCAGGTGTTCCGGATGATTAAAGTTTACCCACACTCGCTGCAATAGAAATAGAAGAGGAGGGATAAGCATCAAAAAGATGACTAGCCAAGGGAAAACCCCATATCTTAAAACAGGGCTATATATATATAAAGAGGTAAAGAAATCTATCTTACTGAGTAGTAATATAATGAACCAAAGGGAAAACGGTATCCAAAAATGTCCCACAGAGTCAGTACTAACCTTCAAGAGGATGAGGTGCTAAGCGGCAATTACTGAGGCCTGAGATCGCCGTCCCGCCTACTGCCATTCACAGCAGTGACAGCACGATTCCGTCTGGCACTGTGTTTAAATAGGCTGCCGAAAACGACGTATAGCGCGGCATCGTCATAGAGGAGGCATAACGTCCCTGCGTCTAAAATCACCTAATCTGCTCAGCTCCAAAGGATATCTATGTGCATGTGCGGGACAGAAATCAGGAAGTGTGGAAGCCCCAGTTGCGTAGCAACCTGGGACCGAGGATTTCTAGTGCAACAAAAAAATTCAAACGAAGAAAAGCCCTTATCCCTTCACACAAATACAAGTCCATAAAGAGGGGAGATATTAGTGTTATATTCAGGCATACACACCTACCCTAGGGCTAACCAGGTGTAGCGCAAGGAGGACCCTGAGCCCACCTTGCACGGCGCCCACCTGCAGCACAGAGAGAACATACTGTGGAAAGGTGTCATGCAGAGAAAGCCCACCAACGCATGTAAGTGGCCCACGAGGCAGGCGGCAGCCGAGAGGATACCGAAGTATCCCAGCAGGGCGGCCGCCCAAACCGGCCACAAAAGGACGCCCCCCCAAAATATAATAAGGGGCCTACATGCACCGGGCGGGATAAAAAAGGACCCACACAGGATGTCACTAGATCCGTAGGGCCGCCACTGCTCCAAGTGAAGAGAGCTCACAATCATGGAACCAAGAAGGGGGTGGATAGAGAATTTGTTGGATGTAATAAACAAGAATTAAACATTAATTAATTGAAGCCCCACAGCAAAAATCCCAAAAATAAAACTAAAAAATAAAATAAAATTAAAACAATATTGACAAAAAAAAAAGAACTGTAAAGACTCTATAATAGGAGGGGGGGGTATCTCACTCCTTCTCACATCCCCAGAGGAGAATCCTTCCAAGAAAGGTCTATAGCTAAGATGTTCATTAAGTCCGGGGGGTGAAGTTGCCCCAAGGTCCGCAATCCAGCGGGCCTCCCGCTGCAAGAGGACCTTGTTCCAATCCCCACCCCTCGGATTGGGATGGACTCTATCCAGGATCACAAAATTGAGCCTAGGGAATCTACCCTGATGCATATTAATCACGTGTCTTCCAAGGGGGAGCTCTGGATTGGCTTTTTTCATCAAAGCTATATGTCTAGAGGCACGTTTATAAAACTGTAATTTGTTTTTTCCCACATAGAATTGTTGACATTGGCATGTGAGAAGATATACCACCCCTTCGGTTTTG
The DNA here is from genome assembly GCF_042186555.1 of Aquarana catesbeiana. Taxonomy (NCBI): domain Eukaryota; kingdom Metazoa; phylum Chordata; class Amphibia; order Anura; family Ranidae; genus Aquarana; species Aquarana catesbeiana. The sequence continues at coordinate 384,349,573 of NC_133325.1, forward strand.
CAGTTGAAAAAGTGGTGAGGTCTATATGGTCGTCCATTGGGGAGCACAATGTCTCGTCTGTTGTTTATATATTGATATACAGGACATCCACCGCAAGTGAACATGCCCATTCTCTTACATGGGTCTTTCCGAAACTCACTCACAAATTCACTTTGAAACAACTGGTCCTTCAGTGAAGCTGCGCGACGATAAGTGATCGCTGGACTCTTAGATAGATGGGGGCTCAATGTGGGATCTGCATGTAGTAAGTACCAATATTTATTGAAAATTGATCTGACAGCTTGGTGTTGATTATTATACTTTGTAATCATTCTAATAATCTGAGGATCGTCCATTTTCGTCTTATGACAAAACAGCAACTCACGTCTAGTCTGACCGTTGGCCCTCCTGAATGCTTTCTTCAAAGTGGTATGAGAATATCCTCTCGCAAGGAGCCTACTTCTCAAGGAGTTAGCCTCCTGAAGAAAAGACTCTTGACTCAAGCAATTCCGCTTAAGTCTCAAATATTGACTATACGGAATTGCACTGAGGAGGGGCTGCGGGTGTGAGCTGGAGACATGCAATATAGTATTGCAAACTGTGGACTTACGGTAAAGTCCGCATGAGAGACTGCCATCCTTGTTTTTAGTTATGATGGTGTCCAAAAACGTAACACTGGTCTTGCTATAAGTTACAGTGAACTTAAGATTGAATGTGTTGTGATTCATTGCCGAGATGCATTCTTCCAGCTTCACCACAGAACCCTCCCATAGTAGTAGGAACCAAGCCGCTACATGGTGAGTATAGGATCCTGCCGAAACATCAGCCAAGAAAGATTGCTCCCATTCCCCCAGGTACAGGTTCACGTACGATGGGGCACACGATGTCCCCATCGCCACGCCCTACACCTGGAGGAAATGGGAGCCATCAAAGGAGAAAACATTATGGTAAAGTATGAATTCCAATGCCATAATGATAAACTCATTTATCATTAAAAAACTCACTTTTTATCGTCTCTATGCGTTTGGGAAATAATGCAACCAGTCCCAGATGATGAGGGATCGAGCTATATAAGGCTTCTATAGCTATAGCTACAAGTAGAGCTTGTGGAGATATATGAAGACCTTCCAGACTTTGCAAAAGATGAATAGTATCGCGTACATAGGAAGGTAAATTCTCAACAAATGGTCTAAGATGTGAGTCAACATATAGGCTCAGATGTTCGGTAATGGCACCATTTCCTGATACTATGGGTCTCCCAGGTGGAGATAACAGATTTTTGTGGACCTTGGGGAGACAATAAAATCCTGGGGTACAAAATCCGTTGTCGGAAATTCCGATCGTGTGTACACAAATCCGACGCACAAAGTGCCACGCATGCTCAGAATAAATTAAGAGACGAAAGCTATTGGCTACTGCCCCGTTTATAGTCCCGACGTACGTGTTTTACGTCACAGCGCTTAGAACAATCGGATTTTCCGACAACTTTGTGTGACCGTGTGTATGCAAGACAAGTTTGAGCCAACATCCGTCGGAAAAAATCCATGGATTTTGTTGTCGGAATGTCCGATCAATGTCCGACCGTGTGTACAGGGCATTACACTCTTTTATACAATTCAATACTGGTATGTATACTGGACACCCTCAGATAATGTATTGTCTCTGCTTTGAACAAAATGTTACGTTAAATTTATTTTCACTTGTCTTCCAGAATACGTTCATTTTCTCTCCTAAAAAACGCCTCTGAAGAAGGGACATCGTCCTGAAACATGTTAGGCTTATGGAGGAACTTGTATTCACCTTTGAATGCGTTAAGAGTATATTATGTATAAATTGTTTATTTTCGCACAAATGTTCTGTATAGATTACTATTTTTATCTATGCGTTTTTAAGCATTTTTTCAAATAAATAATATGTTTTTATAAAAAATTCTTTGCTTTCAAAGTTCGCCTTCAAAGTCCCTTTTATACCGGGAGGTACTAGTGTCCCTTTTTAGGGTCCTTTTTCACATTCATGTAACTGATACATCTGGAAGAGAGCTTGTTCTTTTGAAAAACAACAGACTTACCGGCTGAATCACCAAGTGAAAATAGAAGACAGAAAGTCTAAAAGAGAAAACTAATGCAGCCATCACATCTAAGATATGATACATTAGAATATATTGAATGTTTGTTTTTGGGTTTAACCACTTGCCGACCACCTACCGTATATTTACTGTTCTGTTCCGCATATTTACTGTTCTATTTTGCGAAATCACTTACCTGTACATCAGTTCGTGCAATAGCCACTGGGGGCGATCGCACGCTGATTGGACCCAGGGAATGCCAATCAGCGGGTCCAGTGGACCCGATGTCTGCTGGCCGCCGGCGATTGTTCCTGGGAAGAGGCAGAATAGCAATCTGCCTATGTAAAGAAGGCAGATCACCGTTCTGACAGGGAGACGATAGAGATCTTGTGTTCCTGCTATGCAGGAACACTGTTTTCTGTCTTCACCCAGTCAGACCATCCCCCACACAGTTAGAAAGCACCAGCTAGGCACACAGTTAACCCGTTGATTGTCCTTGATGTTAACCCCTTCTCTGCCAGTGTCATTAGTACAGTAACAGCGCATATTTTTAGCACTGATTGCTGTATTAGTGTCATTGGTCCCCAAAAAAGTGTCAAAAGTGTCAGTTAGGTGTCCGCCGCAATGTCGCAGTCCTGCTAAAAATCGCTGATCTCCTCAACTGCTAGTAAAAAAAATTTTAAAAATAAAAATTCCATAAAAATATCCCATCGTTCATAGATGCTATAACTTTTGCGCAAACAAATAAATATTTATTGGGATTTTTTTTTACCAAAAATATGTAGCTGAATACATATTGGGCTAAACTGATTTTTTAAATTTTTTTAATTGGATATGTTTGTTTTTTTTCAAAATTGACGCTCTTTTTTTTGTTTATAGTGCAAAAAAAAAAAAACGCAGAGGTGATCAAATACCACCAAAAGAAAGCTCTATTTGTAGGAAAAAAAGGACATCAATTTTATTTGGGTACAACGTTGCACGACTGTGCAATTGTCAGTTAAAGTAACACAGTGCCGTACGGCTAAAAAAAAATGGCCTGGTTATTAAGGGGGAAAAACCTTCTGGGGCTGAAGTGGTTAAAGGGGTTTGTAAAATCAGAAGTATTCTATGGATTATGATAAAAAGCCTTCTGTGTGCAGCAGCCCCCCTTAGCCCCTCTAATACTTACCTGAGCCCCCTCTCTGTCCAGCGAAGTCCACGAGTGTTTCGGCCGTCCAGGACTCTATCTCCTGATTGTCTGAGACACTGTGCCATTGGCTCCTGCTGCTGTCAGTCAAAGTCAGTTAGCCAATCAGGAGAGAGAGGGGTGGTGCCAAACCGCAGCTCCTTGTCTGAATGGACACATGGAGCTGCAGCTTGGCTTGGGTGCCCCCATAGCAATCTGCTTGCTGTGGAGGCGTTTAACAGGAGGGAGGGGCCAGGAACACAGAAGAAGCACCCGAGAAGAGGAGGATCTGGGCTGCTCAGTGCAAATCCACTGCAACAGAGCAGGTAAGTATACCATGTTTGTTATTTTTATAGTAAAAAAAAAAAAACAAGACTTTACATTCTCTTTAATACTGCTTTAGGAAACAAGCAATATAAAACTGTGTTATGTCTATAATAAAATTCTGAACCTGTCCTAAATAAGTGCTCAGTGACCAGTAACATGATAGATAAGCTAACTATATATATATTACACTAGAAATTGCAATAAGACTTTAGAAACGAATATGACCCATAAGACATATAACTTACAACACTCACAACTTGCAAAGTCATAAAACGCTGAACCTCAGGAAAGAACAGAAAATGACTTAGGCCATTCAGTATTAAGGATTATAAGACAGATGTGATGATAGGTAAAATCACAGATGAGACATCATTCCCACCATGTCCCCTCGCTAACAAGTAAAATTCTGGAGCATTCTGGTCTAGCGAGGGTGCAAATCCAATGGGGTTTATTTTCACTGAGTGATTCTACTGCTCACAATGTGTTATCAGCTGTAGAATTGTCAGTTTGACATCACAGTTAGGGACCAGGTAACTGGAACAAGTCAAATTCAAGCCTTAATGTTATCACAATAGTTGATTTAAAGGTGCATAAGAACTCTTAATATATCTGTTAACAGTTGCATTAAATTATAACTATAGTTTACAAGAACACAACAATTGAAGTGTACACTATATTAACAAAAGTATTGTGACGCCTGCCTTTACATGCACATGAACTTTAATGGCATCCAAGTCTTAGTCCGTAGGGTTCAATATTGAGTTGGCCCACCCTTTGCAGCTATAACAGCTTCAACTCTTCTGTGAAGGCTTTCCACAAGGTTTAGGAGTGCGTCTATGGGAATGTTTGAGCATTCTTCCAGAAGCGCAATTGTGAGGTCAGACACTGATGTGGACGAGAAGGCCTGGCTCGCAGTCTCTGCTCTAATTTATCCCAAAGGTGTTCTATCAGGTTGAGGTATGGACTCTGTGCAGGTCAGTCAAGTTCCTCCACCCAAAACTCGCTCATCCAAATGATTTGGTGGAAGAGTGTGATATGGTGTGGTATTGTCTATCAGGGGTTGGGCTTGGCAACTTAGTTCGAGTGAAGAGAACTCTTAAGGCGTCAGCATACCAAGACAATTTGGACTATTTCATGCTCCCAACTTTGTGGGAACAGTTTGGGGATGGGCCCTTCCTGTTCCAACATGACTGCACACCAGTGCACACACAAGGGTGGGCCAACTCAATAGTGAACCCTACGAACTGAGACTGGGATGCCATTAAAGTTCATGTGTGTGCAGTGGCGTATCCAGGGTATGGCAGATATGGCAAGTGCCATGGGCGCCATATGAAGGGGGCGCTCCTGAGTGGCTGGGCAGCAAGGCACTAGCAGAGATCTCTTCTTAAAATGGCCCTGATATCGTCACTGTTACTCAATGTCAGCCTGGGGTGGGATCCTGGCCAGCGGAGACTGCTTTAGGTCCTTCACCACTGGCCCCTGGCTCACTGCCTAAACTGGTTGCTAAGCACGGCCCGCCTGGCGTCTAACAACCAGTGACGTCACGGAGGAGAGAGGCGGAGATTAGCAATCAGAGCGGAGATTTAACTTCCTCCTCCGTGCCCACTGCTTAGCTCCGCCCACCTCCTCCCTGCATCTTCTCCGACATGCAGAAGAATCAAAGGGAGAGAGGAGTTTAGGCAGTAGTGTCCCCCTAGGTTATTTGCAAAATAGGCTACCATGCAGGAGAGGGGAAAGGAGCCAGGAGGTGAGCTGTGCTCCCCCTCCTCTCCATCTTCACAGTCCTGACACTGCAGCTCTTCTCTCCCAGTGGCTCTGTGTGTGTGTGCGGATTCCCCCTACTGTCCTGTCATTGACTATATACAGTAGAAGCAGCAGAAAGGAGCCAGCAGCCTCGTAATATAGGAACGGCTGCCACAGGACAAGAAAGAGTTAACAGCAGGAGCTGATCCACCTCCTGCTGCTAACTGAGCCAATGGGCGCTACTGTAACACGCCCCCTTCTCAAGCCGCATCCTTTGATTGAGAAAAACAGAGTACTGGAGCCATGCTGGAGCCTGGAGAAAGAACTGAGCTGCTGTGGGGACTGGGGAGGGGGCAGAGAAGGAGGAGAAATGAGCAAGAGAAGCAGAAGAATGTATTCAGGTGAAGGTAATGTGGAGAATGTGCACAGGAAGAGACATTTACTACAATGCTCCTCTCTTTAATCTCTCTGTACTTTCTGATGCATTCTGTATTCCTCTTCTGTCTCCCTCCCCCCTGCCCCCCCCTCTCTCTCTCTCTCCTCTCCCCCCCCTCAGTTCTCTCTCATCCCCCTTCCACCCCCCCCTCCCTTTTTTTCCCTCTTGCCATAATCAGTATAAAAACTATAAATGTTATAATAAAATACAATGCTGTGCTTCCTTCTTCACCATAGGGCCCTTTCACACTGGGGCCGGGGCGGCATTGGCGCTAAAGCACCGCTATTGTAAGCGGCGCTTTACCGTCGGTATTCGGCCGCTAGCAGGGCGGTTTTACCCCCCGCTAGCGGCCGAGAAAGGGTTAAAAATCACCGCCAAGTGCCTCTGCAGAGGCACTTTGCCGGCGGTATAGCCGCGCTGTCCCATTGATTTCAATGGGCAGGAGCGGTGAAGGAGCGGTATACGCTCCGCTCCTTCACCGCTCCGAAGAAGCTGCTAGCAGGACTTTTTTTACCGTCCTGCCAGCGTACCGCTCCGAAGATGCTGCTAGCAGGACTTTTTTTACCGTCCTGCTAGCGCACCTCTCCAGTGTGAAAGCCCTTGGGGTTTTCACACTGGAGACAAAGCAGCGGCACTTTCGGTCGGTTTGCAGGCGCTATTATTAGCGCAATAGCGCCTGCAAACCACCCCAGTGTGAAAGAGCCCTTAGTGTTTCAATTTAAATGTAATGGCATAATTTAAAGCGGTTGTATACTGCTGGACTTTTTTTTTTTTTTTTTTTACCATGCAAGGTCAAGGTATAATTTGCTAGTATGGATCGCATACTAGCACATTATGTTAAACTTACCTTAAAACAAACCCTTCCGCACCCAGAAGTCAGCGCAGAAGGTGCTCTCATTAGTGGCAATGCTTTAGCAGTCCCACTATTGTTATTCGATTTTATGTATTTTTATTCTTTAATTTTATTCCGTACGTTTTTTGGCTCTGCATAACTTCTGCATACTTTTAGCTATTAAAACCATTCAACTATTAAAATGTTCGTCTCTTTCAGCTGATGGTGGAACTTTTTCAACTTTTTTTCTACCATTTATACTTTTAAAAATATTAAGCTTTTTATCACTTTTTTTTAACATTGAAGTCAATGGGAGCATGCTTCAGATCCTTAAAATCTTCTTCCGCTCCCAAAAGTTTCAGCTCCTTCATACTTTCACCTAGGGACACCAAACAAACTTTAAAATGTTCACAAAATATTCAGCTATCTGGCTATATCTTTTCAGTTTGATATCATTTACAGTTTTTGTGAAAAAGCTTTTTGTTTAGAGGTCATTTCAGGAAATTTTAGCCATTAATCAGAGTGTACTGTGTTGCTTTTGTTGCCATGGTTACCAAAGCTTCTGTTATACACAGGGGGGGGTGGCTGGAGCATCTCAGCTCTGATTACTGAGCCCGGGGGAGGGGACAGACACACCATGTACTGATTTATAATAGAGGAATATGATGGGGCAGTTTTGATGGGGCAATTATGATGGGGCAGTTTTGATGGTGGCAATATGATGGGGCAGTTTTGATGGGACAATTCTGATGGGGCAGTTTTGATGGTGGCAATTAGGGCTGGGAAAAAAATCTATTTAAATCTTGAATCGAGTTGAGAGGTCAAATCGATTCAAAATTTAAGCAAATCGATTTTTTTAGATTTTTTTTTTTTCCACAGGCGGCGGTCCTGAGGCGCTGCGGGCATGAGTTTTTAGGCGAGGCCGCGGCTTCGGCCTAGTCCGCGGCTACGGCCGGACGCCGCGGACTAGGCCGAAGCCACGGCCTCGCCTAAAAACTCATGCCCGCAGCGCCTCCGGACCGGCGCGGACACCGCGCCGGGCCTGAAGAGCTGCGGGCAAGGAGTTTTTAGGCGAGGCCGCGGCTTCGGCCTAGTCCGCTAGGCCGGACGCTGCGGACTAGGCCGAAGCCGCGGCCTCGCCTAAAAGCTCATGCCCGCAGCGCCTCGGGACCGGCGCGGTTTCCAAAAAAAAAAAAAACTCGATTCGAATCGTGAATCGAGTTTTTTTTAAGAGAATCGAAGATTTTTTTTTAAAGAAAATCTCCCAGCCCTAGTGGCAATATGATGGGGCAGTTTTGATAGGGCAATTCTGATGGGGCAGTTTTGATGGGGCAATTCTGATGGGGCAGTTTTGATGGTGGCAATATGATGGGGCAGTTTTGATGGGGCAATTCTGATGGGGCAGTTTTGATGGGGGCAGTTTTGATGGGGCAATTCTGATGGGGCAGTTTTGATGGTGGCAATATGATGGGGCAGTTTTGATGGGGCAATTCTGATGGGGCAGTTTTGATGGTGGCAATATGATGGGGCAGTTTTGATGGGGGCAGATTTGATGGTGGCAATATGATGGGGCAGTTTTGATGGGGACAATTTTTATGGGGCAATGTGATGGGGGCAGTTTTGCTGGGGGCCGTTTTAGCAATTCAGCTATTCAGCATTCCCACGCATTTTCCCCAGGAAATGCATTTTCTTGTTTTTACTCATCTTGCTTCTGGGTTCGCAGGCTCTGTGACTGGCCTGAGCCATGATGAAGTCACTCCCATGCATGCGCACGGGAGTCACCGTTTATGGCACAGGGTTCTAAAGGAACAGCACCCTTGGACGTTCCTTCAGAGCGCATGCGCCAGTGACGTCACTGGCTCCATGTAATGTAAATATCTTCTAAACTGTACATGTTTAGGAGATATTTACTGTACCTATAGGTAAGCCTTATTATAGACTTACCTATATGTAAAAGGCAGTAAAGGAAGTTTACTTTCACTTTAAAGTGGTGTTCCGGCCGAAATTATACTTTTTAAATAAAAATACCCCTATAATACACAAGCTTAATGTATTCTAGTAAAGTTAGTCTGTAAACTAAGGCCTGTTTTGTTAGTTTATATCAGTAGTTTGTTATTCTATAAACTTACAGCAGGCCGTGGCCATCTTAAGTGTGGGCATCTGAAGCCAGACTGTATTTCTTCCTGGATCTCATCCTTGCAGATCTCGCACATGCTCAGTGCAGCACAAGCAGTGTAATAGATTTCAGGTCAGGTTTCCATAGCAACGGCAGTTTCAAAGGAAGTTGCTGCCCCTTCCCAGAAGGCATTGCAAACAGGAAATGTTGTGATGGGCCGCGGCCAGGGAGGAGGAAGTGAAAAATGAATACAGCAGATATACAGTAGGTGCTGAGAAAAAAAATGAAAAAATATCCAATTTGTTTACAGTGCACAGTTTAGTGAGGGATGGTGAAGAGTTGTAAAAGTGGGTGGAACTCCACTTTAAGTGACGGTGGAGCCCTCCCTCTAAATACCATATACTGTATATGTGGTGTCCTGTAAACCAAATATACTACTTGATATCTTTCAAACAAATAACAATATCAAAATATAAAATTGCAGCATATTGGTGACATTGACACCCCCTCAAAAGATTTTTGATAACAAGTTGCAATATATAAATGATGGTAACACCCCCTCAAGAAATAAAATAACTCCACTTACAACAATAGGGGGTGTCACCATCACTAATATACTACAATTTTATATTTTGAAATTTTGCCTTGTCGTTTTGTTAGGTTTTTTTTTGTTAAGGTAATCTGAAAGATGGGTTTCAAATGTTTTGACAGGGGCGCAGCTGGAGTGCTTGCCATAGGTGCCATTTTCACTAGATACGCCTCTGTGTGTGTGTAAAGGCAGATGTCCCAATACTTTTGGTAATATAGTGTATGTGCAATGGCGAAATGCCTCCATGTGGGTTCACTTCCCTTCAATGCTCAGAAAGACTCCATTCTCTGTACAGGATCTCCCTATCCAGTGCATGTTAAAGTGAGATGTACTTCTCGCTGACCCTGTGCTCTGCTACTTAAAGTGGAATTAAACTTTCTCAATCAACATTAACTTTTTTTTACTCAGCATTAGTAAATAGATGTGAAGGTATATTATATTGACTTGTTTTAACCTTTTTCCTTTTACATTTGTTCAATTGCTTCCTGGTTTCTGGCTTATTCCAAAATGATATCATACATCCCAGGAATCTTCAAGGGCATATTATTTTTTATCATCTCTTATGCCCCATACACACGATCAGACTTTATGACAACAAAACCGTGGATTTTTGTTCGAAGGATGTTGGCTCCAACTTGTCTTGCATACACACGGTCACACAAATGTTGGACAACAATTACGAACGTAGTGACGTACAAGATGTACGTGATATCTCCATTACGAACGCTAGTTTTACAAGACCAAGTGCTTCCGGCTCGTAATTGATTCCAAGCATGCGTGAACTTTTGTGTGACGGACTTGTGTACACATGATCGGAAAGTCTGACAACAAAGTTTTGTTGGCGGAAAATTTGAGAACCTGCTAGCCAACATTTGTTGGCGGAAAGTCCGCCAACAAATGTTCGATGGAGCATACACACGGTCGGACTTTCAGCCAACAAGCTCACATCCAACATCTCCCGTTGGAAAATTTGATCGTGTGTACGCGGCATAAGAGGGGAGCTAAGGGCAGAGGGATTGTGGAAGGTAAATGCTACATAAGTCATCTGCCCTTACTCAAGATGGCCATGGCTAGAAATGCTAGGGGGAGTGTTTTTCAAAGTGATTTCTCAACAAAATAAAAAACATGGAGACATGGATGGACGGGTGAGTTTGCTTTGAATATTAAAAATAAATAAATGGCATTTTTAGTTACCTTTTTTAGATAAAGTTCCATTTTAATGTATTAATATGGTTGGGGATTAATGGATTGTAAGTGTTAGAAAAGTAGTTGCCAGACTCAGCCCTACAATGAATGGCGCAATATGTAAAGGCCACCAGTCTGGCCTCACTAGTCTGGTAAACTAAGCCGGCTAACAGTCTGAGAACCAACAAACTACACAAATGTAGTGTTCATAAATAAATATTTGTTTCCAACTGCAGCTCATGTAATCTTAATATCAAATTAGAAATGAAAGACATAAATGTGTATTTTCCAGAAAGAGGTGGTGGCAGTCATCAGCATATATTTTACAATGGGGACAAACAGTTCATCTTATCAATGAAAGACCATCAATACACAAACAAAACCAGTCTGCAAAAGTATGACATGAAGCCTATTAGCATTACAATACCAACAGCTTGCCTGGCACATGCCCAACCATAGAGATGATTTGAAAGCCATTAATTGAAAACACAATAAATCTGATTATTTATATTCTGAGGAAGGATATGACCGATCTGAAAGCTATAGATAAACCTCCAACAGAACTTTTTCTTTTATATTAACAATAACAGGACAGGTGATGGTGTTAAATGGCAACATACTATTATTCTAGATTTGCGGTGCTACATTATCTTTTTCTTTTATGTTATCGCTCAGTTACCAAAAATAGACCCTGAAAAATGTTAGTTACTTACAATACATGCCTTACTGATTTATAGTGTCTATCTTCCCCATACAATACTTTACCACCAAACATGTCATCAGATAAATTAATTCTGTGATTTATAGTTTTTAGTCAAAACACACAAACGCCTGGTATAACTGAGCGTTCCCTCACATACATCACCCTTTATTTTTAAGTTCCCATTGCAACTAATCAGCTCATCCATTGTTTTGACTGTACCAATTCCGTATTATAGCATACTAGCATAGGAAATAAGTATGCTCCTTTGCCCAGTCTAGTGGCAATATTACGATATTTTCTTCACCCACACATTTGATTTGCAAAGAATATAGCCAGGGAGCATTTGATTTAGCCTTATTTGGACAAAACAAATTTACATGCAGGTTCGGTGGATGAACAAGTGTGCATTTTTTTTACAAATACACGTCACAGAGTGCACCCTCTCTAATAAAATTGTGGGATGTTACAGTCCGAACATTCGCACATCTGCCCCAATATGCTTTTATTTTCCTACAAATATTGCTTTCCTGGTTTCCTCTTAACGACAGTATTACTTATGTTTATTACTTATAATTGTTCTTTTTTCTGTTTCTATTGATATGGGCACCTCTCTAATAGGTATTTTAGTTTTATATCCTCAGCATGCCAAGTTAAACTAAAGTAATAAAAAGATAGCAATTATTTTTCATGACCACTGTGGATGGAATAGAATATTGTTCTGCAGTAATATCTGCCTTTTGTCAGCTTTCTTTATAAATGAATCTATGTAACTAATCCTCTAAGCTGTTAGTCTGGGATGTGCAAAGCTTATTCATACACTTGCCAGGCCACAGAGAACAAGCACTTATGTTCGGCTAAATGAATAAAAAAGTCACCATAATCCCATTTATTGCTTTATTATTGTTTAAATGGTAATGGAGTTATAATATGCATCGCTTATATTAAATATTCACTGATTCCAGATATGTGAGAAATATTAGCATTGCTTTTTGAAATTACGAATGGGAAATTTTAGCTTTGTCCTTGATTTTCCGTGCTTGCTTTTATTAAAAGTGGGTTAGCAAAAACCGCTAGAGCATTTAAATATTTGAAAAACAAGTAAATGTCATTATAGACACCCCCGCTGGCTTTTAGACAAACTTACCTCTGACACGGCTGTGGACTCTGCCCTTTCTAAGTGGGCGGATGTCTTTAAGTTTTCTGATGTTTGGCAAAGGAAAGATCCGCACTGAAGCAATACATCTGTCACTCATCTAGGTATTCCACCATGTCTCGTATTGATCTTATCTTTGTTAGTAAAGCGGTCCTTTCTCAAGTTTAGGAAGTGTCTGTCCTCCCTCATGGAATCTCTGACCATCTGACCATTCCCCCATGCAGTTAAGGTTGAATACTATCTCTACCCCAGCAAATAATCTCTAGAGGCTCACTCAACAGGCTTTCGAATGCTAGAGTTGAAGTCGTAATAGTGTTGGCCCTTTAGGATTACTGGCTGCATAATTAGCATACTGCTGGTCCTCCAGTGGTTTGGAATGCTTTAAAGGTGTATGTACATAGCCAATATTAACTTACCATAGCTAAAATTGTCAATCTCAAATCAACCTGGCTAGGGCTAAGACTCTAGCATCCCAATACCCCACTACTAAAGGGTGGGGGAGTGTGCTGTGCTCTCTGCTTCCCCTACAGTGCAGTACCAGGCTGTTTGAGGAAAGGTACTGTACTGGAACTTCTTAAAGGGCTTTATACAAGTGTCTATGTGTCTGTGTGTACATGTGTGTGTGTACATGTGCATACATGTGCCTTTGTGTGTACGTGTGTGTGTGTACATGTGCACGTGTACATGTGTCTGTGTGTGTGTATGTGTGCATGTGCATGGGTCTGTGTACATGTGTCTGTGTGTGTGTACATGTGTCTATGTGTGTACATGTGTATGTGTGTGTGTGTACATGTGTCTGTATGCGTGTGTACATTTGTGTCTGTATGTGTATGTACATGTGTGTCTATGTGTGTGCTTGTACATGTGTTTGTATGTGTGTGTGTGTACATGTGTCTGTATGTGTGCATGTATACATGTGTGTGCATGTGTTTGTATGTGTGTGTGTGTATGTGCATGTGTCTGTATGTGTACATGTATACATGTGTGTGCATTTGCATGTATGTGTGTGTGTATTTGTACATGTTTTTGTATGTGTGTGTACGTGTATGTGTGTCTGTTTCCATGTATGTTACTTTTAATCCTGACCCCCCTATTCCTGTACCATCAGAACTGCTTTTTTAGGGTTTGTTTGTAATAGCAGCAATGACTGCTGCTCCCCTGAAAAGGAATCCATGCTCCGATCGCTTTTCAGAGGCATTTGACACTCAGGCAGTAAGGAGGCAATATGTTGCCTCCTCGCCACCCATTTTAAGCCCATAAATGCAGCATCACCACACCGCAACCGTGCTATGCACACATTTGTGGGGTGGTTGCAGTGCAGCCCCATTCACCCTAAGTATAGCTGCAGCCACAGCATGTGTACATCCCCAGCTGCTGCCTCTGCAGCTAAAGGGGGAGAAGTTGGGGTGGTAAAAACAGCTCAACCATCTTTTATTATTCCTAAATTTTGGTACAAAAGAAAGAAATTCCAATACAGTTTAATAACGTTTCATCACCCAAAGACTTTCTTCTCTACAACTAGATACAAATTGCCTCTAAACTTTTTAAACCCCCCCCCTCATACTATCCTCTCCCCTCCCCTGCTCTAGAACCGACCATTGATATCGCTTACATCTATCTTGGTACCGACTTCTAAACCAATCAGGCTCCTACCATCTCTGTGAACTTCAAAGTGATCTTAAATGAGTGCCAGTCCTTCCATTTTCTCTCAAATCCCGCCCAACCCTCTTCTCCACTGAGTCTCAGGTACTCCAAATTTTAGATATCATCTACTCTATTGCTCCAGTTCATCAACGTAGAGCTATCTGGATCTTGCTAATGTCTGGGGATTAAACTTTTGGCTGCGTTCAGGAGGGGACCAGGGTTTTCAAATATTGGTTAACTGGTGTTTTGGTCCGGTGGAATAAACACTCCCACGGATCTTCTTGAACTTCCTCTTTTGTAGAACTGAGGTGTGGCTCAGAGGTAAAGAAACAGGCGCAAGAACAGATAGTCATGAGTTCAATACCACCCAGAGCCACTTGGGGTGCAACCACGTCTGGCTGTCTGCAAGGCACAGTAGGGACCATAACAGTTCCCTCCCCTTAGTAATGCCCTCAGAGCATGGAACAGATAGTTCATCAAAAATATCAAACTAAATAAATCAAAAAGAAGAGTTGGAAAGCCCATTCATTTCAATGGGCTCCCCTACCCGCAGAAATGACCCTTTTTTTAAAAATTGTGCCGCACCAAAAGCACCCCACGTTTGACAATGTGTGAGGTACCATTAAGAATTAAAGCCCCCCCCCCCCCCCAAAGAGCAGAGTATTTGCCTATGTGTCAGGAAATAGCATGATTTTGCGCGTGTTCCGCGACACACAGTAACATGAACCAAGTCTTGGACAGGGGTGCCTCAAGACTGAAAATACTTTTTAAGGGCACCCCGACTGGAAAAAGGTTGAGAAACACTGCTTTATACTAGGAAAACCATTCTGATCAAGTGGAAATTGCAAGAACCTCCCACCTTTCATCTTTGGAGATCTAAGGTTAATGCATATCTTTGTATAAGCTCACGTATATGGGCTGCAATTTCCCCAAGTAGTTTGATGAAATCTGGAAAGCTTGGGTTAAGGCCAGGAATTTAACGCTGTGATGCACTCTCTTTGGTACCTATTGTTTTGTGGCAGTGGCGGTGTGGCCATAGAGGGCGCAGGAGCGCCGCCTCCTCTCTCCTGCACTCGTCAAACTCCAATAGATAGATTCATGCTTTGCATGGATCTAACTATTGCCGCCTCTGCCACCCCCTATTCAGGTATCCGGCCCCTTGTCAGGCGCCGGGCATCTGAATTACAGCGGCGGGGGTGTTTTTGGAAGTGCCTGATTAGAGCCGTCGGCTCTAATAGGCGTCCTGATTAGAGCCATGGGCTCTAATAGGCTTCCAAATTGGTGAACAGTGGGCGCACTGCTGTGTGTTCGCTGTTTACACAGTGTTATGTTAGGGAATCAAATAACACTGACCCTAACACTGACCTGCCTCTCAGCCAATCAGGTGCACCGGGTCTGGTTACCTGTCACCTGATTGGCTGAAGCGACAGGCGCTGTGATTGGACGCCTATCAGACGTTCAATCATAGCAGAAGAGGACGGAAGAAGACATCGAGGACTCTGAGGGAGCGTGGAGGACAGTGCTGACCCGAGACAGGTAAGTTCCGGGCAGGGGGGCACACTGGCAGCATTTGATGGGGCAAACTGGTGGCATTTGATGGGGCAAACTGGTGGCATTTGATGGGGCAAACTGGTGGCAATTGATGGGGCAAACTGGCGGCAATTGATGGGGCACACTGGCGGCAATTGATGGCCACACTGGCGGCAATTGATGGGGCACACCAGCGGCAATTGATGGGGCACACTGGCAGCAATTGATGGTTACAGTAGCTATGTTTGATGGCACAGTGGCGGCGTTTGATGGGTACAGTGGCTGCGTTTGATGGGCACAGTGGCTGCGCTTGATGGGCACAGTGGCTGCGCTTGATGGCACAGTGGCAGCGTCTAATGGGCACAGTGGTGGCAATTTATGGGTACAGGGGCTGCGTTTGATGGCACAGGGGCTTTGTTTGATGGCACAGTGGCTGCGTTTGATGGGCACAGGGGCGGCAATTGATGGGCACAGTAGCTGTGCCCATCAAGCTACTGTGCCCATCAAGGCTGCAATTGATGTTTTTTTTTTTTTCAGTTTGCGCCCCCCAAAAAATTTTGAGCACCAGCCGCCACTGTTCTATGGAACCAATGTGTCCTATTTCTGATTCTGCAGTTGTTCTCATTTTCTGAAAACATAACAAGTTTGGATAAATGCAGGAAAATGATAGCAATATTTATAAAAAATACATTGCATTACGATTTTTTTTTGTAGGTCAATCAAGATGGCCTTAGATATACAACCAAGTGACCTTCATCCTACATCTATGATTGTATTAGGATTCATGATACCATGAAAACCTAAATTCACCAATTTTTATAGTTTAGCAGTTTGTTTTCATATATTGGACATGCGAATTCATTTCTATTTTTTCTCTAATGCCATTAATTATAATTGTTATATAAACACATTTTTATAGTTGTGCCATACAGTATGATTAAAATAAATTACTTATTACAAATGTAATTGTTTGTAGACAAGATTGTTGCTAAATGTTGCCCAATATGTCCGGCAAATCCCTGCAGGCAATCAATGAAAAATGTAAAGCAAAATGATTCCATTTAGTGCAGGTATTTGGTGAATGGTAATATGGGTTTCACTGAACATGGAACACTAGTGACCTCTATAGGCAGCCCACAATTATTGTAAGTTCAGATAGAGGTGATATATATTATCTGAAACGAATGCTACAGAAATGATACATTTTATTATATGAATATTCACTGTAAAGATAAAAAATGTTGACCTGTATTCTGTGTATCAGTGTTAGTCACAGAGGTAGCCCCGTGATATTTACATCATCGCTGGCTTTTATGCATGTATATATATATATATATATATATATATATATATATATAAATATATATATATCACTAACTCTCGGTGGAGCTGCTGGTTTAAGCGGGCTTGTTACCTTCACTCTCCTTCCCTCTGTTTTACCGGCACCGGGTCTAGGGTTCCGTTGAGTTTACCTCTGGACGACACACGCACCAACACTTGAATACGTTTTCAATGCTTTATTAAACAATTTACTAAGGAAGTAGCAGGAAAGAGGCAGAAGGGAAACCACAGAAGAAACTCAAATATCTTCTTATAAGATTCTTGATAAATGTCCTGGTAGAATTTGAATATTACAATAGGATGCGCTCCCCTCGTGGGACACACTCTTTGCTCGCCTGGATAGGCCTATCTCACTTGCCTAGCAGCCAGCACGTAGCACGAACAAAAGTCTCTGCCACAGACTTATTTGGGGATAAACCTGTACGATCCTCTGCCACAGGATGTATTGGTTTTCTGCAATGAACGTCAGTCACGGTGCTTGAACCTTTAAGCCAACCCGGCAACACTATGCTGTATAGTTACTTTTTAGGATACGTCCTAAAACCGAGTCACCAGGCCCCTCTCCAGACCAGCACGCTGCATGATCCTTCCATGACGGGTCCTCCCCTGGGATCTCCTTGGTTGTCCAGCTTCTTCCCTTCTGGATAGACAGCTCAGGACCATTCCTTGACTGCTGTGGTAGGCCCCAGACAAGCTTCTGGGCCCACCCCTGCGCCGCAGCGGTGTGGGCCTCCGGAACGGAGAACCACGAGATTGCTCTCTAATGCATACCTGTCGTCCAGGAGGGCCAGCAGGTGGCTGTAAAAGAACCCCAAAACATGGCGTCTGTCCCATAAATACCCTCGCCCAAAATGCAACTCGGAGGACCACCTCCACCGAATTGTCTCCGGGACAGAAGAGCATCCATACGCTTCGACACGTTGCCCTTCCAACACTGGCCAGTGATAACAGCAACACCCACCGGTCAGTATGGAAACACACACAACGTCATCCAAGCTGAAACAGAGGCAAACCTAACCTATTTAACGAACAATTTACTAAATTTACCTAACATATGGTAGATCGCAAATCTACCAGCGCTACATACTCCCCCCACTACAATAGACATTGTCCCCAACGTCTGTCCAAAACAGTAACAGTAACTCCCAAGCCTGGGAGTAAGTATTTGAGTTTCTTATAACTTGGATAGACAAAGAGAGAGGAAAAGATAGTGGAAAGATATTATAAGACTTACATCTATAAACATTATGTTCACATCCGCAAACAAAACCATCCTACGATTGTACATAACCTCACTATCTATCTAGCTGAAAAGCCTCCCAGCTTGATAGGAGATCCAATAATTCCTGAAAAGGAAAACTTGTTAAACACACACATATGTATATTGTACAATATTAGGAGCAAAGCCTCATTTCTAGAGAAAATGAGCCTCTCTTCCTTTTATCCATATCAGAATAAAATTAAGAAGTGCATCCCTGTACTATGATTTCTTCAAACAAAGAGAAAAGAAAAATTAAATCCGGCTAGTAAAAAAGAAGTCCTTGGATTTAAAACACTGAGCATAATATGTAAATCTTGACCACGCAGATTTCTTTACACTGACACTAACTAGCTAGCTACTTACAAAGTTCTTTTGTCCAGAATTACCAATAAAACCGGGGATCTGGCAATGTCAGTGTTTTTCCCGTTTTATCTAGGGTGGTAATTAAATAGACAACATCATCTTTTCCCGGCCTGCAGATAACCGCTTTGTCAGCATAGATGTGCCGACCGAAGTTCCAGTGCATGAAGCATCCACTAAAACGTTCATCCATCTTAACAGAACATCCAGTCTTTCGGAAAGGCTTAGGCACAGACAAATAGTCCCAAACAGCTTCACTGTACCAAAGTTCTCGGTTAGTTTCAATCACCTGCATTATATCCTGGGGCACATAGGGGAACTCCAAACCATACTCGCCAGCTACACGCTTGTTTAACATCCTCTGCAAACGTGCAAGTTTGGGCAAAGATCTGTCTCTCCCCATACCAGGCGGTACACAGGAATCCAATGATTTGCTCACCATAGACCCAGCCGGTGTCTGCAGTGAACTAGCAACTTTTGGCAAAGTCCCGGTAACAGTACTGTGTGGCTCCACACAGGGTGACGTCTTCCCAGAACTCAGGGCTGTCCATTCAGGGAAAGTCATAGCAGAGGCAACATCTTCACCTTGTGACCATAACAGCTCTTGTGACATAGTCTCAAATAGGTCATCATCCCCAGAAAGATCCGACATGGATTCTAATTCCGAGTCTCTCAACTCTTCTGCTGGTAGATATTTACTCACAGTCCCAGATACATTCCCCATCAGTGGCTTACCCGTTACTGACGTGGACTCTGGTAGCTCCGTTTCAGGTAACCTCTGGGGTAGGCCTCGACCACGGCCACTGGAAGCCTTCACATATCCCACCTTCCTTTGAGTAGGTACAACAGGAGTAGGTGTAGTGGACGCAGAAATCAAAGTAATGTCCCCTAACGAGACAACAGCAGCAGTGTCTCTTTCCGAAACATTATCAGCAACAACAGGCAAAGTGGTGGCCTGTCGTTCTCTCTCCGTAGCGGTAGCAGCTTCTACTGTGGCGATACCTGTTGCCCAATCTATCCGATTAGCATGGGGCGACGTGGTAGGTTGCTCCACCACAAACAAGTACTCTCCACATTGCGGACATCGGCCAAACGGACGGAGATGTACGGCCAATCCTTCACAATATCTCCTGAGGTATACAGGACAAACCTCCCCTGCGGCTTCAAACGAACTCCAGTATCCATAAGCAGAGTTCCAGATAGCACAGCATTCATCACGGTGCTTGTAGGGAACATTCTCGGTCCCATGATTGGCTGCATCGCCGGAAAAGACATGGCCACACTCTGATCTTCTCAGCACGATCACGAGGCCTCTCCTCTCGCGCCAAAGACATACACGCGTCCCACGCGGTAACAAGTAGGGTAGGCTCCTCCCACTTGTTCTGGTCACGTAGCTCCCGTACCTTCACTGGCGCCCGCCGTCTACGCATTTATAAATAAATTCCTGTAGTTTAGCCTTTTCTCTTCCTGAAGAATTTTTTTTCAAAGTCCAGCTCTCGCCGTAAACTCCCGGTAAAACACCTCTCTGGTTTGCAAGAATTGACGGTCAACAAATCCCGGACGATGCCCCCACATGTAGCACTAACTCTCGGTGGAGCTGCTGGTTTAAACAGGCTTGTTACCTTCACTCTCCTTCCCTCTGTTTTACCGGCACCGTGTCTAGGGTTCCGTTGAGTTTACCTCTGGACGACACACGCACCAACACTTGAATACGTTTTCAATGCTTTATTAAACGATTTACTAAGGAAGTAGCAGGAAAGAGGCAGAAGGGAAACCACAGAAGAAACTCAAATATCTTCTTATAAGATTCTTGATAAATGTCCTGGTAGAATTTGGATATTACAATAGGTTGCGCTCCGCTCGTGGGACACACTCTTTGCTCGCCTGGATAGGCCTCTCTCACTTGCCTAGCAGCCAGCACGTAGCACGAACAAAAGTCTCTGCCACAGATTTATTTGGGGATAAACCTGTACAATCCTCTGCCACAGGATGTATTGGTTTTCTGCAATGAACGTCAGTCACAGTGCTTGAACCTTTAAGCCAACCCGGCAACACTATGCTGTATAGTTACTTTTTAGGATACGTCCTCCAACCGAGTCACCAGGCCCCTCTCCAGACCAGCACGCTGCATGATCCTTCCATGACGGGTCCTCCCCTGGAATCTCCTTGGTTGTCTAGCTTCTTCCCTTCTGGATAGACAGCTTAGGACCATTCCTCGGCTGCTGTGGTAGGCCCCAGACAAGCTTCTAGGCCCACCCCTGCGCCGCAGCGGTGTAGGCCTCCGGAATGGAGGATCACGAGATTGCTCTCTAACGCATACCTGTTGGCCAGGAGGGCCAGCAGGTGGCTGTAAAAGAACCCCAAAATATGGCGTCTGTCCCATAAATACCCTCGCCCAGAATGCAACTCAGAGGACCACCTCCACCGAATTGTCTCTGGGACAGAAGAGCATATATACGCTTCGACACGTTGCCCTTCCAACACTGGCCAGTGATAACAGCGACACCCACCGGTCAGTATGGAAACACACACAACGTCATCCAAGCTGAAACAGAGGCAAACCTAACCTATTTAACGAACAAGTTACTAAATTTACCTAACATATGGTAGATCGCAAATCTACCAGTGCTACATATATATATCTGTATATAGATCTATCTATATATAGATATATATATATCTATATATAGATAGATCTATAGATATATATATATGTAAGTTAAAATGATTCCACAAGCAAATTTTTGTTCAGCAATAGAAGTTTTACACACAAAGTCTGTGAAGCAGACATGTTTTTTAGCCTCAGTATTACTTATTACGTTTGGGAGAGAATATATATATATAATATATAATGCTGGACATCCTCCAGCCAGGAAATGCAGCAGGCTCTGACAAAGGCTCCATTCACACCAATACGTTTTTTCATGCTTTTTGCCTTTTGCAGAAATGCAGGACATTTTTAACATGGGTTCCCCATGGAACATGTTCACATCAATGCATTTTTGTGCCTCTGCCTTTTTGGAAAGGGTCAGGGACTTTTTTAAACGCAAAACAGTGCTTTTTTGCTTTTTTTGGTTCAATAGACTTCAATGGAGAAGCTGCAGAAAAGCATGTAGTGCGTTTTTACCGTGTTTTTGACACAATTTTGCTGTGATTTGCATTTTCAAACCTGCCCAACAACAAATCCCCCCCCCCCCCAAAAAAAAAGCATAAAAATGCAAATTGCAGCAAAATTGCGTTAAGGCCTGATTCACATCTATGCAGGTTGCAGTTTGCATATTCCAGGTGCACTTGGGGTTTTTTTTTCAATACACATTTTTGATCCATTGAAGTCTATGGAACCAAAAACCAGAAAAAAATCCCTGGCCCTTTTCATTAAATGCACAGTTGTGAACTACATCCATAGTAAGCCATATTGAACTGTAGTGTGTTTCTGCAAAACTGAAAATACTTTAACCACTTCAATACAGGGCACCTATGCCGCATACACACGAGCGGACTTTCCGGCATACTTGGTCCACCGGACCAGAGTCCGCCGGACAATCCGACCATGTGTAGGCTTCGGGGGACCTTTTTTCCCTAAAAGTCTGCCGGACCTAGATTTGAAACATGTTTTAAATCTTTCCATCGGACTCAGTTCCTGACGGAAAGTCCGTTCGTCTGTATGCTGGTCCGACGGACCAGATACGACGCAAGGGCAGGGTATTGCATCTCGCGCTCGCTGCAATAGGAAAAACAAATTTTCCTATTGCAGCGAGCGCGGGTCATACCAGGCCCTTAGGTCTGGTATGGGTTATAAAGGGAACCCCCTACGCCGAAAAAATGGCCCCCCTAAAATCCATACCAGACCCCGATCCGAGCACGCAGCCCAGCCAGTCAGGAAAGGGGGTGGGGACGAGCGAGCGCTCCCCCTCCTGAACCGTACCTGCCCTCAACATGGGGAGTGGGTGCTTTGGGGGAGGGGGCGCCCTGCGGGGCCCCCCCCCCAAAGCACCTTGTCCCCATGTTGATGAGGACAAGGGCCTCTTCCCGACAACCCTGGCCGCTGGTTGTCGGGGTCTGTGGGCGGGGGGCTTATCAGAATCCAGGAGCCTCCTATAATAAGAGGGCCCCCAGATCCCGGCCCCCCACCCTATGTGAATGAGTATGGGGTACATGGTACCCCTACCCATTTACCTAGGGAAAAAGTGTCAATAATAAAACACATAAAAAGAATAAATAATTATATTTGAAGCGCTTCACAATGTGCATAAAAATGAGTATATATGAATAAATATAAATAAATATAAATACTCAAATAAATCCAGCGGTGAAATTCCTAAAAAATCCAGCAATCAAAAAAGTGTAAAATTATTAGTGCTACCAAATGTGTAAAAAAATCCACATAAAAAATCAACATAAAAACAAATATATAGGGATGTATTCAGAAGGTTCAATTATACAAGTGTAGAATCCGATTGGTATAGAGCTTTGATCCGGTCCCACTAGCAAAGCTGTTTTAAAACCCCTTGCTTAACCCCGTGCTCATTGACATTTATAGTAACAATGTTTCTTTTGCTTCTGTTCACAACCAATGTGAGAATCATAAACAGATCTCATTTGACAGGCAGATAAGAGAAAAAACCAATCATTGTGCAATAGTTAGGATACCAAGGTACACAGGCAAACTTCAATCCACTCACGTGTGCCTTATAATGATAAGGCATATGCAGGTTTTACTATAGCAGTCAGCCGCCTTAGACAGGAGCAGATTCACTGCAGTACACTGTGTGATACTGCTGATCTGCACAGAGCGTCCTTGGCTCCTCCCACGCGTTGCATCACAGTCACGTGACTTTTTCAAGGATCATAATAATAAAACACACTACACAGGTTTTTAAAATAAATATTAAACAGCTCTGGGGGGGTCTTCCTCCGGCTTTGGGGGTCCCTCCGGTTCCTCTTCTCCGGGTGATGTTGACCACGCCCCCTAAAATGTCACAGTCCCAGCATGCCCAGGGACTGTGACGACATAAGGGGGCGGGGTCTCCGCCTATATAAGTCACAGCGGAGCGCTCAGAGAGCAGTCCAGCCGGAGAGAGCGTCGTGTCAACATCTGGAGAAGAGAAGAGGGAAGAAGACAAGAAGACAAGAAGCCAAGAAGTCCGGACCTCCGCTGGCAAAAGAGCGGCATGAGAACAGCGGAGGAGCCGGCAGAAGAACTGGAACACCGGGAGAAGAGGCCAGAGAGAGTGGAGAAGAACCAACCGGATGCCGGGAGAAGAGGAACCGGAGGGACCCCCGAAGCCGGAAGAAGACCCGCGAAGCCGGAGGAAGACCCCAGAAGCCGGAGGAAGACCCCCCGAAGCTGTTTAATACATTATTTTAAAAACCTGTGTAGTGTGTTTTATTATTGACACTTTTTCCCTAGGTAAATGGGTAGGGGTACCATGTACCCCATACTCATTCACATAGGGTGGGGGCCGGGATCTGGGGGCCCTCTTATTATAGGCCCCTCGCCCGCAGACCCTGACAACCACTGGCCAGGGTTGTCGGGAAGAGGCCCTTGTCCTCATCAACATGGGGACAAGATGCTTTGGGGTGGGGGGGCCCCGCAGGGCGCCACCTCCCCCAAAGCACCCACCCCCATGTTGAGGGCATGTGGCCTGGTACGGTTCAGGAGGGGGGGCGCTCGCTCGTCCCCACCCCCTTTCCTGACCGGCCGGGCTGCGTGCTCGGATCGGGGTCTGGTATGGATTTTAGGGGGACCCTCACGCAGTTTTTTCGGCGTAGGGGGTTCCCTTTATAATCCATACCAGACCTAAGGGCCTGGTATGACCCGTGACGGGGCTCGCAAGGTGTCAATCTCGCCGATAAAAGCGGCAAAATTGACTTCCTTTTCTAGTCCTGTCGTACCCGAGTCACGTTCAAAATGAATGGACTTGTCCATGTGTGGGCAAGTCCGTTCATTCTGAAAGTCCGCCGTAACTCCGGCGAAAGTCAGTCGGAAAGACGGGCGGACCTAGCCTGCCGGAAAGTCCGGTCGTGTGTAGGCAAGCCATCCGTTCAGGTAGTCCGGCGGAAAGTCCGGCGGAAAGACCGTCGGACCAAGTCTGCTGCAAAGTCCGCTCGTGTGTACGAGGCATAAGACACCTTCCCGCCCAGGCCAATTTTCAGCTTTCAGTACTGTCGCAATTTGAATGACAATTGCGCAGTCATACAACACTGTACCCAAACAATTTTTTTATCATTTTGTTCCCACAAATAGAGCTTTCTTTTGGTGGTATTTGATCACCTCTGCAGTTTTTATTTTTTGCGTAACAAATAAAAAAATTTTGAGAAAAAACAAGTTTTTCTTTTTTTCTGTTAAAATTTTTTGGAAATAAGTATGTTTTCTTCTTCAATGAAGGGCACTTATATGGCTGCACTGATGGGCACCAATGAGGTGGCACCAATGAGGTGGCACTGATGAGGTGGCACTGACGGGCACTGATGATGAGCACTGATAGGCGGCACTGATGGGCATTGATAGGTGGCACTGATATGCGGCACCGATTGTCACTCATAGGTGGCACCGATGGGCACTCATAGGCGGCACTGATGGGCATTTGTAGGTGGCAATGATGGGTACTTATGGGTGGCACTGATGGGTACTTATTGGTGGCACTGATAGGTGGCACGGATGGGCACTGATAGGTGGGCACTGATGGGCACAGATGAGCACTGACAGGTGGCACCGATGGACACTGATGGGTGGCACTGATGACACTGATTGATGGCACTGATGCCCCTAAGGGTGGCATTGCTGGGCATCAGTGCTATATAATGGTGCCAATCAGTGCCCATTTGTGGGCACTGATTGGCACAGATTGGGCACTGATTGGGCACATGTGGATGGCCATGGGGTATATACCTGGCCATCCACATGTTGCCCCTTCCCTGGTGGTCCTATTGGCGATCCCTGGTGGTCCAGTGTGGTGATCTGAGGGGGGGCTGTGCTGATAAACAATCAGCGCAGACCCCCCCGTCAGGAGAACCGCCGATCTGTCAGACACGAGTGAGAAAAAGCCGATCAACGGCTCTTCCTATTGACATCGTGATCAGCCGTGATTGGACACGGCTGATCACGTGGTAAAGAGCCTCCGCCGGAGGCTCCTTACCAAGATCGGTGTAGCAGTGTGTCAGACTGACACACCGATCCACCAATCACCGCAATGCGTGCCCCCGCGGGCGAGCGGCGGCATGTTATCCTGCTGGACGTCATATGACGCCCAGTCAGGATAACTGAACCACCGCCCAGCTGTCATCTGCTATGGGGCGGGCGGGAAGTGGTTAAAAAATGCATAGGTGTGAACCAGGCCTAAAATTACAGTAAATAAAAGTGGAAAGCACTGTAGAAAGCCTCAAAAGCAACATGCATAGATCTCTTACTTCAGCTTCAGTGAAATCA
Organism: Aquarana catesbeiana; assembly: GCF_042186555.1. Taxonomy (NCBI): domain Eukaryota; kingdom Metazoa; phylum Chordata; class Amphibia; order Anura; family Ranidae; genus Aquarana; species Aquarana catesbeiana. Next base: position 384,375,431 of record NC_133325.1, read on the forward strand.
GAGTAATTATTTCAACGGAGGAGAGGAGCCTGTACTACTTGTACAAGACTGATGGTAAGGCTGGAGTTTAGCTTTAAAAGCAACATTTATTGTTATGATCCATGGTGGACTGACTTACTAAAAGTAAATTCTACTTTTTGGGGATCTTTTTACGTTGTATTTCAGCTGCACATGACTGGATAATTAAAGTGAATCCTCACTCTTTTTCTCTTTTTTGAGTGAGCATTTCCAACTTCTTTAGTAGTGCAGCACAGTAGCTAAATGTTTAGCACTTCCGCCTAGCAGCACTAGGATTGTAGGCTTGAATCCCAACCACAGCACTACCTGCCTGGAGTTTGCATGTTCTCCCTGTGCCTGTCTGGTTTTTCTTATTCCTCCCACACTCCAAAGACATGCTGGTAGGTTACTTGGCCCTAATATATGTGTATGTATGAACGTGATTTAGGGAGCTTAGACTGCAAGCTCCTTGTGGGCAGGGACTGATGTGCATGTACAAAATGCAGTATGTGTAAAACGCTGTGTAAATTGATGGTGCTATATAAGTACCTGTAATAAATAAATAAACTTCTGTGTCTTTTCTATCCCTAATGGAAATGGCTCTGCATTTGTCCTCCAAGCCTATGATAAAGGACGATTTTTTCCAGATTCGTGAAAGGACACATAAGGGTTGATTTACTGAAGGCAAATAGACTGTGCATTTTTGAAAGTGCAGTTGCACTCTGCACGGGCAGTTGCTTCAGAGCTTAGTAAATAATAGAAAGCTCTGCTGACTTCCATCATCCAATCACGTGTAAGCAAAAATGCTGTTTTTGTAATTTTCCTTGCACGTGATTGGATGATGGAAGTCAGCAGAGCTCTCCATCATTTACTAAGCTCTGGAGCAACTGTCCTTGCAGAGTGCAACTGCACTTTCAAAAATACACAGTTTGCCTTTAGTAAATCAACCCCATGAGGCGAATGTTTTATCAACCCATGTCACATCTGCTGGGAAGTGTTAGCAAATAAACTTTTAATTGATGCAAACCATTTACCCTCATTAGTGTATAGCCAATAACTAATTAATGTGTCATATGTATTTTCAGATACTTGAAACCAGACGAGGACAAGAAATCAAAACATAAAACTGCTGTGAAGAAGAAAACGCTAAATCCAGAGTTTAACGAGGTAACTATAATCTTATTTTTGTTTTTTTGTTTTTTATCATTGTATGGTGAGTGCAGCAGGTGGTTACAAAAAGTGAGAACATTTAGCAATTAAACCGCAACCTTCACTATACATTTAAACATCCAATTCTTTCCATATGATGCAAACCAGAGATCAAAGTCACCCATGCAGTGCTATACAGTAATGGTATGAATAAAACAAATGCCATTGTAGCAAAAAGTCACTTATATTTTCTCTTGGTAGAGGGTGTGTCAGGGTGACAACACAGGAGAGCAACTAGGAGACATGGGCAGAGCGTTGTCAACCTATTAGTGCCTGTGCAAGGACCTTGATAGCAAGGTCACCAGGAACTTTAATAAACGCTGAAGATCAAAAAAATACTTTTGAAATCACTTTAGCCACTTCCTGCCTGCAATGTACTGTGGGCGAGCAGCCTGTGTAGCGACGTACACCTACATTGCTGCCTACATCTGGGTTTAGAGCACTTGCATGTGCCCCCCCTCCTGGCACCCCATGTGATTGTACAGGGTGGGAGCCTGTCAGCAAGTCCCAGCCAATGATTCATGGCCAGGACCTGCTAATCGGCTGTGTCGATAAACAACACAGAGCTCTGTAGAGGGAGAGATCACTCAGTTTCTCATCCCTGCAAATGGATAAGAAACTGAGAAATCTTTTAGTAAAAACAGCACACTTTACACATTGTTAGGCATACATTTAACCCCTTGATCACCCTAGATGTTAACCCCTTCCCAGCCAGTGTCATTAGTACAGTGACAGTGTATAGTATTATATCACTGTATTGATGTCACTGGTGAGGTCAGTGGGAGTTAGTCAGCTCCCCAGCATCAGTTAGTGTCAGATTTTCCGCTGCACTATCACAGTCCCATTATAAGTCACTGATCACCGCCATTAGTAGTATAAAATAAATAAATAAAAATTCCACTATATATATACACACCATAGTTTGTCAAACACATTTTAATTAATATATATTACATTGTATTTTATTAATATTTCTTAACATTATTTTACAAAATTACATGAAATTGCAAAATAATTTTAATAAATAATAATAAAATACAATTTTATATATATTCATTAAAATGTGTTTGATCGCCTTAAAAATACCAACAAGAAAGGATATGCATTAAAGTGTTTGACAGGGGATGATGACAATAACACCTTCAGTCATATGACCTTTTTTATATTCCGTAGTTTGTAGGCACTATAGTATAGATAGGGGGTGGTAGTTGCGCTGTGATAAGGGGGGGGGGGACTAAACTATAATGAATACAACAAAAATATCAGATGACCTAAATACATAAGTGAAATATGTAAAGGTGGGCTCACGGGTGCAAATATATAAATAAAAGGTGGAATACAAGCACAAAAATTACCACTTAGTGGTGCATACCAAAAGTGCTATAATCAAACATAAATTAGAATAAAAGTATATACCAGCAAGCAGTGTACAAGGGTATGTGGATCAACTACAAAGAGTGCGTAAATCCAAAATATAACAAATATCACATAAACTATCAAATAAAATCGCTTAAAGCGTGTATAAGTATGCTAACATTATGACCAACTGATGGCATAAAAAACGAGTGGGTAATTAATAACAAAAAAAGTGGATAAAATGTAAATATTTATGAAAATATTTTGAAAGTACATAAGATAGTCCCAGTGGTCGATGTTGGTAACACGCCAACACTTGGTGACTTGAACATACAATCCAAAGATGAAAAAAATGAAAAATAATGTGACAATAGTCCCACCACCAAATGTGACACTTCTCAATGCAGATGGAATGCTAATGGTGGGCAAGGGGGGAGGGAAGAGTGTTCTTCAAGCAGGGGAAAACAAAACCGCACATAGCGTGATCCCATATAACATATACTTTATTGTATGAGTAACGAAATAACATGCACTTACATTTAAAAACAGCTGGGGGGTAAAACATCCACGAGCGCCGAGCTCGTCACATCCAGCTAGTGTATGGCAGCGTCCCGTGCTCCTAACGCGTGTCGTCACGTCACGTGACTTCTTCATCCTCTGTTTTTAAATGTAAGTGCATGTTATTTCGTTACTCATACAAAAAAGTATATGTTATATGGGATCACGCTATGTGCGGTTTTGTTTTCTATACCGCACACTCGAACTCTGCATAATGGGCGGTGAGGAGCAGGAAGCGGGGATAGTTTGGAAGATCCAGAGCTTGGGAATATACGAGCTCGGCGCTCGTGGGTTGAGGCATGTGCTCATTGTTTACAAGTGAGTGCAACTCCCCTCCCCCCCTCCTGTGTCCTTCACATCAAACGGAATTATACCATATGCTGTTCGTTTTGTCTCTGCATATGACATACTGCATCCTCAATCAACGCCATCCGCTGTACCTTTGGATTTCCCCATTTGCTGGGCTTCTACTACATATGCTGTATACCTTACAGCTGTAAGGTAAGGGGCCTGTGAACAGGGAGGTGCCCCTGCTTGAAGAACACTCTTCCCTCCCCCCCTTTCCCACCATTAGCATTCCATCTGCATTGAGAAGTGTCACATTTGGTGGTGGGACTATTGTCATATTATTTTTCATTTTTTTCATTTTTTTCATCTTTGGATTGTATGTTCAAGTCACCAAGTGTTGGCGTGTTACCAACATCGACCACTAGGACTATCTTATGTACTTTCAAAATATTTTCATAAATATTTACATTTTATCCACTTTTTTCGTTATTAATTACCCACTCGTTTTTTATGCCATCAGTTGATCATAATGTTAGCATACTTATACACGCTTTAAGTGATTTTATTTGATAGTTTATGTGATATTTGTTATATTTTGGATTTACGCACTCTTTGTAGTTGATCCACATACCCTTGTACACTGCTTGCTGGTATATACTTTTATTCTAATTTATGTTTGATTATAGCACTTCTGGTATGCACCACTAAGTGGTAATTTTTGTGCTTGTATTCCACCTTTTATTTATATATTTGCACCCGTGAGCCCTCCTTTACATATTTCACTTATGTATTTAGGTCATCTGATATTTTTGTTGTATTCATTATAGTTTAGTTTCCCCCCCTCCCCCCCCTCCTTATCACAGCGCAACTACCACCCCCTATCTATACTATAGTTTTGTCTGTTTTGGAGCAGTTTTAGGTGTTGCAGCAGTGCCCCTATAGTATAGGATTCAGCTGACAGCACAGGAGTCTTTTCACGCAATTTCTTTGTAGGCACTATAACTTTCCTGCAAACCAATCAATATACACTTGTTGGGATTTTTATTTTTATCAAAGACATGTATCAGAATACATTTTGGCCAAAGTTTATGAAGAAATTTTGATTTTTAACATTTATTATTGGATATGTTTTATAGCAAAAAGTAAAAAATAGTGGGGGTTTATTTTCAAAATGTTCAGTCTTTTTTTCATTTATATTGCAAAAAATAAATACCCCAGTGGTGATCAAATACCACCAAATTAAAGTCTATGCATGTGAAAAAAAAAAATCTAAATTTATTTTGGGTGCAGCATTGCATTACCGCAGAATTACCAGTTAAAGTAGCGCAGTGCCGAAGAGAAAAAAATGGCCTGGTCATGAAGGGGGTAAAATCTTTCAGAGCTCAAGTGGTTAACATGGTAACTCTTTTAAAATATTCAAAAGACAAGTGCACATTAAAACAAAATATTAGTATTCGATTAGCTCCCTGTTGACTATTGTTTGTTCGCAGTATTTCACAATTCTATGTGTTGCAAGCAAGGCAAAGGACATAAAAAAACAATATAATTTTAGTATAAAAACAATTGCAATTTTAGAACAAAGTGCAATTAAAATATCCCAATGTAGCTGAGCCCTAACTACCTTAGAGATTGCAAAGCCCAACTTCAGACTAATGTCAGACTTCAGACTAAGGTAATAGAAAAGATTTCCCCGGACTTGTAAAAAAAAACAAAAAAAGACAGCTATTGCTACAATACTTGCCTCTTCTCTGGCGCTGCCCCCTGCAGTACCTCTTCTTCACCACTAGATGCTCTCAGTCTGGGTTGAATTACACCTTGCATCATTCAATAAGGGAGATTGAGGACATACTGGGGTAGATTTACAAAAGCTGGTGCACACAGAATCTGGTGCGGCTGTGCATGGTATCCAATCGGCTTCAAATGTCCACTTGTTCAATTAAGCTTTGACAATAAAACCTGAAAGCTAACTGGTTACTGTGCACCAGATTCTGCACTCTCCAGCTTTGTTAAATAACTTCCAGTGTGTCAAAGACCCACCACTTGAGGATGGTGTAAGTGAGGAGGCCTGAATTTGAGATTAAAGAAAAGGAGTGTAGTGATCTGCCGCCATCTACTGTCTGTAAGTGGCTCTTCTGCTTAATGTTCACAGAAATTATTTATGTACATCATCTCCTGCTTCTGTGTGTAGAGTCAGAAACCCCAAAAAGTGGAAGCAAAGACTATTTGGAAAGTATTCCCATTATAAATAGTTTAACTGTAACTGCCAATAGCTTCTTGGGTGTGTATCTAAATCCTTGTGACAGCCGTATTTCTGTCCTATTGTTATTATCCCACATGTATAGTGCCAGATAGCTAGGTCTATGCCACTGTATGCGTGTAGTGGTAACCATCCAGTATATTAGTAGGTTTATAAACAGCTCCTATTATTTTAGTTAACCCTGTCCTTCCTGGTCTGGGATTCTATAGCTAGTTTTAGCTTAGAGCTCTAATAACCAGCTAGAACCAGGTTAGGCATCTTTTGGTAGTAAAAGATCCGTTTGCATGACAGATTAGAATCTACTAGGGACTAAGCACAGAGTAGATGGGTTGACTCTGAGTTACAGTGTAACACCACAGTTTCTGTTGGTGAAAAGCTGCATTCCAGCTCAGTGTGACAATGACTGGCGTGCCTCCTCAATACCGCCTATCTTGTCTTAATGTCTCCCACACCAAGATAAATGCCACAGCGTGATGATCCTCAAGGGGACCCTGCAACTGGACTTTGCTGCAGCATTCATCTAGAGGTATCAGTAGGTATGCATATATACCCAGGTATATGGGCACAGTATCACCAGGACTCTTGTTGGGCCCTTGCTGATAATACCTGTTTGTACATTGGATGTATGTACTATCAATTATCTTTTCTTATAAAAAAAAACTTGTATTATTGTATTATTTCCATACCAGTGCGCATCTATATACTTATGGTCAATGTTATATGCTGGTTGCAGTGGTTTCTCTGCTCCCAGTTACTTTGATTTGATTACTGGTTAATTTCCCAAGAAGGGAATCTCCTATGTTCACAGAGGCCTTGTCCTGGGTGGAGGCATTGCAAACTTTATTACCAAACCAACTCTTCCACTTAGCGAAGGTTCTGGTTCTTTTGTTTACCTACCGCTTTAGTTCAATAGCCTTTTTGGGTGGGCCATTTGTCATAACACTCCCAAAAAGAGGGCTACAGGAGGTTTAATCCTAAATTATGTAAGGTCTTTAATACTGTTAGAGCAGTAAAAATATGATTATTTCTTCCCCAGATAGTGGTATCAACTGAGAGTTTTGATAATTAAATAAAAAATGTTTACAAGAGACGTATGGGAATAAAAAAGTAATTCACACTCACCTAGATGGCTGCAGCATCGATCTTATGCTGCAGCTGTTTCCCACTGGCTACATACAGAGATTGCTTGGTTCTCGGTCTTCAATGACTAGAGAGCCGATGACTGTCAGTCACTGTCCCTCTGCTCTGCCCCTTGAGTGCTCACTGTGGAAGGGCAGGAGCAGCTAGCTCAGGCTCTCAGCAGTGCACTGAGAGACTGAGCCAGTTGCCAGTCAGGCATCTGGTTGGATCTCAGCATTATTGCATTATTGTCGGGATCCTTGCAGAGACTGGACCAGCTCTCTGGTGTCAGTCAACAGCGGGCTTTGGGTCAACTAAGTGCACTTCTGTGATCCATGAAAGAAAGAAGTATAGCCAAAGCTCCTTTAAATGTCTTCCTCAGTGAGCATAATATTCAGGGGCATTTTCTTAGAGATGAGCCATTCGCTTCAGTCTTGAGTGGGTAGTGTGACATTGAAGAATTGAGAAGATAGTGTCCTCTCACTTTGGAGCTTAGCATAATTTGGAGCATCCTATATCCTATACCCCACCGCAGTTAATACAACCCCTAGACTGATTGTTGGGTCAGTGTGCTTGAAATGGGTGTGGCGTGTATGCTGGCATAATCAGGGAAGAATCATGGTCATCATTACCATTACCATCATCTGTACTGTGATGTTCAGCAATTGGGCTTCTATTGCATCCAATACAATCGATCAGCAGCTAAAAAGGGCATAGTTTTGCGCTACATATTTATTAAACAATAACATATTACAAGTGTTGCATACAGTAGCTGTGAACAGTACTTTATGCATATTATGTAAGTGAGAAAACCTGGTAAAACAATCAGCATTCTACCTGACATCAGCAGAAACCTAACATCTGACAAATACCTCCAGCTAAAGTGTGACTCTGGAAAAACAGAAAATTCAGCAATGTAATAATGTTAACCTATTTTTTAAAGTTTTAAAGTAAAACGTTGTTGTTTCTTCTTATAGTTTTTTGTTCCAGTTCTTGCTAATGTAATTTACCTTTGCAGGAATTTTGTTATGAAATAAAACACAGCGACCTTGCAAAAAAGACTTTAGAAGTCACGGTCTGGGATTATGATATTGGAAAATCAAATGACTTTATAGGTAAGTAGTACTGTGTATGAACAAGTACATTGAAGTCTGCAGTGCAATAGTGAACTAAAGTACATGCTAGAATATTATCACTAATCTTAATATTATATTTACAGAATTAAGAGATGAATTGACTTAGATAGCTGGTTTTGGTTTTCAACAAATATAGTAGAATTTGGGACTGGTTAATTCACACAAAGATTGCTTTAATACCCCACACTATGACTTGTGCTTCAGCCATCGTACCTTTATACCCCTTATGGACTAAAGTAATTTTTACATTTCCACCAAGCACATGTTTTTTTGGCAATAACCTTGTTATTAGTTATAATAACAGCAGGGAAAAATATTTTTTTTTAGCAATATTATCATGCAAGAATTCTTTTCTATGTAACAGAGTGTGACCTTCCTGTTTGTCCCTGCTGTCATTTTGGCAGCCAGTAATTGCTGGTAATAGTGGAAGGAAAGTTGTGTCAGGGGAAGAGGAACAGGAGGTAGGGAATGTGTCTTAGAAAGATGGAAGAAATTTTTTAGGACATATCTTACACTTTTAAAATCCTGAAATGGTTAAAGTGGAAGTAAATGTGACATTTTTTTATTTATAGCAATCCTTTCCCCTTATCAGTGATAATTATAGTTGCTTTGGGTGGATTGTTTTTGATTAAGCAACATCTGCCTTGACACATTCCGTGGTGATTGGATTAAGGTGATTGTGTGGATATAAATAGTGGAGTATGTCCCGCATTTGAACTGTAGAAGCTGCATAGATAAGCAGCAAACTTTCTTCAACATTACATAACAAGTTGAATGTGACCAACTACTACAAATATACCATGATCTGGATAAATGATGAACTTTAAAAACTTACCTTTGCTTTATTGTTCTGAGGCCCGCATTCTTCATATACAAGGCCATAACTTTCAACTTTGATCTGTGTAAGGATTCCTATAAGCTATAATGTTGGCACCAAAATAAAATGGCAGCAAGTTTGCTTCTACCACTGCCACCATAGTTCAGAAGGTGCACTGTTGGTGAAGCCCAATGATATCAACTTTTAGCCCCAGGGGCTGATTGACAGCATAGTCCCTCCTGGTATCATTGCTACTGAATGTTTTCTTTCATTAGGTGTTTTTATAAGTGCAGTTTTCTTCCGAACTTCAGTGCCTTAACTTTTGTTTGAAGTACTTCTTTTTTTTTAAGAAGATGTATGTCTTCAACCACATACAACTTTAACCTGTCAATATTAGAATCATGCTGTGCTGAAAAGATTAATTACATTTGCCTTTGTCTATAGGTGGAGTTGTATTGGGAATCAATGCAAAAGGAGAACGTCTTAAGCACTGGTTTGACTGCCTAAAAAACAAAGACAAGAAAATTGAACGCTGGCACACGTTAACTAATGAGCTACCAGGAGCCGTCGTCCTCAGTGACTGACCTAAGCATGCCTCTCTGTGTTGAGATAGCACAGCTGGAAAGGAACAAGACACAAGCTATGCCTTTGCCCTTGCCACAGTTTACCATAACCATAACCAAGAAGAAAGATGAATAGGGATAAGAGCATTACTTCAACCTGTCAGTTAAGATGCAATAGTGCCAATCAGGGTAACTGTAAAGGTAACTTATCATAGAAAATTCACCCACTGAAGGTATAACATTAGTACATGGATTTTCTTCTCATGCTGTTGTCTTGAATACAATTAATTACTAAAGAAATACAATTTTGCTAACAGGCTGGATTTATGATTGTAAAAGAAAATATTTTTTTAATGATTGTGAGACAGTCAGGGCGTAAACGTATTCAAGACAGTGGTGAAATAATCCACCAGCATGATCTCCGACAGAAAAACAAATACATTCTAGAGAAATGTTACCCTGATTGGCATTGATATTTTGATCAATACAATAGCAATCTTTATTTTGGATGCAGATACCACTGGCAGATTTTTTTCTAAGTTTTAACATTGCTCATTCATTATCACAATGCACATATGTATAGATGTTTTGTGTTTACAAAGCATTAAGTTCATTTACAGCATACTAAAATCTTTATCTTATATGTTGTGGTATCACATGTGCCATTTTGTGCCAGCACAGATGGCCTTGCAAAGCAAAATGGTAGCATTTTTATAGGTGGACAGAGTTCATGTTGACATAGACGACTGCTGATCCATGATCAATTGAAGGCAGCACCATGGACGTAGCATAATGATGTCGCCATTTACAATGCACATACTGTAGTTATCATGCTGTACTTACTGTATATGGATAGGCAGTCTGTTCATATGGTTTTAGAGAAGTTTTATATGATAAATAAGTTTACTGTAAGCCTCCCCAAGCACAGATACCATATTATGGTGCAAAGAGAATGGTGGCTCAGATATGCAGCTCTGAAGCCCAGGAATTACTACATTTTCCAAGCCCCTGGACATTCAGTAAGCACACATTAAATCAAGATAATGCCGCACATAAGAGTTGAGTTTTAAAGGCAAATAGGCTATTTACTTAGCAAGGGAATCTTTGACAGTGCTTAGTGAATGTGGTACAATTTCACTTTGCAAAGAATATCCAATTTTTGCACATGATTGGATGGTGGAAGTCAGCAGCGTTTCACCTCATTCACTAAGCTCTGGGAAAAATTATCTCACAAAGTGCAATTTTCCCTGCAAAGCGGACAGGCTATTTGCCTCTAGTAAATCAACTCCATAGTGTCTGAAGAACCAGGTAAACGGTATGCCTGTTTCTTGTATGCATTACAAAAGAAGGCATGATGGTAAAAATAGGACCCACTGCTTTGCAATGCACCACTCAGTCCTTGAGCTAACTGTCTTTTCAAATGTGCCAGGTGTTTTTAATGAATGCCTCCATTGCTGGATTGTTTATTTTTTAAGTTCATGACAAAATTATTGAAACATTTTAAAAAAATGCTTAAAAAAGGCAAAACGTACAAACAAGTGCAAACAGCACAATCTTGAATATAAAATTATATATTTTTGCTAAAACAGATAATATGATGTGTTTTTTAATAAAGAAGATTCCTAAGACAGATTTAAAGCAAGAACTCCAGAATGAAGTATTTTTTATCAAAACTGCTCCCTGCAAAAATCCCATTGCAACTATAGTGAATGAACAACCTTTTCTCTAAAAACTCTTTCTGTTTTAGTGGGTCTACATAACTTGAACAGCCTCTGATATGCAGAACAGTCAAATTTCAAAAATCCAACATGTGTTTTTGAATCCTCCTCTTCATCTGTATGTCTTTGCTGGAGGTTCAAAGTCATATACGAAAATAGATGAAACCTCAGATCCCCTACTTCCCTTGAGGTATTAGGCACCACCTTAGAAAATATTTAATGTTGTGCATATAGCAAGAATATGATCTGCTGCACCAGATCATATACTTGCCATATACTAGGATGCTGGAATTTATTCAATCTCAATCTTCCCACAGAAAAACCATGACTCATATTCAGACAACTAAAAAGTCGGTGGTCAGGTATGGCCTTCAAAAGGTTCTTAATTTTTAGTTAGTGCATTCCGAGTTTCAGCGTAATGATTTTTAAATATAGTTTTAACAAAAAAAGGAAAAAAAAGTAATATTTACAGAGAATATATTCCAAAACTAAAATAAGCAACAGTAGAAAAAAAGGGTTTAAAAATGAAAAATACTTAAGTGGAGTCTGTCAGGTTTTGATAGAGTGCAGAGTTTGGATCACTGGAAGATTAAGTCCAATCTGATGTTGCAGAAGTCACTGGTAATCATGTCATGACTCATAACCTTTAGTACTTCAGATTGTAAAATAAGACCCACAGCTGCTAAGGCAACAACTGTTTCTTGATCCTGGGATGGCTGTTACAGAACTAAATCCATACAATCAATTGGTCTGAGGGGTATGTTGTAAGTGTGCTGGAGTGTTTTATTATGTCCAGTGGACACATCCCTAATGTCAATTATCTTGGGCACATCTATATTCCCATATGAAAGGTTTAACAAATCGCAAACAGAATATTATTTAGCAGAATTAAATTATGATTTAGATACCAAACATGATATGTCTCTCATGTATGTTTCTCCTAGCAGGTCTTATGTGTTTTACTAGCCTTTTGTACTTTGCAGTATACTCATGTTTGGTGTCTTAGTGGTATGTTTTCCTACAATAATCTGACCTCTTTTTAGGAATGTAATTCCATTACCATAGTAGTTATGCAATATGGATAGAATTTAAATTGATGGAGTTTTGTTATAGACCACTATCCCAGTCTCACAGATATGTATTTGTTAAAGTGTATTTTAACCTATGCAGACAAATTGGGTAACACCTGCTTTATATTTGTTACATGTTCTCATTCACATAGCATAACATGAACAATAAAAATAAAATTTAAGGCTTACCTTTATACTTATTCTCTTCTGAAAATTCCAAAACTGAAAATCCCTATTTAGCATTTCCTTTCTTTGTATTTTTAGGTGGGGGGAGTTGAGTTTACAATGATTAATCCTGTCTGACTATAGTAGTGGATTATAATATCTGGCTTCAATGGTAGAAATACACTTTAAACTGCATACGAGACTACTTACAATGTGACCGTTTATGATAGGGCCTCATCAGATCTTTGCAGACCCTGGATAGTGAAGGTTTATAAAATCTCTATATTTCACCTAACTTTCATACTCTTTCAAATATGTCTTTGGCTCACCATATTGTTACTGATTTTTGAACAGTGGGAAAATGAGGGTGGCATTGTGTTTTCGGCACCACTTCCCCATTTTCTGCAAACAGTTTAGGGTGTGTCAGACATCACAAGACAATTAATATTGTCTTGTGATGTCTGGTGACCAGACTATAGACATTTAATAATTGTCAAATTTTAAATAAGAAATAAACAACCTTTCAAATATGCCCTTAATTGTCCCTATAGCTGTAAACAGTAAGCAACTCATCCTCAAAATTTCAAACAAGAGTACTGAAGTCGTTAAAGGATATGTTCATCTTTGGAACATGTTCCGGCAGCACCGCCTAGCCCCCCTCTTACCTGCAACAGCGGGTGGTGGTTCTTCTTCCATGCAGTCTGCTGTCATATTTTATAATTGTCGTGGCTGTGCACCTCACAGCTGTTATTCATTCACAAGGATCTGTGAATAAAGTCTTTGTCCTCAGTGAACTAAGAGGGTGCTGATGAGCGCCATCATAGTTTATTGACACTTCCTCCAGTTTTCAAAGTGAAAGCCATATAGAGGTAAGGGCAAGAAAGCTGGAAGGAGAGTGTACAGGAGCATGACACTGTACACACAATCCAATGATCATGTTTCGTAGGCCCCTGTAGGGAAAAATAATAAATGCACATTTTTCTTCTGCATTTTGGGCATTTTTTATTTGTACCTGAAAGGTAAACTTAGCCTTTAAATTCATCTCTCTCTGCAGCTTAGCTCCCCTGCCTTGCAAGCCCCTGTTGCGTGTCCACAATATTGATCAGAGGTCTAAAAGGCTGCCAAGTCACTGCTCGGAGTTGGGAACAGGGTGAGATGATCTGCTGAGTGAAGAACATCAGCGTTCCTATTATAAACTTTGAGGCGCATTTTCCATGATGCCTGTAGTTATCAAGATTGTTGAGGACTTGTTTTGCACCTCACTTGCAGTTTGTTTAGAATATGTAAGTATTTAAAAATCCATGTTCTAATCACAGTTACACCTTACATCTACATTTTACTATACGTAGGTCTAATTTAAATTTTACTTTCCAACCCACAGCAATGTATTGCATACTCTTATGTTGTTAGAGTAATTTGCTATTAGTACACACAGCCTAGCAGAGAAAAATCTAAGTGGCAAATTACCTCTGTCCATATATCCTATCACAGGTGGCAATTTATAGGATGCTAATATCCTGCCTCTAAATAGAGTGGGTGACCATGATAAGGACAGAAGAGTGACTAACCTTCCTTTTAAATTAAGAATGCTTAGTGTAAAAAGTGCTATCCACTTGGTTTACTTTAAGCATTTTTACCCAGAATCACTATAGTAGGGTCCTGACAAGTTAATACAGATGGAAGGTGGAAACCAAGAGGGGGTTGCTGAGGAACTCTGCTCCCAGTATGCTCAGCATAAGAGTAGCCCAAAACTAGTGGAACTGTGTGGCAGTTTCTATACAGTGGCAACAAAGGTATAGCTGCTGTATAGCAAAATGCATTGCCCACACTTCGGGATTCTATAAAACCTATTTATCCCACTACATTGACACTTTACTGCAAAACCATGCAATGTCAAATAATTTATGTGGAAAGGAAAGTGCATTGGACCCTCTTGGGTGTTTGCTGATTGTTCAGCACAGTGCCAAAAGATCTGCCTGTGTATACCAGCTCTATATACTGAAATCCCAAGGAGAAGCAGATGCATCTACTATTTATCTGAATAATGGAGCATATGGGCATATTCACACATTTCAAATCATGATATTCCCTGGTTGATGCGTGATTGCCTTTAAAGTAGATATTTAAAACTTAATGGAACTTGGTACAACAACTAAATACAGGGTTGAAATTCATGGTTTACCCACAGAAGTATTATTAGCCAGTCTTTCTAATAACAGGCGTAGCTCTACAAGTCAGTAAGATCACTCTGCTAGAAGTGATGGTGCTGATTTACTGCTCAATGAGGAGACTAGATGCAGTGAGGTGACATAGGGAGATGTGTCACCTGTCCAGTGTGGAACATGTATGTAAATCACAAATATATCTACTGTATATTTAGCTGTGCTTTAGGTTTCACCTGAATTAGGGTTTATATATATATATATATATATATATATATATATATATATATATATATATATATATATATATTATAAATACAGCGATGATTTTATCCTTATGCAGTTTCTCATTATTTCTTTAAAAAGTACCCTTTTAAGTTCCAGTGTCTTAGTGCAATGGATATTAAGCATTTAGTAAAATGATATAATTCCAAATATGTAAGTGAATCTTTTAGAGGACAAAGCCACAGAGACTAATTAGCTGGCTTGATAACACCGTCTCATTGAAACTGTCACTGACAGCTAATAATTGCTTGTCACATAGTACCAGAAAAACAGGATCATACAGTACTTTTTTCCGCTGCAGAGAAAACTGTGTTTAGTATAGCCTTTTAGAAATATACAAGTAACAGTCTTGAAAAGTCAGTGTAATTACTTAGTCACTTTTAGTTATATACACAGCTGTTGTAATTAATTAATATAGTTGTCATTCATTTACTTGTAGTATTCTGTCTATATTCAAAAGACAACTAGAGCAAATTAATTGCCCACAGAATAATTACTTTTTCCACTTGTATTGCATCCTAAGTGCATGCATCACTTGCTCTGTTGGGTTATAGTCCAAATACAAGGCCTGCACAGCTTACTCCCACATCATGCCTTACACCCTATTTGTAGTGCACGGAAGTCTTTCTTCCAAGGCATAAACTGAATGAATCCAATGACTTGCCAGCACTCAAGCATCTCCTACAGTGTATAATTATTGAAAAGCACACAGAGCAACAGTTGACATGTTTCTGCCCTAGACAGCTTTAGGCAAAGCTAGATGCAATAGAGTAAAGCATTATTAAAATTGCTACCCACCCTTAGCAGGGCAACTATTCCATCAGTAAACAACATACCTCATTGACAATTAAGAACAGTACTTAAAAACAAGCATTCTGAGAAATGGACTTAGTAAAGGCATGCAAATAAAACTATTATATAACAAATAATTTCAAATATAAGATCAGGCCCCTATCTGTGATTAGCAACTTGTGGAGCTCTGAAACTACAATAAGTAATAAAGTTCCTAAAACAGCAGGTGCTACACATGGTCCAAGCAGTATGCCAATTAAAAAAATTACCTTTATTAAATATTATACAAATAATTACCTCAATTGATTACCAAACAACAGAATAATAACCTCCAACCCACTTCGCTAAAAGGAATTGACAGCATTGTCAAAATGAAAAACAATTCCTGACAGACATTCAGCACCTGATGTTGTAGGTACTTTATTCCTTATTGTAGCTTTGGTCTGTGTTGGGGTGCATCCTCCACACCCCCAAATAGGGGTGAGTCGGTGAACATAGAATAATAATAATTCTTCATTTTGGCCTCTATAGTATAAGCCTATTTTCTAGTGGACCTCTGGTTTGAAAATTATAGATCCACAGAGCCTCGTGGAATAGTAACCTCCCATAAATATCACCTTCTCTAAGATGGGCAGCATTCTTTCAATCAATGAGATTGATGCCTCTTTCGATTTCAATTAGGACATTTCTCAGCCATGTGCATCCTTAAAGTGATGGGAAACATTCAAAATACACAATGCAGAAGAATTTAATCACCCGCATTGCATTTTGAGCATAAAACAACATATAAATTTTTTTCTGATTCCACAATTTGGAAATAGGAAGATTATCTATATATTACACACCCAGGTGCAAGAAGGAGATTACAGTGAAGAACATGAATAAAAGTATTTCTTTACCGTAAGAGCGGCAAGCATGTGGAATTCCCTTCCACAGGCAGTGGTCTCAGCGGGGAGCATTGATAGCTTCAAGAAACTATTAGAGAAGCACCTGAATGACCGCAACATACAAGGATATATAATGTAATACTGACACATAATCACACACATAGGTTGGACTTGATGGACTTGTGTCTTTTTTCAACCTTACCTACTATGTAACTAGGTCTGTGTTTTTTATGAATAGTACAGACTACTGTGTAAAGCTGTACTGTAGCTTTGAAATGTTTGAGTAATGCAGCCATCTACCATGTACTTGTTGATGATACCACCACTGCTTCCTTTCAGAAATCTTTGTAGAATTTGGTACAGCAAATGTTAATGACAAAAACCTTACCCTTTCATTTACATGTATTTGGGAAGCGGTGTCAATCAACTTTTTGGATTTGACCCTGCTGGGTGAAGTAGGGTGAGGTACTATTGTTACTGTGACTTCCTGCAAGTCTGTTGCAGGTAATTGTACAATAAGCACCACAAGCTGTCACCTACACCACACTATATGGGTTATCCATATGGATGAATTTGTGAAAGCTTTACCTCATTTCTCTACTGGGGAGCTTTTTGACAATTAAGACAATATTATCGCATTTCAATAGGCTAGAAGGTATCCAGATTGTTTAATTAAGAAAGGAAAACAGTGAGCAATGTGGAAACCTAGGAAGGAGCTCCTCCAATGCAAAACTACCAACACAAAATCACATGAGGTTACAACTAATGTGGCAGTCATAAAAAGGAAACTTACAATATTATATGCATAAGGTTCAGGAATTTCTGTTAAAGGTCTGTTAGTTTGTTCGCTGCAGAGTACCTACACTTGATTTTATGATCCTAATATTGGGTGTAGGGAAAGAACATGACTGTCAGTGCAGGGCTTTTATAAATGTGTAGTATCAACTGGTAGACATTGCAGGGTTGATAGAGATTTGCTCTGCAATATCAGGAGATATTTCTAAAAAAGCGTTTTAAAAATTGTGGAACCAGAAATGTGGTATATGTTGTTTTATGCTCAAAATACAATATGTAAGGTACATTACAAGGCATATACTCACTAGGATTGGGGAGCATTTTGCAGGAGTTTTAGTCCTTCTCCATTTTCTATTTCAAATGTGTCTGTCATTTTAGGGATTAGCCTGACGAAGGGGTCATGTGTGGCTCTGAAATGTTGTCTTCTGCAATGTGATCATTCTTCAATAAAGATTTGGATGTATTTGACAATCTGTGGTGTGCTGGTGAATATGTGCATTTGTCATGTTAGGGATGTACATGGCAGAAAAATTTGCTCATTCTCAATTCATGGGATAGAAAAAATGCTGCCCCATCCTAGTGAAGTTGATTTTCACAGAAGGTTACATAATTGTTATATTATGTCTTTTTCTCAGTATGCATGTTTTTAGATATTGTTTGTAATTGTCTCAATGTGTTGTTTATTAATTTGTTGCAATGGGGTGGGAAGCTATGATAACAATGCTTTTGTATAATATAACTAGCTATTACTAAGGCTGCCTAAGGCAGAAACACATTAGTGGTTGCTCTGTATGTACAGGTGATTTTTTCAGTAAAGAAATACTGGAGGAGATGCCAGCATCCATTTAGATTTATTCAATATATGCCTCTGCTGGGTTCTGCCTACAATAATTATAGAGAACAAAGGCCCATGAGGGCATAATTTCACCCTCAGACTTGCAGACTTTTTAACCAGTGAGGGTGCCCCAAATGAATCCACTACTTATATGACAAAGTTCATTAAACTGTATTGAAGAAGCACACAAATACATACAGAAAGGCAAAATTACTTTTTTCATACATTGGTAAAATAACCTCAAATTGAAATAAGATCTCTAAATTTTTGAGGGGGGGAGGGGGCTGTGGGGGGCTGGTCGCATGAATTGAGGAACCCTGTCGAAGCCAGGAATAAACTATAGGAAAACCCTACACCCTTATGCCCCGTACACACGGTCGGATTTTCCGATGGAAAATGTCCGATCGGAGCGTGTTGTCGGAAATTCCGACCGTGTATGGGCTCCATCGGACATTTTCCATCGGATTTTCCGACACACAAAGTTGGAGAGCAGGAGATAAAATTTTCCAACAACAAAATCCGTTGTCGGAAATTCCTATCGCGTGTACACAAATCCGACGGACAAAGTGCCACGCATGCTCAGAATAAATAAAGAGATGAAAGCTATTGGCCACTGCCCCGTTTATAGTCCCGACGTACGTGTTTTACGTCACCGCGTATAGAACGATCGGATTTTCCGACAACTTTGTGTGACCGTGTGTATGCAAGACAAGTTTGAGCTAACATCCGTCGGAAAAAATCCTAGGATTTTGTTGTCGGAATGTCCGAACAAAGTCCGACCGTGTGTACGGGGCATTAGACTAAACAAGCATTTTGTCTCATTCCTGGAGTTCAGTTTGAAGACTAACTTAACAACCTAATGCCCTCATACTACCAAACACCTCAGGAGTACAAACTTCAGGAGTAGTTTACACACATATATATGTTTTTTTATATCCTTCATGTTTGTTACAGTTTTACAATATGAAGGCACTACTGAATTTTCTGTATATTCTCCATCTCTAATATTTAGAAAGAAAATGAATCATAATTTAGTTTGAGAAGTCTGTAGATCTGTACATATTCATTGCTCTTTTCCTCAATATCTGTTCACATTGACTATGCAGAAAGCCTCAGCCTATTCTCAGGGATATGGTATGTATTCCTGTAGTTTGTTTTGTTTGCCATTTGGCATTTAGCATAAGGACCAGAGAACAAACCTTTTTATCATCAAAACTTTATTAGCTTTGGGCTTTTATTAGCTAATGGACCAATATTTGAATATTTCTTATGTATACCACTACCATACATCACCTAAAGACACGGAGAAACACATCACTTTTCCCAAGAAACAGATGTAGCACAAGCATGAAAATTGTGTATGTAAAAAAAAAAAACAGCAAAAATCTTGCAACAAATGTAGTAAAATTTTAGAGGTAAATGCTTTTGGTGGCTTGGGCTTTTAAAGTGCAAACATAAATCTACAAAAACTGTAGTTAATTATTGTTATCTGAAGCAAAAATATTGTAATAATTTGCACTTAAAAACTGAGGCATTTAACTGCATTGTTTAAAATGGTGTTTTGATGTGGAGGGTGCAAGTGAGTATTAGGTTTAATGTTATTTTAATATATTAATATATTAGGCTCAAACTCACAAAACATCTACACAAGGATAATAGTATTCATTTCCATCCATGCAACGGTAATAATAAAGTGTCCTAGGACTCTCTAGAAAATAACCATCACTCATTTTGAAAATAAGATCCTTATACTCATATGTTAGTTGTGTAAATTGTGGCTATTATGTGTAATTCAGATACACAGCTAATGACTAATAAACAGAAAACCATTTTATCTAAAAGTTATGAGCTTATAATGGAATATTCATGGTTCTCTGCATATTTTACAAAATTATATCTTTGTAAAAAAAGTATACATTTTCTAAGTTCACATTTTCTTGGATATAACTCACTAGCTCTGCTGTCAGGCTTGATTTCTCATTAGGCATAGTGCTGCTAGTGCAGAACCCAGCTTCAAGCACTGAACTGAAGTTACACTCTCTACTGTTGTGATTTGCTTTGTCCATTGCATCTTCCTAGGGCATGATACAGCAGGTGGACCTGTTTCCCGTTTTCTATCACTTATGTCCTTCCTACCCTGTGTTACTAGGTGCGGTACATACTGACAGGCTGCCACTACACTTAACAATGGAGGGATGCTGTGTCTTTCATGTAATTTCTGCACAGATATATAGAACATAAACAGAATAGATACTCTCTGTATATTCTTTTTAGCCTATTTATAGTTCCTTATTTGTCTTCCATGACATAAAAAACAGGGCTGTACATCCATGATCATGCAATGAGCACACACTAAAAGAATGAAAATGATAACATGCTGAAAGTAATAGGCTTGCGTTCTGTTGCTAATCTTCATTTTAGGTAATGTTCAGTTTGTGGTATTTTAATGCCCACACATTCTTGTGCTTCAGGGCCTGGTTTAACATGTATTGCGTTAAAATTATATTAAAGTCAAATTATTATTTTTGCTAAATGAGCTGCTAATTGCAAGATGTGTATGCTCTTGGTGTTGTTTTTATATTTTTTCTCCTCTGAGTTTCTTACTCATACCCTGACCGCACTGCCCAACTCCAGGTATGTGGGTGCCCCCAGTGCCTGCCAGGACCTATGGAGTACCACCAGAGTCTCCACTACATGTGCACTCCCATTTAGAACTGCAAACTTATATGCAGCTATTTCCAAGAGAGGCACAGAGTCACAGCCAAATTGACTTGGGAGCCGCTGTCAATAGCTGCTGTGGAGGAGGAGGAGAGACATGGCTTTAGCTCTGTCTCTGTGTGTGGCACTGGGAACAGCTGCACTTAAGATTTTAGTTCTAAGCGGGAGCGCACTCCTAAATTCAGAGTGCGAATGCACCACACATATGTGAGCAGCATCCATTAAAACCAATGCTATTTCAA
Source organism: Aquarana catesbeiana (assembly GCF_042186555.1). Taxonomy (NCBI): domain Eukaryota; kingdom Metazoa; phylum Chordata; class Amphibia; order Anura; family Ranidae; genus Aquarana; species Aquarana catesbeiana. The sequence goes on from NC_133325.1 coordinate 384,396,400, forward strand.
ATGTTATGCAAATCAGATGTGGTGTAAACCGCATCCAATTCACAGATATGTGAACCGAGCCTTAGTGGAGACCCCAACAGGATTCCATTAGTTACAGGAGGCACAGGGGGCACCTACCTACCTTGAATTGGGTAGCACATACAGTAAGGGAAAAATGTATTTGATCCCCTGCTGATTTTGTACATTTGCCCACTGACAAAGAAATGATCAGTCTATAATTTTACTGGTAGGTTTATTTTAACAGTGAGAGACAAAATAGCTACAAAAATATCCAGAAAAACACATTTCAAAAAAGTTATACATTGATTTGCATTTTAATGAGTGAAATAAGTATTGATCCCCTATCAATCAGCAAAAGAACCTCCTTCAATCAGCCAGGGCATTAAAAATGGGTTGTGGATGGGTATTCTAGCATGACAATGACCCAAAGCACACAGCCAAGGCAACAAAGGAGTGTCTCAAGAAGAAGCACATTAAGGTCCTGGAGTGACCTAGCCAGTCTCTAGACCTTAATCCCATAGAAAATATGCGGAGGGAGCCTAAAGTTACCAAACGTCAGCCTCAAAACCTTAATGACTTGGAGAGGATCTGAAAAGAGGAGTGGGGCAAAATCCCTCCTGAGATGTGTGCAAACCTGGTGGCCAACTACAAGAAACGTCTGATCTCTGTGATTGCCAACAAGGGTTTTGCCACCAAGTACTAAGTCATGTTTTGCGAAGGGGTCAAATACTTATTTCACTCATTAAAATGCAAATCAATTTATAACTTTTTGAAAATCCGTTTTTCTGTATATTTTTGTTATTATTCTGTATCTCACTGTTAAAATAAACCTACCATAAAAATTACAGACTGATCATTTTTTTGTCAGCGGGCAAACGTACAAAATCAGCAGGGGATCAAATACTTTTTTCCCTCACTGCATTAGGAAGAATGCTCAGAGAAGAACAATTAGAAAAACAACAACAAGAGCAAAAAAATTGTTCTATTGGAAGCTCATTTAGCAAAAAAAAATTATTACTTTAAAATCTCTTTAGGGCAGCTCTTTTATTACAAATCAGCTACCAACACACCACGATAGATAGAAAAGATGCATAGATGCATGGCCATTTTTATTATTGCAGTGAACCACAACACATGGTATTTGCATTGTGTAGTGCTGCTGTGCATTGTGCACTAGGCTTTTCGCTGGTGTACAGTGTATTAAGTGTCCCATTCACCACAAATCACTGCACAAAGAGCAGGTGTGTTGCCATATGTTGTGGAAATTCACATTAATGTGCTTGTTGCCTCAACACACAAGTGTGACTGGAACTTACGTCAAAATATGCAAGCACACACAAATGTTTACACTGCAGCCTATCTTAACTTTGCTAAATGATACCTGGAGTAATGTTCTTTGGGCAAATACATTTAAAAGTTTAGCTTTCTAGTAATTGCATACAGCATTTTTGTGGAGAACACAATACAATTGGGTTGATTTACTAAAGGCAAATAGACTTTGCACTTTGAAAAGTGCAGTTGCACTCTGCAAGTGCAGTTGCTTTAGAGCTTAGTAAATTAGGTAAATCTTCACTTTGCAAAGAATACCCAATCACATGCAAGGAAAATAAAAACAATGCATTTTTTTTATTGCACATGATTGGATGATGGAAGCCAGCAGAGCTTCTGCTCGATTACTAAGCTCTGGAGCAACTGCACTTGCAGAGTGCAACTGCACTTTGCAAAGTGCACAGTCTATTTGCCTTTAGTAAATCAACCCTAGTGTATATTATCCCCAAGAGCTCATCCCAACTGTAAAGCATGGTGGGGGAGTAATATGATTTGAAGCTGCCTTCCTTGTTTAGGATGTCTAGCAATTTACTAAGACTTTTAAGAATTTCAAGGTCAAATAGGAAATTTTACAGCAGAATTTCAGGCTGCCTGTGATTTAAAATGCAAAGGGAGAGACACATATCTGATCATTATCCACAGAAAGCATGTGGTTTAGCTTACTGCTAATAAAGTAGGCTCTGTAAGTTACTGAATATAAAAGGTTCAAATATACTTTGCTTGAATGCCCTTAATTATTGTGTCTGCTTGTTTAGCAAAGAAATAAAGCTGAAGCTCCAAGAAACAAAATAGCCAGGGAGTCACTCAGCCAAGCAGACTTATTAGGGTTGATTTATTAAAGTTAAAGAGACTTTTCCCTTTGCAAGGAAATTTTAAATTTTTCAATGGCATTTTCCCTTGTGTGCTGAGAATCCACTTTGCAAACGATACTCAATTATGTGGAAGCAAAATAAAAACTACAGTATTTTTACTTCCACGTGATATGATGATGAAGCAATTTCTGCAGATTGGGGAGCACTTTAAAGAAAAGGGCTGGAGCAAGAATTTCTCAGTGGTACAATCAACTGCACAGTTGTGTATAGATGTACTTGGTTGTCTGTCTTTACATCAATAAGACCTGACACTGAGCCTGCTTCATAAAATGTGGTAAAGGAAGGCCAGAAAAACATTCAATTTTAGGACAATGTAAAGTGGATGTAAACCCTCTCATATGCCCAGTGAAGTGAGAAGCCTCAGATGATACACAGAGATTAAACAAATCTCCCTACATACGTTTTACTTGTTTGTCTGCAGTCTTCTTTTTTGTACATCCCTTCAAAAGTGCTGATTTTAGACAAAATCCTTCTGCATTTTTCAGTATCACAGAGGAGGGGGGTGGGAAGCTGTATTTAGAGCTCTTAAACACTGTGTGAGAGCTGATTGGAGGAAAGGAACACCCCCCCCCCCCCTTCACACACAGAAGAACTGTGTTCTGAATAGAAAAGCTGTCTGCTGAGCTCTCCTCCCCAACACAAATTGTATCTCATGTGTCAGGAAAACTTGTCAGAAGTGACTCATGCTAATAACAGAGGAATGAAGCACCAGAGAAAAACGACACTGGCGAAAGACAAGTAAACACTACAGATATACAGTATGTGCTTTATTAAGATTTTATGACTAAGGTTTATAACCACTTTAAGTGATATAAACAACAGTAAATTATACCCATAATCAAAAGGCATCTAAACAATATATATATATACAATTAGACATTATACAATCAATATATACAATTAGAGAACGGAATATACTACGAAAACAATATCCAATGGAACTAATGAAATCCATACCAATTATAGCTCCATAATGTGGAAATTATAATGTTATTACATGGTATGGAATTGGATTTGTATGTACAGATAATAAAATGCATGTAAAACCAAAACATTTTTTCTTTTTAGTTTTTGTCAAAATATGGAAGGGAAATAACGCCTATCATCTAGGGGAATATCCCAGATGAGACACAAACAAAGGACTTAATCATTGCCTATTCTTAGCAAAACTAAAACAAGCTTTTACAACACACTGTTTGTCTCTCCATCTAATTCACTGCATTGATGCATTTTGGCCATTGTGTCTGGTAAAATTAAAGATGGCATTTCAGAGGAAATGTTTTTTTGAAAAGTTTTTGTTTAACTTATATTTTCATGAATATGTACATTGATTGAAAATATACAGTATTTCAACCACGGACTGACTGGTATAAAACCTAATTCAACAGCAACAGATAAAGTATTTCCCTAATTTGCTTAATGAAAATACATAAAAAAGGGGTATTCTACTTTTAGGGTCAAATATATTATTTTTATTGCATTTAACAGAAGAAAAACAACAGTACATGGGTAATGATCAGATGTTCTGTACATTTCAGCAATACAGTGTGGGATTCATATCAAATACACGTCTGTATGCCCCTTAGTGTGGCACGCGAGCGTACTCGCCTACCCAACCAAAAGTGTTGAGAACTATAGTGTATTGCATAACAAATGTATAGAGTATGGGGGATTAGACATCTGAGTAGCAGTCATTCGAACATAGGGAAAGAAGGAGGGGGGAAAGGAGGAGAGAGAGACGGAAAGAGAAGAACAAAAAAAAGGAAGTGAGGAAAGGAAGAGGGGAATAGGTATAGTAGGGGGGAGGGGAGGTTAGGAAGGGTTGAGCAGGCCCCTACACAACAGGTTGGGAAGGTAGGGTCCGGTGGTATTCTACTTTTAGCATAAAAGGATGTCATACCCTTTCATCACTATGCATTGACCATTTTGGCATCCCAGCCGTGCATGTGTGGCTTTGCACATTAACTGTTTCTTCATCCTGTGAAAAAATAAGCTGAACTTGGTAATGGTATTTATTTTCCAGACCAAAGCTAAATAGCAAAATCTGTGGGATTTCTTAACATGATGCCTTGCTAATGGCCAGTACTTAGGCCCTTCCACATAGGTATTATCCTTGACACCTGGGCTAAACTGAATGTATTAAGTAGTATGGCTTAATCAACAAAGACTCAGCTAAGCTATACTGAATGCAAGCTGTAGCATCTGTCAGTGTTGATACGCATACGGCAGCCCTTGTCATACCTAATGCCTCTTGCTATACAAGCATCCCAAACTCAGGACAGCATTGATGACCGGACTGACACAAGAGTTTTAAAACACTAAGCTAAGTGCACTGTACACCTGATGGTCATGTGTATGAGGTTTTAGGGTGGATAGAGGTTTGGAACAGTTGACAGCAGAAAGCGAAACAGAATGAGGTTGCTTTTGCTTATGATTTTAATAGGAAGCTTTGCCTACAAAATGACAGTGGCTTGTCAATAAATTTTGATTCCCTATGGTATCTATAGTTGAAACACATTTTAGAGCTTCACACAAGTCACTGCAAAGCAGAGACTACAGACTGGCATGACAGCTCCTAATCCTGTGTATTAATCAGACACTATTGTTTTTGATTTTCATTTGTTTCGTTTGTGAGCAGTCACATACCCACAGGAGATTCAACTAATTGACTCATATCTCTAGTGCCTTCAAAACCTGTCAACAATTGTCCTGCTTGGCAGAGAGCTCCCTGGTGATCCTATTTGTGTGTTGACATAATATTGTTCCTGTAACTTTCTCTGATTTTAGTGAAAGATATTTCTGGAAACTGGATGGAACCACATTAGGCCACATAAAGATTGTTTTATGAATCACTCTCCAGCAGCATATAATTTGTATAATACAAGTGATGGGTTATGTAGCTGATTCTTTTAAAAGGAAATCTTAGAAGAATCAAAACACCTGTGTGATTAGACTCTGATGGAAGCAGCCATTCACTGAATAACTGCTCTCAAACTAGTGTGAAGCACTTGAGCCAAAAAAAGTCTGCTTCTATGACAGCCATACAGAAGAGCCCAATCACAAAGGTGCTTTGCTTTATAATGCAGGCCAACCAATGTCCTAGCTGCTACTGACTTGCCTATTTTTTTTTTCAAATAAGCCAATTTTCTAAAAGCTCACAAATTCATTACCATAATATTGTACTGTGGTTGATGCAAAGATATAAAAATAATCCAGTCATTATACACTGTTTCTTCTGTATACCTCCAGCCTTCCTATGCAATTATTAAAAGCAGACATAATTTTGTATAGTGGCTTTCAAGGATTGTAGTTGATCAGGTGTCTACATTAAACTCTTTCCTTGTACTTGTTTTATGGTCTCCCTGGACATGAATATTGTACTAAAATATCAGGTTTTAACTGACAAATTGGGACAAAGAACCACATATACACGTTTTTCAATATTGCTACCCTACAATCTTCTCTAGTAGTCCTTGGGGACAGTACACTCCTCTCTGAGTATATCAGCCAGGTATATAGTGGGTAGGAGATTACAGTATATAGATAAAGGAAAAATAGATGTGTTTCCCATTTCAGCCAATCAGATGCATGTTTTTTTTACCCCGCACTACTAAAATGCTAGCTGCATCCTGAATTAATTGAATGTATTATTTTTATTCTGCTAAAAAATCTCAATTCAGTCACATATGTTTTGTAAACAGCCAGGTAGACTTAAGAGTATGAAAAAAATATTATTTAAATGGGTCTATTTATACATTTTTCCACACAAGCTTTCTACAACTTTCACACATTTTATAATTGGAGTCAACTGGAAAAATGGGTGAAAGTTGTGAGAATCTTCTGTGAAACACAGCAGTTCACTAATTTGATAAAATGGGTAACGTGTTCCCCCAGATCTGCCAGTGACCACCTAATTAATCTTAGGCTTCATGTACATTACAGCTCCTAAACTTGAGTTTAGGAGCATTTGGCTTTTTTTTTGCCAAAGCTCCTAAACTCAACTCCATAAAAGCCTATGGGGGTTATTTACTAAAGGCAAATCCACTGCAGTGCACTTGTAGTGCAAAGTGGATTTGCCTTTAGTAAATAACCTCCTATGTGTCAATGTACACATAGGATTTTACCAGAGTTTAGGAGCTTCTGCGGTTAGTGGGGCTTCAACCTCCCTCTCCTGAACGCAGAAGAACATTTTGACCGCCGGCTGCAAAACACGTTTTGCATTTTTCCCGCAGCCAGCGGTCAAAATACATGAAGCCTTAACATATAAAACAGAATTGCCTCTGAAGACAAATATTCTCTGTAGTGTCCAGGCAGAAGATGTGTTGAGAACCTAGGTAAATATCTAGATAGGTATCTAGGTAGATATCTAAATAAAATGATTTCCAGGGCTGATCATTTCCACTGCTACCATTCTCTCAGTCTGTACAACAGTTTGTCATTCTGCTGTACAACACTTTGATCTGTTCAGACGTGAAAGATTCAGGAAAACAAAATATGCTCAAGAGACCTATACAACTATTCATTTTATAGACAGACATAAAAATACATTTTATACCACAGAAATCTCAAAACATCTATGTTTAATGTATTTAGTACTTTATGGACCCACTTTTTTATGTGATACAAACAACTACTCCAACAACATCCCAACTAGTCTAAATTCCCTGATGTAACTAATGTTGAAGCTAAGGGCTAAATTTAAAAAGAGTTGTAATTCAGGGATGTGGATTATTAAAACAGCAAAATCTGTTTAGTTTGATTAATATAGGTATGACTTTTCTACATTATTGGTAGTGCTATGAGTCACTGGATAACTAGGGTGAGTGGAGCTGTTGCTAGTAGCATATAGTTGGTTACATTACTTAATTTTTTATTTCATGCTTGAAAAATGACAGCTGTAATATGAGTGGTTGCTATGTATAGCTCCTCAACTTTTCCTGTAATCCAATTATATTAGTAAAAATCACCATATGAATGTTGAATGCATATACATCTTGAAAAAACTGCAGCTAAGCTAAAGTTAATTCAGATTTATATATATATATAAATACACAAACGCATACATTATGTAAATGTATACCCCATGCACGTTTATACAGAGGTAGCTAAAGATCAAGAAGAACACAATGTAAACATGTTTACTAGTTTAGATCATCTAGAAAGCATTTGATGCATATTATTGTATATTTACAAGAAAAGCTTTCATACAAACATTTATTTGCTATATCGTGTCTATTTCTACTATACATACTCCATTAAACTATCTTTTACTTAAAATCTAAAACATCTGCTCTTATAAATATTAATTTGTAACTTGTGTAAATCCAAATATACAGCAAATTCACAGGTTGTAGAAACAATATGTGAATAAGATAGTTCTGAAATGCGTACTGGAAAAATGCTGCATGTTTTCTGCTATTGGCACAGTAGTGTCACATTTCCAGAAGCCTTTAATCTCTAGTACAATTTCACATCCTGTCTACAGTTTGTATATTTTATGACAGCGCGCTGCCTGAGCATAATGTGATACTTTTGTGTCCGATTCCTTTTTGGTGCAATGACTTTTCAACATTCTAAAATGTTTTGACGCAACAAAGAGAGTGCACAGATGTCTTTATTTTCTAGACATATGGTCTGAATTATTTATTTTTTGAAAATAGTGAAAATATCTTGTATTGCGTGGAATTTAAAAAAAAACAAAAAAACATCTTTTGTCGAGTCCTAAATAATTTGTACAATTTGTGGTACGTGCTGAGAATATGCATGACTCTTAGTTGAATGCAAAGCTGGTATGCTTAGTAAATGAAAACAAGCTCCTATGTTGCCTATTTGTCTACCTGTGTCAGATCTATGGTGTACACCTTGAAGCCAGACATTTAGGATTACCTTGATGAAAGTAAAAAATGCTTTTGTAAAGAAAAAAAAAAAAAAAAAATGTTGACACTATGTGAAGGTTCTCTTGTCAAACAAAACACTAGAATGTGTGCAGGCGATCCACAGAGCCCTGGCTGCCATTTGTAATTCTATGCTAAGCACTGGCAGCTGTAAAGCAGCATCCCCTTTGTTAACATTACAATTTGTAGTCATATATATTTTTTTATCCTAATAAAAAACATGTAGTATAACCATTGTGTTTCACAGATTAGAGGTAGAGTGTTGTGGTTTTTGGTAAATTTTTTTCACTTTTTTTAACGTTTCAAAGTTTATAAACTGATATTTTATACCATTATTTTTATTATTTGTAAAAGAAAACAACAAAGTTTGATTTGCAACCAATCATTCAATACAAGGCGTTCTCATGATTCAGTGTGTGCAGCGCACACTGAGTTTTCTAATAAGACCTAGGCAGCACCGTCTCTACAGAACAGGTAGACAGAAGTGTGGTCTTCCTCGGAATTATTCAGCTGGCTTCTCTAGCTGTTTCTGGTAACCTGGAATCCTGCTTCCAACGCCTGTAGTCAGCAGTAAACCAGCTGTCTAAAAATCATCAAATACCAAACTTGCACTTGCCACCTGCAAAAGGGTGGATATGAAAAGTCATATGCAAGCTTTCAGATTTACCTGGCTGAAAAGGTAAAAAAAAAAATCCAAAAATGTTACTCTTAAATAATACACAACCAAGGAAAATATTCAGGAAAACCACTTCATTTCCTTTAAGAAATGTCTATCCCACAATGCATCATTCTGACAAAAAAATGGTTTCCAGCTTGTAGGGATCCTGGTGATTTTAAATCCTTATCTCAGATGGCACCTTCAGTCCCTCTCCATTATAGCAGTTAAATCTTAATTACAGGAAGGGCACAAGCTCTCTGAATTACCTCTTGTCATTATTGTATGTGGAGAGTGGTGACTGTCAGTCACTGAGGTTATTACTTGGAAACAGATATGGTCATATTCCTACCTGAAGATTGATAAAAGACAGGAGTATCTAGACCTGAGTCTGGTATGGAGAACCCCAACATCAGAAACCTCTGTTTACCTATATGACACATACAGGCAGCATCTCGAGTACTACATGTACTGGTGGTGCTGCCTCCCTCTGATCTATGTTGTACTCATAGACTTAAATTTATGAATAGCTCAACAGCAGTCAGTGTTACCAGCAAACTGGATCCTGCAAGTGTTGTTGCACACGTGAAAGGGGGGGTTCTGTCAACATGGGGTAGGTCGTTGTACAAACATTTGGACTGCTGTGGCAGTAGTATGTCCTTATATGCCTTGCAAGATCTAGGAATATCTAATTAATGGTGCATAGTTGTCACTGAAAAGGAACTACGGTAATACATACACTTAGACAAGGGGATGACTGTTTTAGGAGTGTTGTCCACTTTCTACTGAAGCCTTTTTTATCTTACATGTACATAACACTGCATGCAGAGTGTTGTTATGCAATGACTTGTTAAATGTTTGATACTAATGTTTTGCTACAATGTGAAGGCTGCAGACCTATGTCAAAACTGCATCCCTCAGACTTTTGTATTTCAGTATTATTAACCCTAAATGTGTATTTTTTGTCTGCTTTGTTAAACTATTTATAAACATGAAAATAAAATAAATATAACAAATTAACTAACTTGTTAGCAGTATTTTTTTAACATTTATTTTATTAAAACATTGCATTTTAAAACTATTTTATATTGAACCTGCAGTATAGAAAAATGTCTAGAACATGTAAAGAAAAAAGAAAACGCCATACTGATACATTGGACACAGATACGTCTTTCACTGTTTGTATGTGTTTACACATTTGTCCATCCAATTTTTTATTTGTACTTTTGCTTATTTGTGTTTATGGTGTTTTATGAAGAGACCTCACTATCTCTTTACACACTCTATATAACCATCACTAGTTCATTTTGGTACACACTTCAGGGCCTTGTACCTTCCCTTTTTTAGATATCACTGTTATTCCTTTAACAACATCACCTTTAGCGCCACACTTTATTTTTATTTTATACACTCACAATAGCCAGGTTGTTGTGTTGGCTGCTTTACTATATTTCCTTGTAGGAGTTGGTGCAATTTTTTACCTAATTTCAAAACGCCATACCTGTATGTCCATTTTGATACACTATTGGCAGAAACTAAATCAAATCTACTTAACATGCCAACCTTCCGTAGCCTCAAAATATCTGTTTGCCACACAAGGGAAAAGATGGTGAAGTATTAATATGTAAAGAGCACCTTTATTCAGACTTTGGGCATCAAAGTATTTACATATTCCTAACAAGTAATATGCCAAGGGGGCAAAGGTATCCGCCATGATAATATATTTCAAAGAAATAATAACAAAGTGATCATTTCTATTTTTGTGACATAGAAGTTTAACATTGCACACAGATCACACATTCATCTTCTCATCATTTCTTCTGTGGTCTTTCACAGTTACATTAACCTCCCTGGCGGTATGATTATTTCAGATTTTAGGTGCTGAAAGCGGTACCATTATTTTGCACAGAAATTTGGCGTTTTATATTGTAGACCTGTAATTCTTAGGAATAGTTCACTTAAATCTGTCCAAACAAGAGTCTAGTAGACATCCCGGGTATGATAAAGTTTGAAAAACGAAATAAAAAATTATAATATAATAAATAACTATAAATAATTAAAACACATAATAATATAATAATAATAAAAATTATATAATAATGTAATCAAATCAAAAACACTGAAATTTGCTCAGTTGCAGAATTTTAGCTTTTATTACTTTTAGTGTTTGATGACGGATCTCCCCACAAATCACTATCGCTCAATTCTGCAAGTGATTATAATTTATTATCGCTTTTTTCTAGCTGGTCTAAAGCCACTTTTGATGTAAAGAGACAGTTTTGGTTGCTATGGACAATCTCCAGTTTCCTGGCAGAAAGAACAGTTTTATATATATAAAACTGCATGCAGGACACTGGGCAGACCACTAGGGACAAAGGGGATGTGTAGTTATTTGATACAGTACTGTAATCTGTAAGATTACAGTATGCTGTATCTGTACTGTGTGTTTCACTTTTGAATTTACCGCCGAACTCCGTCCCCGTGCGTCGCAACGCTCGCAGGGAACGGAGCTCGGCACTGTGAATCGAGCGAGACACAGCGGCTCGCCGATCACAGCGGGGAGACATCGCAGGATCCAGGGGACAAGGTAAGTAAACTCTTCCTGGATCCTACGATGCAAGCCCGAGTCTGGCTCGGGGATACCGCTTTTGGTATGTAAAATCCACCCCGAGCCAGACTCGGGAATACCGCCAGGGGGGTTAACCACTGCTTTGCTTTTTGTCTGAAACTGTCATCTAGCACCATTTGTACTTTGATCTAATCTACAACTGTTAAACCTATATCTATATTATTGAAATAAATGTACTATCCTGTTGTCTTGTTTGATTAGAGAGCTGATGTTATCTTTCTGTCTCTATTTTAGTGTGAAAATTTCCTCTTTCATAAGTGTTTAATTGACACTTATTCCCTCCCCATATCCCCATAAATGAAGAACAACCCTTGGTGGAAACACACTATTCCACAGGGTCAAGGGCATTCGCCAGGGTAATTTCTAGCAACGTTTTTTTTCCTCCAAGTACGTCCCATGCGCAGCTTTCTGGCTGATGAATGCAAATGTTCCTCCAGTATTTTTGATAACATTCATCTTGCCATCAATTTTGACCAAATTTCCTGTGCCTTTGTAGCTCACACATCTCCAAAACATTAGTGATCCACCTCCGTATCTTTCATCATAGGCCTTGTTGACTCCTCTCCAAATGTAGCGTTTATGGTTGTGGCCAAAAAGCTAAATTTGGGTCTCATCACTCCAAATGACTTTGTGGCAGAAGGTTTGAGGCTTGTCTCTGTGTTGTGTGGCATATTGTAAGCGGGATACTTTGTAGCTTTTGCATAGTAATGGCTTTCTTCTGGTGACTCAACCATGCAGCCCATCTTTCTTCAAGTGCCTCCTTATTGTGCATCTTGAAACAGCCACACTACATGTTTTCAAAGAATCCAGTATTTCAATAATAAATATGTTGCGGCGCTAAATAGCTAAAAAACAGTCCAGAAAGGTCTAAAGAATGGGAGAAGTCCAATCACCAGATATAGTGCAGATGTGAAGGGGCACTCATCACCACGTGATAATGTAGTCTGCTTACCAGAAGGCTGTACAAATTAGGCATGTATGGATATTCCTCAATAACATCCAGCAAGAACCCCTCTTCATCACGGACAGCAACCTCCGTATAACTTCCTTCACAGATCTACAACTCCCAGTAATCGCATCAAAGGTGGGACACTCCAGTTCCACTTGGTTTAAGTTTCAGCAAGCAAAAAGGTGGCAAGCTCAAGGATGAGCAGGATTTCACCTGAAGTTATTTGTGTTTTTTTCTTTGCATCCCGAACAATTTTCCTGGCAGTTTTAGTTGGTCTACCTGACTGTGGTTTGGTTTCAACAGAACCCCTCATTTTCCACTTCTTGGTTAGATTTTGAACACTGCTGATTGGCTTTCTCAATTCCTTGGATATGTTTTTATATCCATTTCCTGTTAATACAATTCAACTAGCTTTTCTCACAGATCCTTTGAAAATTCTTTTGCTTTCCCCATCACTCAGAATCCAGAAACGTCAGTGCAGCACTGGATAAAAGATGCAAGGGTCTGTCAGGAGTCCAGAAACTCATTGACCTTTTATACACACACACTAATTACAAGCAAACAGATCACAGGTGAGGATGGTTACCTTTAATAGTCATTCAAACCCCTTTGTGTCAATTTGTGTGCATGTTATCAGGCCAAAATCACCAGGGTATGTAAACTTTTGATTACGGTCATTTGGGTAATTTCTGTTGTCATTATGATTTAAAAAGAGTAAACACAGTTGATTGATAATAAATGGCTTCAGCCAAATACTAACCATGAGTGAAAGAAATGTTTTTGTGTTATCATTCATATTCTCTGAAAAATGGCCAAGAAATCATAAATTCTGCCAGGGTATGAGCACAACTGTATTTTTGGTAGAAAAATCACAATAAGCGTATTTTGATTGGTTTGCACAAAAGTTATTGCGTATACAAAATAGGGGATAGATTTATGGCATTTTTATTATTATTTTTTTTACTAGTAATGGCAGTGATCTGCAATTATTAGCCTGCGACATTGTGGCAGACAGATCAGACACTTTTGGGACCAGTGACATTTATACAGCGATCAGTGCTATAAAAATGCACTGATTACTGTATAAATGACACTGGCAGGGAAGGAGGTTAACATAAGGGGACGATCAAGGGTTAAATGGTCCCTAGAGAGGTGCTTTCTAACTGTTGGGGGAGGGGTCTGACAGACAGTAGAGAGAGATCGCTGTTACTAATCACTAGGAACAGACAATCTCACTCTACTCCCCTGACAGAACGGGGATCTGTTTGTTTACACTGACAGATCCCATTCTGCCTCTCTGTGGAGCGATCACGGGTAACCAGCTGACATCAAGTCCGGCAGACCCGCTGATTGGCTCCCCCGCTAGCAAATGGGCATGTGCGCGCCCACAGATCGCCGTGTACGGACCGATGTACAATGACGGCGATTCACGCAGCAGATCCAACCTGCCGCAGTACAACTGCGGCGGCTGGTCGGGAAGTAGTTAACCTGTATTTCCTCATCAAGAGCTTTCTTTTTCAGTATGATTTTTGTTCTACTCCCCCCCTTTCTTTTTCATTTTGTATTCATCCTTTTCTCCACTACACAGCTTAAATATAGCACCCTCACCCACCTTCTGTCCTCTCCCTATTAATGTACTCATCCACTCCTGCTAATTCTGAACCCACATGCTGACATAACCTCTAGGAAACTGCAGGGTATGTGCATATAAATATTCCTTCAAACTTAATCCACCATCCTCCTGGTTCTCTTAACTGCTGGGGGATATTTTCTCTAATCCTGGCCCTCCACTATCTAACTTTCACCCCCAGACTTTGTATCCTTCTTCCCCTAGCAAAAGCTGCAATCCACAAAGTCTGGTTTATATTCCCCTGCTTCCAAGAACCAGCCTCCCCTCTCATGTACCCTCTGGAATGCCAACTCTTTCTATGACAAGTTCACCTCTATCCATCAGTTTTTTTTATCTACAACTCTTTTACATACTTGCTGTTACTAAAACCTGGCTTCAGAAATTTAACTCTGCTTTGCCAACTGCCCTCTTTTATAATGGTTCCCACTTGGCTCACTAACCCAGACCCAATTGATGAAAGGGAGCTGGAACTGGAATCCTTCTATCCCCACAAAGCAATTTTCACGTTCAAGACTCAAGACTGTAAGAATCTCCCATGGCTCAGTTATGAAACTGATTCTCTGTTGGAATCTGGAAGAAGGAAGCCACACAGTAAAGGTCACTGGGAAGAGGATAGTATTTTACAGATATGTGTCATATAAACTACCATCACTCCTGCAATCTTGGAATGCCAGTCCATTTGAACCAATGTAAAGAAAATGTATTTAAGGATAACGTAAAATAAATAAATAAATAAATGCATTTTTTTTGCAGGTAAAAAAAAAGTTGCAGTTGCTTTTTTTTTTTTGTAGGAGCCTGGAAAGCATTGCCATGCAGGACTCCTACAGACTGTCAGTGTAAGCTGTCTGCCCGTACATTGTATGGGCAGGCAGTTTCACACTGACAGAAAGACTGAATGAACTACTACAGCACTCAACTGCACCCTGGTAGTTCATTGAAAACTATAAGCCGACAGCTGCAATGGCTGTCGGTACTTGTAGTTTTCACATTTACAGAACTCTGTGAATAAACGACGTGGCCAGTTAGGCGTAGCCCCGCTCAGCCAGGTTTGTTTTTTTTTTAATGTGACAGCAAGGGGGGAGAAGATCCCCCACTTACTGTCACAATGGGGGGGGGGGGAGGGGGCTGGTGAACTTATCCTTTAAAGAGAAACATTCACTTCTGAGAAAACTGCTGTACTGAACTTCCATATATGTCACAATTGCCCGTCTGCTCATACTGAACAGTTGTAATAGGTAAGCTTTTCTTCAAAAGCAGGGGGTCTGGTTTATTAGAGCAGCTCTGATCCTCCTCTAGCTAACCTTCTAATTCTCTCTAGTCTAACTCTGTCTCTATAGCCTAGAAGGTGCATAATGCTAACAGGAAATGACAGGCCCAGTCTGCTGTTTCCAAGGTAAGAGTGAGCTTTGAGAGATAAGTGAATGACAGACTACTTGTCTTCTGCCCTTTCCTTTGGCCTCATTACTTTTTATGTTTCTGTGATCTTATAAGAACTGCTGGAATTAGCTACTGCAGCTGAGTAGGACAGTGCACCGGGCTAGATGAAAAATAGGCCGCCTTGATATAAAAAGTTGCACTGATGACATAGGTAACCTTTCTATGTCAATAAAAGTGATAAAGTACGCAAGCGCTGAAGTAAATATATAAAACTATAAAATTGTGTAAAAAAATATAGATAAACTAATAAATAAAAAAAGAGACTTCAAATATCCAGATACTGCAGCTGCAATCATTCAGTGACACCCCGCTTGTAAATGAATGAATAGATAAAGTGATGCGCTCGTAATATCTATAGGATATCCTACTCTTTCAATGTACTGACAGGTCACTTTCTAAATGTGGATACATTGTTGCAAACTTATACAAAACATAAGCAGTGAATTGCACATATAAATAAATATAAATACAATGTGTTAAAATGTCTAATGTGATTGTCTAATTAGAGACTTCCCGGGATACAAATCCAAAAAATGATTTACCACTGTTCTTGTGAATAAATTGAAACAAACAAAATTATGTGAAAAAAATTATGAAAAAATATAATGAAAAAATATAAATAAATATATAGTTTTTAACAATTATAAAGAAATTATAATTGTGTGAATTCCAATACACCCTACTTAGTCTAACCCAGCAACTACTTAGTCTAACCCAGCAGTCTACTTTCCAAAATGGGGTCATTTGGGGGGGTTTGAACTGTTCTGGCATTTTATGGCCTTCAAAACTGTGATAGGTAGTGAGGAGCGAAATCAAAAATTTACACCCTTAGAAACCATGAAGGCGGTGCTTGGTTTTTGGGTCCCGTATGCGGCTAGGCTCCCAAAAAGTCTCACACATGTGGTATCCCCGTACTTAGGAGAAGCAACAGAATGTATTTTGGGGTGTAATTTCACATATTCCCATGGCATGTTTGAGCAATATATCATTTAGTGACAACTTTGTGCAAAAAAAAAAAAAAAATTGTTTTTTTCCCGCAACTTGTGTCACAATATAAAATATTCCATGGACTCGACATGCCTCTCAGCAAATAGCTTGGGGTGTCTACTTTCCAAAATGGGGTCATTTGGGGAGGGGTTTGAACCGTCCTGGCATTTTATGCACAACATTTAGAAGCTTATGTCACACATCACCCACTCTTCTAACCACTTGAAGACAAAGCCCTTTCTGACACTATTTGTTTACATGAAAAAAATTATTTATTTTGTGCAAGAAAATTACTTTGAACCCCCAAACATTATATATTTTTTTTAAAGCAAAGGCCCTACAGATTAAAATGGTGGGTGTTTAATTTTTTTTTCACACAGTATTTGCGCATCGATTTTTCAAACGCATTTTTTGGGGAAAAAAACACACTTTTTAAAATTTTAATGCACTAAAACACACTATATTGCCCAAATATTTGATGAAATAAAAAAGATGATCTTAGGCTGGATGGATACCAAACATGACATGCTTTAAAATTGCGCACAAACGTGCAGTAGCAACAAACTAAATACATTTTTAAAAGCCTTTAAAAGCCTTTACAGGTTACCACTTTATATTTACAGAGGAGGTCTACTGCTAAAATTACTGCCCTTGATCTGACCTTCACGGTGATACCTCACATGCATGGTGCAATTGCTGTTTACATTTGTAGATTTGACGCCAGACCAACGCTTGCGTTCACCTTTGCGCGAGAGCAGAGGGGGACAGGGGTTTGCTTTTTTTATTTATTTTTATTTGCTTTTTTATCTTATTTTTAAAATGTTCCTTTCATTTATTTTTTTTAATCATTTTTATTGTTATGTCAGGGAATGTAAATATCCCCTATGATAGCAATAGGTAGTGACAGGTACTCTTTTTTTTTAAAAAATGGGGTCTATTAGACCCTAGATCTCTCCTCTGCCCTCAAAGCATCTGACCACACCAAGATTAATGTGATAAAAATCTTTCCCAATTTCCCAATGGCGCTGTTTGCATCCGGCCAAATATAAGTCATGAAATGCTCGTAGCTTCCGGTTTCTTAGGCCATAGAGATGTTTGGAGCCATTCTGGTCTCTGATCAGCTCTATGGTCAGCTGGCTGAATCACCGGCTGCATTCTCAGGTTCCCTGTTGGGATAGGAGAGCCAGAGAAAAACATGAAAGACGGTGGGGGGGGGGGCATTCCCTCCCACTGCTTGTAAAAGCAGTCTAGAGGCTAATTAGCTGCTAGGATTGCTTTTACATGAAAGCCGACCGCTGGCTGAAAAGAATGATACCAAGATGATACCTAAACCTGCAGGCATCATTCTGGTATAACCACACAAATTCAGCAACATACCAGTACGTTGCTGGTCTTTGTTGGGCATATATTGTAATCTTTTTTTTCATGCAGCCTGTGGGCTGCATGAAAAAAAGAGATTGATTGGTGGGTATGCCCACCATTAGAATACCTCCCTTCATCCATCCACTTCTAATGAAAGGCATACATGCACCATTTATATATGCTGAAGCATGGGGGCATCCGCCCCAAAAGTTACTAGCAAATCGCTTCAGCATATATCACCTCCGACAGCGCTGGAGTCACGGCTTTATGTATCGTGGGAGCAAACGCTGTTGCTGTCAAGATAAATAAATCCGTGCTGCAGCTGAATGGCATACCTGGAAACAAAAAAATGGTTAACAATAAAACACAGTAAACAGTAAAGTATAAAAAATTGCATACCTGAAAAGCAAACATGATAAAACATAATAACAATAAGACATTGCAGAATAGAATACAGTAAAAAAGAGTAGAACAATAGAGAGAGAATAGAGAGAGAGAGAACAATAAAACGACAACTATTTTTGTTTTTTTTATTTTATATATTTTTGTGTGGGTTTTTTTTTTTTTTACACTTTTTTTTAGTAACTGTAACTTTTATAACTGTAACCGGTTCCAGGTTCGGGTCTCTCAAAATGTGGTGGCATCTTGGGAGACCCTGTGAAAGTGTGCCTAGTCTGTGCAATGCTGTACCCTACGCTAATACTCAACTAGTGTATGGTAGCGTTCAAAACATTCACCAATGCAAAGACCAGGATTGTCAGGACAGGAGGGACAATAATAGCGGGTGTCACGCCTATATCCGCGCTTGCTGCAGACACGACATCTTTTTGGGGGGGGGTTCGTTGGGTAGGGGTACTCGGGAGGACATAAAGAAAATGCCTCTCATGCAGCCGACTGCATTTGGTTGGGGATGTGAATGGGGGAAGTACGGGTGCTGCAGAAGTGGTGGGTTCCCAATTAGGATTGGCGAATGCAGCAGGAAGCGCATTATGGGCATGACGGGCCAGTGTTTGTCTTCTTCTTGGTGGCAGCGGGACACTACTTTTGCTTGCCACCTCACCAGCTTGAACTGCACTTATGGGACTTGCCACGTCACCAAGTGTTACTGCAGTGCTGGTTTGACTATGACCGGGGTGTACTAGGCCGCTGGTGCTTGTCAGTTCACCAAAACGCTACCAAAAAAACTGTTAGCAATCGCAGGGATCAGGCCTGACTCTGCGAACACTGCAGTTATGTGTTCAGTGTTTTGTAAGTGACAGTGATCGATCGATACTGCACTTGGGTGGGCTGGGCGGAGGGGCAAAACGCAGGTGCTAGCAGGTATCTGGGCTGATCCTGCTAACACTGCGTTTTTGGGAACCCTAAACTGCTGGGGACGCTAGTATAGATCTGATCGGATCAGATATTGATCCGTTCAGATACTATATCACTAAGGGAGGTGTATGCTGTGTGCGTGGGTGTTAGCGCTACTGGCACTAACCTGATGCTGCTTGGGGCGATGCAGACCCTATCTGACCCTAAAACCTAACTTATATCAGGGGGTTAAACCTTTTTAGGTAATGCCCTGACACTATAAAAAATAAACTAACTAACCAGCGTCACCCATAACAGTTATACTGTGATCACTGGTGAAAGGGTTAACTAGGGGGCAATCAAGGGGTTAAAACCTATAATAGGTAGTATATGTGGGTCCCTGACGCTATAAAATGCTGACGGTGAACCTAAATACTTACCTCCCTAACTAGCGTCACCAGTGACACTAATACAGCGATAAAAAAACGATCACTTAGTGACACTGGGGATGGGGGGTGATCAAGGGGTTAAAACTTTATTAGGGGGGGTTAGGGAGTTATCTTGGACCTAAAGGGGGCTAACACTAACTGCCCCACCACTTATAACTGTCACAAACTGACACCAATGCAGTAATCAGAAAAAAAAAAAATGCTATTGGTGTCACTGTGACAGGGGGTATAGGGGGGTGATCGGGGGGTGAAATGTGTGCCTAGTGTGTCTTACTGTTAGTGTAGTGTTTGTGCACTTACACAGATGCCTTCTCTCCTCTGCGCCGGAACGGAAAATACCGACTTGAGGAGAGATGACATCACTTCCTCTGCCGCTGTTTACATTACAGCAGCAGAGGAAGATTTTCATTCGTTGGGAGCGATTGCAAGGGGGTGGACATGAATTAGTGGTCTCCCCCTCAGCCTGGATCGCTCCCCTAACGAAGCCGACCGCCTCGGGCACCGGTACCAGGTACGTGATTTTGCCTGCCCATGCCATTCTGACGCAGTATATCTACGTTAGGCGGTCGGCAAGTGGTTAAAGACACATTGGCCAATATAGCTATAACATAAGCTGGAAATGAGCTTTATAACTTATTGTAGATAGAGTGCCTTGAAAAAGTATTCACAACCCTTGAAATTTTCCACATTTTGTCATGTTACAACCAAAAACATAAATGTACTTTATTGGGATTTTATGTGATAGAGCAACACAAAGTGGCACATAATTGTGAATTGGAAGGAAAATGATACATTTTTTTTTTTTTACAAATAAATGTGTGAAAAGTGTGGAGTGCATTTGTATTCACCCTCCTTTACTCTGATACCCCTAACTAAAATCTAGTGGAACCAATTGCCTTCAGAAATTCCCTAATTAGTAAATAGAGTCCACCTGTGTGTAATTTAATCTCAGTATAAATGCAGCTGTTCTGTGAAGCCCTCAAAGGTTTGTTAGAGAACCTTAGTGAACAAATAGCATCATGAAGGCCAAGGAACACACCAGACAGGTCAGGGATAAAGTTGTGGAGAAGTTTAAAGGAGGATTAGGTTATAAAAAAACATCCCAAGCTTTGAAAATCTCACGGAGCACTGTTTAATCCATCATCCAAAAATGGAAAGAGTATGGCACAACTGCAAATCTATCAAGACATGGCTGTCCATTTAAACTGACAGGCCAGGCAAGGGGAGCATTAATCAGAGAAGCAGCCAAGAGGCCCATGGTAACTCTGGAGGAGCTGCATCCACAGCTCAGATGGGAGAATCTGTCCACAGGACAACTATTAGTCGTGCACTCCACAAATCTGTCCTTTATGGAAGAGTGGCAAGAAGAAAGCCATTGTTGAAAGAAAGCCATAAGAAGTCCTGCTTGCTGTTTGCGAGAAGCCATGTGGGGACACAGCAAACATGT
This sequence comes from Aquarana catesbeiana, assembly GCF_042186555.1. Taxonomy (NCBI): domain Eukaryota; kingdom Metazoa; phylum Chordata; class Amphibia; order Anura; family Ranidae; genus Aquarana; species Aquarana catesbeiana. Next base: position 384,417,333 of record NC_133325.1, read on the forward strand.
GGAAGAAGGTGTTCTGGTCAGATGAGACCAAAATTGAACTTTTTGGCCTAAAAGCAAAACGCTATGTGTGGTGGAAAACTAACACTGCACATCACCCTGAACACACCATCCCCACCGTGAAACATGGTGGTGGCAGCATCATGTTGTGGGGATGCTTTCCTTCAGCAGGGACAGGGAAGCTGGTTAGAGTTGATGGGAAGGTGGAGCCAAATGCAGGGCAATTTTTAGAAGAAAACCTGTCCGCAAAAGACTTGAGATTGGTCGGAGGTTCACTTTCCAGCAGGACAACGACCCTAAACATACAGCCAGAGCTACAATTGAATGGTTTGGATCAAAGCATATTCATGTGTTAGAATGGCCCAGTCAAAATCCAGACCTATATCCAATTGAGAATCTGTGGCAAGACTTGAAAATTGCTGTTCACAGATGCTCTCCATCCAATCTGACAGAGCTTGAGCTATTTTGCAAAGAAGAATGGGCAAAAATGTTACTCTCTAGATGTGCAAAGCTGGTAGAGACATACCCAAATAGACGTCCAGCTATAATTACTGCGAAAGGTGTTTCTACAAAGCATTGTTTTAGGGGGGCTGAATACAAATGCACGCAACACTTTTCACATATTTATTTGTAAAAAAGTTTGAAAACCATTCATCATTTTCCTTCCACTTCACAATTATGTGCCACTTTGTGTTGGTCTATCACATAAAATCCCAATAAAATACATTTATGTTTTTGGTTGTAACATGACAAAATGTGGAACATTTTAAGGGGTACTTTTCCAAGGCACACTACTTAAAACATTTGCCTGTACTTGGCTTCATAAAAGCAATTTGTAAATCTTTGCATCCAATATTATCATAGCATGTACAAGAAAAATGTAAATCATAGGACAACACACATAACACACATTGAAAATCCTTGCACATAGACATGCTCTTATCTTCTTTGATACAGCCAGACCATTTGGCTTGATTTAGCAAGATTGGATTCCTTGCTGTAAATGTAATCTGGTATTTAAACTAGAATTATCTGCTGTGCAAACATATTGTACAACAGATAAGAAAAACGTCAATTTGTGTGAAAACACAGACATTTGTTTACTATAAAAGAAATAAGGTCAATTTGAGGCTAATAACTTTATGCCTGTATCTCCGCAATATAATATTCCTTATTTACTGTGATTTCCGTACACAAAAACATTGTTTTTCAACAGTTTAATAAAAATTAAAAAAAATCCTTTCTAATTTTCTGTATATCAAAAATTGTCCGTCTTGAACTCATCTTCTGTAATGTCCCTAATGTTGGCCCAGAATTTACCCCAGCCTGTTTATTGGCCAATAAATAAGCAGAAGCATGTTGATGAGTCAATAATCTGTCCACTGTGCTCTGTTCTCCTCACTGCATGCCCCCTGACAGCACTAGGGATGAGCTGACTGGTCCAAACCTAAGGTCGCTGTTCGACCATTTAGACCAGGGATATGCAATTAGAGGACCTCCAGCTGTTGCAAAACTACAAGTCCCATCATGCCTCTGCCTCTGGGTGTCATGCTTGTGGCTGTTGAAATCTTGCTATGTTTGATGGGACTTGTAGTTCTGCAACAGCTGGAGGTCCGCTAATTGCATATCCCTGATTTAGACAAATCCTGAACTTTAGGGACATTTGGTGGGATTTGCTTTGCCAAACGCCCCATAATGCATTGCCAAAGCCATGATTGGCCTTTATTTTGCAGCTGACCTCTGGTCAGCTGCAAAACTTTAGCCAGTGATGGTTTACACCTAAGTTGCACCCCAAACACTATAAAAGGCTGTTCTCCCAACAGCCGTTTGTCAGTGTGAGAGTTTAGTGAGAGTGATGGACAGCTGATATTGCTTTAAAAGAGTTGGTCACTGTAGTGTGCTACTACTGTTTTGTGCTTTACATAAGCAGTGTTATATACAGTACTATATCCTGTACTGCATATTTGCTACTGAATCTTTGCCATTAATTGCAATTTGTGTGGCTAGCGAGAGTGCAGTGTAAGCCCACCTTCATTCACTGTGATTTCCTAGGACCCAGCAGTCCTTGTTAGGACTAATTTTTTTGTGTGTGTGTCAGCGGCAGGTTTTATTGCCGTGTTTATGCTGTCCCCCCCCCCCTGTTTATTTGGGGGGGGTTGCCTTTCATTAATAGTAATTTTTCTTTTTGTTTCCTCAAAAGAGAAGTATGGGTTTCTGGGTTTTTACAGATTCATAGTTACCTAGGTGGATGCAGCATCGGTCTGATGCTGCATCTGTTCCTCCGGCGCCTCTACACTGAGAACCAAGCAGAGGACTGCTGACAGCTCTTTGCTCTGCCCCCTCCTCGCTCACTGGATCGCTGAGCTGTGGAGGGGGGCAGCCGGTTCAGGCTCTCAGCCTCTCAGCGAGCCACTGAGAGGCTGAGTCGGTCCAGGGATCTGGCGGATCCAGACTCCGTGGTCATGATGACGTGGAGCCTGGACCAACTTCTGTATGTCAGCAGAGAGTGGAGCGCAGCCTGCTCTTTGCTGAAAATGGGTCAAAGGAGTGCAAAACTAACTGCACTCCTGTGATCCAGCTTTGGCTGTACATCTCCTTAAAACAAATAAATAAAGAGAAAAATAAAGGGTTTTATTTTGCTTGTAGCGTTTTCAGGCAGGTGTTTGTTTTTTTCTTTACAAACTTTGCGTTTTAACTTTATTTTTTTTTAGGGTCTTTTATTTTTTTTTTTACTATTACAGGGTCAGCAGCTGCAAGAGCAACTTGAATCTGTTGGCGTCACCACAATATGTGCTCTTTTTTTGCAGTGGGGCACCACAGATTAATGAGGTGTTATTTAGTCCACCCAAGTACCTCGGTTTATAGTGTGCCCAAGCTACAATCCCCTCACATAGCTCTTCCTATAACTACAAATAAAGTAGGGAATATGCCCCATGTTATCATTATCATGTCTTGCAGGTCTACAAACAGAGGCAGAAGTTGCCATGCACCTATAAAGGGGTGAGCAGCCTCTGTGTCCACGGGCCAAAGCAGTGGTCATAGACGTGGTGCATCTGCAGGCAGGGCATGTTTGCTATTTCTTTCAGGTGCTGGACATGTTGTACAGGCAATCTTGTCTATATTCCCACTGCACACATTTCTGCATCACAGGCTCATCTGTGCTGTAGTGATTATCAGCTGGACACTGGATATAGTACAGATCAATATATATATTTGCCAGCACACCATGGATCTCCAATTGTAGTCCAAAACTTTTATTGTAAAGAGATCACAAAGGAATAAGTGCAATGTTTCTGAGACAAGCAGGACCCCTTCCTCAGGCATTGTCACATGCCTGAGGAAGGGGTCCTGCATGGCTCCGAAACATTGCACTTTTTCCTTTGTGATGTGATCTCTTTACAATAAAAGTTTTGGACTACAATTGAAGATCCATGGTGTGCTGGTGAATATGTATATCGATGTTGTACAGCCAGAGAACATGAAGGTGGTGGAGTGCCTAACCAAGTCTTCATCATTCTCCTCTGTCTCCCAGGTATAGACTAGCTTGCATTTCACACAGCTGCCTAGGCACCTTATTCTGCCTCCTCATCCACAGCTACTCCTGCCATTGCTCCACAAACTGTGATGAAGGCGGCTGCTAAATCATTTGATCACAGCATGCGCTGTTTGCTGCAAGAGGATACACAGTAATTAATGGGCTCCAAGGTAAAGAAGGAGCGTAACAGAAGCCTAAAAGCAAAGGACACCAGGCAGAGAGAATCAATTGGCAATGATGTTCCCAAAGCCTCAGTCAAGTTGGCTCCAGCGATGAGGGGGGGGGATGATGATGAGGTCTCTGACCATACCTGGATGCCTAATAAAGTGGAGGATGAAAGAGAGGCAGAAGTACAACCCCAATGAGGCAGGATGTTACCTGGGGCAGCTCACAGGGATGGTGAGGGAAAAGCTACCGTGTTCCACTGGATCGCAGAGCTTCACTGGTGCAGCGCATTGCTGTCCTCCAGTTCACTCCTCAGAGATCACTCATGTGGGCCTTTTTTACGATGCATGCAGCTAACTGCACTGTTGCTACTTTTAGCCTCTGCCTCCAGCGTATCAAGTATTACAATGCCATCGGCCATTTGGGTACCACATGTATGAAGACACATCTGACCTCTCACCATACAGCTCAGTGGGAACAGCACCAGAATGTTCTAGGTCAGAAAAAGGACCACAAACCTCTCCCTCCTCCACCTTCTCCCTTTCCATTTCTACCCCCAGTATACATGACTCCCCCTCAGCAGCCTTCAGTGAGAGGGATGACCTTTTGGCTCCCCCAGTGGGGGAGAGCATCTGCATGGGGCCAATTAGAGTAGGGGCAAGCATAGGCCGCAACCTTGCTCTGATTCTGCCAACCCCACTCAGCAATAAACAGAAAAGTTTTTCTGTCCCAGCTGCTAAAGCGTGAAACAAAATACACCTCAGCCACCCCTATGCCTAGCACCTAAATGCCAGCTTGACCAAATTGCTGGCTTTAAAACTCCTGCCTTTCCAGCTGTTGGATTTTGCTCCCTTTGGGAATTTGCAGCCTGTGATATACCAAAGCAATGGCAGGTTCTGCTATTTCCCTGCCCATAACCATCACATGAAAGGCAAAGTTTCCATGTCGCTGGACACCACAGTCAGTAGTAAGGTCCACATTACTACAGACACATGATCCAGTATGGACAGGGGCAGGATATATCATTTAAGGCCCACTGGTTGACTCTGTTGGCTGCCGGGGAGATGCAGGACATGGGAACACAACTAGAACTCGTTCGGCCAACTTTCCCTGCTGTATGCCTTTGGGCAGTGAAAGTTGACTCAGTCTGGTGGTGCAGCAGTTCCTGGATAGGTATCAGGGTTACAATATTGTCTGAGGCAGGCCAGAAGAGCTTGTAGACACTTCAGGCAGTTTTACCCAGCCAATGTTCCGCTGGGTGAAAATCAGCGGGAATTACACCTGCCCACAAACAGCCTAATCTGTGACACGCCCACCAAGTGGAACTCAACTTTGGTTTTAATGCAGTGGCTGCATATGCAGCAGGGGGCCAATAACAAGTACCTTTGTGACTATGACACAATGACAGGCTTGGGGGAGCTGGGCTTTTTTTTCCCATGCCAGTGGCTACTGATACAGGATGCACTGTATTGTCATCATTCAAGAAGGAAACAAGCATGATGAGCAATAATGATGCATGCATCAGCGACACTGTACCAGTGGTATTCCTGCGTGCCATTATGGACAGGGCACTCGGGGCATAGCAGAATCAGGAAAAGGCAGACTACCTTGCATTTCAGGGCCTGCTTTATCGAGATGCTATCCCTTTGGGGCCACAAAAGGCACAGGAGGAGAGGAGCAGCAAACAAAACTAGCATACTATTAGCATGCATTAAAAAGGGTATTTAATCAAGAGATAAATCTATAATTCTACCACTTTACAAAACTCTGGCTCAGCTACATCTTGAGTATGCTGTCCAGTTCTGGTCAACAGTCTTTAGGAGGCATGTGCTGGAACTGGAGAGAGTTCAGAGAAGGGCAACAAAACTAATAAGGGGACTGGAGGATCTCAGTTATGAGGAAAGGCTACACACATTAAGCTTATTTTCAATGGAGAAGAGATGCTTAAGAGGAGATATGATCACAATATATCAGGGACGTGCGGTGAGGTCAGTGGCTGGTGAGGCACTGGCTAGTATCAGACCCAAAATAACACAGGTTACATATGCCGCGACCGTTAGAGCGAGAACAATAATTCTAGCACTAGACCTCCTCTGTAACTCTAAACATGTAACCTGTAAAAAATTTTAAAGCGTCGCCTATGGAGATTTGTAAGTACTGAAGTTTGGCGCCATTCCACAAGTGTGCGAGATTTTAAAGTGTGACATGTTAGGTATCTATTTACTCGGCGTAACATCATCTTTCATAGTATACAAAAAAATCAGGCTAACTTTATTGCTTTTCTTTTATTCATTAAACAGTTTCTTTCCAAAAAAAAATGCATTTGAAAAATTGCTGCGTAAATACAGTGTGACAAAAAAGGTTGCAACAACCACCATTTTATTCCCTAGGGTGTCTGCTAAAACAGTATATATAGTGTGTTGGGCGTTCTGAGTAATTTTCTAGCAAAAAAAATATGATTTTTACACGTAGGAGAGAAGTGTCACAATTGGCCTGGGTGGCAAGGGGTTAGTTACCATAAGTAAGTAATATACAAATAATTATTATATATTGTTTTTAAGGTAATTTACTATATTTTCAAAAACTGTACTCAAGCAGGTGACTTAATGGACAAATTACTGAAGTTTGAAGTTATAACTTATTTATTATAACTTATAAATTATTATCTTATAACATAATAATATATGATTTAGCTTGTTCCTTTTCAGCAGCAGCAGATTCTCATTCTCCCTCTTAACTGTGTGAGAAAAACATGGGATTGTGGGTAAATCTTATACCCATAAACACATGTTTTTTCCTTATAGATAAGAGGGCTGGGCTGGAAGGGAGCATTTGTCTTTTAGACACATTCCCCCTTCTCTGACAGCATTTTTATTGGACAGCTTGGGCTAATGGTACTTTACCATTGGTCCAAGACTCCAAGCTGTCCATTGAGCTCAGTGCCTCTGACAAGAAGTGAGGAGAGGCATTGTGAGCTCATCCTCTCAGTCTGCTGCAAACAGAGTGTGCCAGCTTGTATTTAAACTGGCCACTCTGTATGTAGCTTCTGACAGGCTGTATCTCGGGAACCAAAGGTCATAGGAGCCCCATTTTGACCAGTGGTAGGGTAGGACTTCAGCTACATACCCTGCAAATTGAGGGTCTCTCTGACCCCAGGTTGCCGAACTACAGCCCTCCAAGTCGATCTTTTTTTTTTTCCTTTAATTTAATTTTTTTTTATGTTCATGGCAGGTGAGGCAGTGCCTCCCCTAACTGCACGTCCCTGCAATATATACATATCTAAATGGTGATTCTAGCATAGGGAGAAAACCATTCAGTCTCAGATCACTCAAGAGGACAAGTGGCCACTCAATGAAGTTGGATTAGAAATGATTAGGCGACCGTAAACTGCGCAAGGGGTTCTTTACTGTTATAACAGTAAAGATGTGGAACTCCCTTCCACACTCGGTGATGTCATCAGGCAGTGTCGTCAGTTTAAATAAACTTTTAGATAGGCATCCTAGCGTACACAATATACAGGGATATGGGAAGTGGTAGAGACATAAATACATACACACACCCACAAAGGTTGAACTGGATGGACTGGTGTCTATATTCAGCTTTACCAATTATGTAACTATGAGTATGTTTGCTGTGGGGACATTGAGGCTGAATTGACAAGGGGCAGTCTTCCAGGGGTGGGTTTCATGCCTCCCAAACCCTAGGAGTGGTATGTGGCTGCGGGGAGGTAGCTGAAGATCTTCAGGGACCACAAGAACTCTGGCTCACCTGTCTCCAGTAATTTGCAAAGCATTAACTACCTCTTGCTCTAGAGCCTGCAAAAGGACCCTAGGATTTGTGGCTTTAAGAAGAGAGACAATTACTGGTTGGCATCCCTTCTTGATCTACGTTACAAGGGGAAAGTTGCAGAGCTCATCCTGCTCCTCCATAAGGAGCACAGGATAAAACATCTGGAGGATGCACTAAAAAGTGTATGATGTATTCACAGTTATTGTTTACAAATGCACTTGCACTTTGTGATACATGAGGAGACTACTCATTAATCTAATCTCAGAAGCGCACCTATTTATCTAGATACTGTTTTCATTGTCAGTGTCCAAAAAAGACACCTTTTTTTTAAAATGCTCTTTGACTTGTTTTGCCCCTGTTTACATGACATTGATAGCTTTAGCGTTTTATAGAGTTTACACAATACCTATAAAATTATAGTTTTTGGCTATTTTGCCTCTTCTGCTTTCAACGCTCAATTATTACTTCTACACAGGAAATCTTTTTGCAAAAACTACCTATTATAAATTTTGTTCGGGTTGAAAATCAGCAACATTGCATTGCTGCTGCCATATGTAAGCCAAGCAGTAAATCCTCTTGTGTGCACCAATCTTGTTAACAAAAGCACAACATTTCCACATACTTAACTTTGTTAATTAGGTTATGTATCTTTGAGTTAGGTCACCTTGCATCTCTCTTAGTTGATCTCCATTTAAGTAAAGAAAAAGAGAGTAGATTACAGATTCAAAATCATAAGCTTAAAATGTTTTAAGAAAAAGATCCTCTTTGGAACTTTAAATCTCCTAGGCTATATAAACTTGGCCAGTTATTTTTACTCTTCTTTTCTATGTCTCAAAAGCACTTGCTATTGTAAGTCAATTACCAAAATGAGGGCAGCGAATATGTCAGCTCAGAAGATTCCTGGACCCTTTGAAGGACCCCAGTGGCCTCATCTTGCCCCTCGTAGTGCCTATTTGATGGTAGCAGTCCTCATGGGTTTTGTGGTGGTCCTAGCTTCTTTTGCTAATTGTATGGTTATAGTGGTCACAATTAAGTACAAGAAGCTAAGGTCCCCTCTGAATTACATACTAGTCAATCTGGCCATAGCTGATCTGCTTGTCACTATTTTTGGGAGCAGTGTTAGTTTCCACAACAATATCTTTGGGTACTTTACTCTTGGCAAAGCGTTGTGTGAATTTGAAGGATTCATGGTGTCCTTAACAGGTAAGATGAAAATTTATGATGTCTTAATAGCATTTGAATCAATTGGTAAAATACAAATTTGTATAAAAGTATTTATTTTTATATGGGTTTGTATTCTGTCTGCCTAACATACTAGACATAAAAATGTTTAAGTTATTAGGCTAGACATATACTAGCTAGTTGTAGTGTAATAGTAGCAGTGTTCATTATATAGGATTATGTATCTATGCAATATATGCCACCTTCTACTACATACAGTATATGCATGCTAAAGTCTATTATTCAATTGGTTCTTACTATATTTATGGACTACTTTCTTGACGAGCACTGTTGATCTCATCTTAGTTGTGCATTTGAGGACTGTGGAGAAGAACTTTTTTGATATTGTACCAACTGTCATTATTATTCTAATGACCTCTAGCAGTAAAGTGTTTTCTATCTATTTAATCCAAATTAGGTTTAAAACTGTGGCTATTCCTATTTACACTAAAAGATCTTATTGAAAAGAACACACCATACATGCTGCAATTCCATGCAAGTGATTGCTTCTTTTTCTGCATCAGCCTTAAAATATAATGAAAAAGCAACAAAAAGTGTGGCGCTAGACAATGTCATATACTAATGAAAACAGACAAATTGGACAAAGAGGGAGGATCGTAAATAACTATTTTTGAACATATAGTCCTCATATGAACCTCAAAGATGTATAGTCTATGTGGCAATATATTTAGGGAAGAATATTGAAGAATTATATTAACATCTTGACTGGAAATCCGCTCACTACCACCTAGAGTTGAGGAGGCTTACCGGATATGGTGGACCCAATGGGGCGTACGCCGGATTGGGTCAAACAAAGCTTAGGTGGTGAGTGGCTGTATGTACTCAAGGGACGTGGTGGTCTCACGGATTGGTTGTATTCATCCGGATGGTACCAGGAGCTTGAGAAGTGTAGGTGGTCCCCCGGATGTAGGAGGTCATGTAGATCTCAAAAGAGTGGTAGGGTGTTCCGTAGGAGGACCCCTCAAATCCAACATTCAGTGGACCAGGAATGGATGCAGAGGGGTGGAAAAAGAAAAAGAGGGCCACATAGTGTGAATCCGAAAAAACTAAAAATATTTATTTAAGGTAAAATAGATGTACACTCACATGTAGATCCAAATATTAAAACAGCGCTTGTTTGAGAAAAAGTGGCGACAATGGGGTCCTGCCCGACGCGTTTCGTCATCAAAAGACGTCATAATACAGTAAAAACTATAGTGGGGAAGGATTAGTATGCCTGTTCTATTGGAGAGATTTCCGCTGACTTTCTGTTCTGCTGACAACAGCTTTTTTAGACATGAAAATGTCCAATCAAGAAATAGGCAGCGATAGAAAGGTAAACGATTTTTTATTTCCCCCATTGTACCAACATTTTTTTATATTTTTATTGGGTATTTACCTTTTAGTGGTTGTAAAGGCAGAATGATTTTTTTTTTATCTTAATGCATTAAGATAAAAACCCTTCTGCGTGTAGCAGCGCTCCTTAGCCCCCCTAATACTTACCTAAGCCCTATCTCTATCCAGTGATATGCACGAGTGCCTTGGCTGTCCGGGACTCTCCCTCCCAATTGGCTGAGACACAGCAGTGGTGCCACTGGCTCCTGCTCCTGTCAATCAAAGTCAGTTAGTCAATCAGGAGAGAGAGGGGGTGGGGCTGAACCTTGTCTAATTGGACACACGGAGCTGTGGCTCGGCTCAGGGTAAAGAAAAGAAAATAGACTTTAGTATCACTTTCAGCTCCTGTCTGGTGAAATCTTTGTCACCAGTACAGGAAGAGAGATTTAAAGGATAAGTTCCCCTTTCGTAACACTACATGTTACACCCATACTCATGTTACGAATAGACCGACCCCCGCACCTCCCCAATCCCTGATCTGACAGCTCGATCCCCGATTACCACCCCGTTAGCTGTTACAATTTTAAAAAACATGGCCGAGTGGGTCTCTGCCTGGCCGTGTCACTCATTCACAGTAACCTGTGACTGGAAATCTACAAGGTCCGGCAGCCTCTGCGGCTGTCGACTTGTAGTTTTCATTGAACTACCATGGCGCTGTGGAGCACCGTGGCACCGTAGTACTTCATTCTTTCTTCCTGTCAGAATCTATCTGCTTGCCCGTATGGGATGTATGGACAAGCAGATACACTGGCAGATCTGCTGGAGACCTGCATGGCACCAGCGATCTACTGATCGCTTGTGCAATGCTTTACATGCTCCAAAAAAATAATAATAAAAGCACATTTTTTTTACCTGCAAAAAAATATGCATTTATTATTTTTTTCTAAAAAGTTAACTTATCCTTTAATATGAAAAAAATGTAAATAGTGAAAAAAAAAAGACAGAAAGACCAATTTGTTCAGTGGAGGGGAGAAGGGGTGGATGTGAGGCATCTTTTCATGAAGTGTGAAGTGTGCTGCGAGGACTGGACCAGAATGTTCCATCCATAGTTCTTATTTAAAGTGCAAAACAAGCAGGCAGCAGAAAATAAAATGCATAATCCTGCAAAAGTGCAGCATTTCAAGCCAATGGACATATTAATTTTCAAGCATGCAATACAAAGAAAGCAACCCCAAGACATCTTTAAATAATCTCCTCCAATTACCAAACAGACAAGTCCTTGCAAAATCCAAACAAAAATGTGATCACTATAACATATAAAAAAGTGGGGAGACACAAAACAAATAAAAAAAAAGTCAACCCATAAACTCACAATTAGATGTTGCATACAAAATATTAAAAAAAAAAATGAATTTGTAGATGTATAATATTACAGTGCCTTGAGAAAGTATTTATACCCCTTGACATTTTCCACATTTTGTCATGTTACAGCCTAAAATTTAAATGTATTTTATTGTGACGTGGAAGGAAAATGATAAGGAAAATGATAAATGGTTTTCCACAATTTTCACAAATAAATATCTGAAAAGTGTGATGTGCATTTGTATTCAGCCCCCTTTACTCTGATACCCCCAACTAAAATCTAGTGGAACCAATTGCCTTCAGAAATCACCTAATTAGTAAAGAGAAAAACTAGTTTATGGGAATTGAATGTGTGGGACTGCCAACATCCTGAACATGGAGAGAAAAGATATGCAGCAAATGCAGCCCTTGGACTTTTAAGGCAGAAATGGGAGTAACAAAGTAAGTAAAAGGCAACAGAGTGCCACTTTTATTGAGTACACAATTACACTACAATTTGTGAACATAAACAATAACATTGAAATATACAAAGTATACCAATGAACCAATTAATACATAAATGTATATATCAAACCCAAGGCGGATAATCCAGGTACTGCCAGAGTCAAGCTGAGGCAAGGACTGGGGCCTCCCACTTATCCTACACCTCTCATGTCTCTTCACAGTTGCAGACTAGAGTCAAGCTCAACAGGGTCTTCTTTCGTGGCTGATTCCACCAACCCGTTCCCTTGGCTGTGGTTTCGCTAAATAGTAGGTAGGGACAGTGGGAATCTCGTTCATCCATTCATGCGCGTCACTAATTAAATGACGAGGCATTTGGCTACCTTAAGAGAGTCATAGTTACTCCTGCCGTTTACCCGCGCTTCATTGAATTTCTTCACTTTAATATTCAGAGCACTGGGCAGAAATCACATTGCGTCAACACCTGAGGCGAGGCGGGCGGCAGGGGCCGGCACGGTGGGGAGCGGGCGACAACTCTAGATGCGCGCCGGGCCCTTCCCGTGGAGCGCCCCAGCTGCGGCAGGCATCTCTCCCCCGCCCCTTTCAAGCTCACCACCCTCAACCCCACATGGGGAAGGGGGAGCCAGCGGGTGTGGTGAGGGTGCCAGGGGACGGCTCCTCGGCCAGCACCTAGCAGCTGACTTATAAAGGTAAGTAACTCCTGCACTGTCAAAAGATGAAGATGAAGATAAGGGGCTGAAATACACTGCAGCAAGCACCTGATTGACTGATCCTAAGCAGAAAAAATATAAATGTATATGTGATGGCGTTGCGCTGTGTGATGTAAAAATGTGTATCAAAAAAATGACAACTAGGATATATATAAAAATATATAAAATACATACAAATGTCATGATAAAGTCCTAAAACTAAATCCAAATAAATGAAATCTATATAGCAAAATGTGACATCAAATAATAAGTGAACAAATAAATAAAACAGTGTGATAAAGTCCAATATGCACCACTGAGTGTGCGATAAAACCAAACTGGACAGAGAACCAATAATAATCCAGTAATGGAAGTGATAAAGCAAAAAAACAAATTCCACTATGACAGTCTGAAATAATGTTCCACGCAAATAGTGAATCTCTCCACTGTGAACAGCAAATCAACCGGTGCCCAGCTAATCTTTCACTGATGGCACCTCTGTGTGCAGAAGCCTTTCACCTTACTGCCGTAAGGTATACGGCATAAAAGGAATCATAGATGATCTTCAAACTTCCCTTTGATCAGCTCCGATCAGTTTTAACGATCGTGGTCTCAGAATGTGGGATTTAGATAAAAAAGAAGAAAAGACAGCCCATAGCGTGATCCCATATAAGGGGGTTGATAATGACACACATAATAAATTAACTCACTTACTATATATAATGACTGGCATCAATCCACGAGCGCCGAGCTTGTATCCTTCTGCCCAGATTTTGATAATGTTGTTAGATGTTCAAGTCACTCCGCTAGTATCCTCGGTGTGCGGGGGGGTTATATTTAGGCACAAAGAAAGGAAATGCCCATAGTGTAATCCCGTAGGGAATGGTTTATTAAACACAAACAGAGTAAAAGCAAATACTAACATTTAAAAGCAACAAAAAAGCAGCAATCCACGAGCGCAGAGCTTGTATTTAACAACCAGTTCCTGCTAAATCTATTGCTCCAATCCCGACGCGTATCGTCACATCACGTGACTTCATCAGGGATAACAATAGGAACTAATTCATGTCTTTAAATAGTATGTCTGATTGAATGGCCGGCGGCCATTTTCGCGAAGACCGCTATTGAAATAAGTGACGGCGGCCATTTTGCCTTGGTCTCCCATAGGGAAGCATGGGACGGCCATTTTCTGTTAGTTTTTGCATGTATTAGCATAGTGAGCATGGAAATACAGCAAACAAGCTGGCAAATGCATGTCACACAAAGGTGATAATTGGAGCAAAGTCAGCTATAGTCCGGACAAATGCATGTAGAACCAGATATTTAGAAAAAAGGGGGGTGTAGATGCTCCAGACTCGCAACCCATAAAGAGGATATTATACAAAAAATCCACTAGGATCGGGACACATATATTAAAAACCAATGGGTGAACCCCAATTATTGGAAATCAAAAATATATCTTAAAAAGGCAAAAATAAAATTAAAAACATGATTAAAAAACTGTTTATGATTAATCATGAGCATAAGATCCTCAACAATCAATTAGAATGTCTTGCAGAAAGAATATGGAACAAGACAATGCAGTCCATTCCAAGGATGTGGATGGAACGTTGAGAGGATCCCCTAAAATAATTTAAAATTAATCTCAAATATACTAAAATATTACAAAATAGAAAAAATAGCACGGAAAAAATACTGGAGCCTCAGGGATACCAGAAAAAATTAATCTAACATATAAAACTAAAATGAGGAATAGAATACATATGAAATACTCAATAGTATGAATCAGGTAAACCATACCTAATATAAGAACCAGAAAAAATACAACAAAATAAATAAAAAAGGGGAGAGGTGAAACAAAGATGAAACATACGCTAATAATTTCATCCTACTAAAGGGGAGAATAAAGAGAGGGGGATGTGATGCATATAAATAGGCAACTAAAAATCACTGATGAAACAGTTTAAATCAAATTCGATATTAAGGGGGTCATTTACTATAGCGCCATGGCGCTAATTCGAGCAAATTGCTGTGAATTAGCGCTAATTCGCGGCAATTTAGCGTGAATTAGCGCTAATACGGTATTCAATATAGCGCTGGTGAGAGAATACTCCCAAAATCGAATTTACTATAGCTCCCTGAAACTAAATAGCGCCCAAACCCTTACTCTGCTAAAACCTAGAGAATTGCACATGGAAATAATGTTTAGAGCATGATATAATTGCCTAAATGGTACTAAAATATGCGGTATATTATTTAAAGATAATCTGCTTTTAAACTGTGTGAAAAAGTGATTTCTACGCTGAAATATCTTTAAAAGTCTGAAAAGTGAAAAATTCCCTGTTTTGGACAACTAGGTGCCAACACAACTGAGCATGCTCAGACCTGAAAATAACTCTCATTTTAACTCAAGTGTCTTTTTTACCTGGAGCTATAGTAAATACCAAAATGAGAGCTAATTAGAGAACATTTTTTGGAAGTTAAAATCTGTTCTATTTTAGTCCAAATGAAGTTTCAGTCATTGATTCTAATGGAACAATTCTAACTTTCACCAAAAAAAACTTTTAACGTTGAGATGAAATGTATCTTTCTGTGAAATAAATTTTCCTTTGCAACATTGTTGCTTCTACTTAAAATATTTTGTTTTTAAGAATACTACAATGTGGAATGTTTTGATGTTTTGGTAAAATATATTTTTCTCTGTCACTTTCACTTGTTACTCTCTATCTCACAACAATCTTTGCCCCAAACTCACACAGGTGTCTTTATAATCCACAAACAATACCATTGCTGATGCAAATTTAAAATGAATCACAATTTTTTGTGCTTTTTATTATTTCCCAATATTCATAATTTGAGCCCAAAAAATGTGATATGTGTGCCAACATCAGAAATCAAAATGTAATTCCCAAAAATTTGAGGTTAATATTCTACTCTCACCCACAAAAAAACACCAAATATCACAGAATAAATCAAGAAGAATAACTCTTGAGTAATGTAATTCCATCACCTGTATGTCCATAGAAATGCAGTATTTATGTGTTTTTATGTGTATTTATGTGTAGGAGGTTCTCAAGTGTGGCAGCTCCATGGCTTAGAGGTTAGAACTTCTGCTTAGTATCTCTGAGGGTCTGGGTTCGAAATCCCAACCATGTTACTTCATGTAGAGAAGTTGGTTCATCTCCCAGGTCCTATAACTATGTCTAAATGTAGTAGTTATGTGTAGGAGGGTTCCACCACCATTGTAAGTCTTTTCCAGATACACTATTTAGCCAAAAGTATTGGGACGCCAGCCTTTACACACACATGAACTTTAATGGCAGCCCAGTCTTAGTCCATAGCGTTAAAATTTGATTTGGCCCACCCTTCGCAGCTAGAACAGCTTCTGGGAAGGCTGTCCACAAGGTTTAGTGTGCCTATGGGAATGTTTGATCATTCTTCCAGAAGTGCATTTGTGAGGCCAGGCACTGATGTTGGATGAGATGGCCTGGCTCGCAGTCTCTACTCTAATTCTGCCAAAGGGTGTTCTATCGGGTTGAGGCCAGGACTCTGTGCAGGCCAGTCAAGTTTCTGCACCCCAAACTTGCTCATCCATGTCTTTATGGACCTTGCTTTGTGTACTGGTGTGCAGTCATGTTGGAACAGGAAGGGGCTTTCCCCAAACTGTTCCCACAATGTTGGGAGCATGAAATTGTCCAAAATGTCTTGTTATGCTGACGCCTTAAGAGTTCCCTTAACTAGAACTAAGAGGCCATGCCCAACCCCTGAAAAACAACCCCACATCATAATCCCCACTCCACCAAATAATTTGGACCAGTGTACAAAGCAAGGTCCATAAAGACATGGATGAGTGATTTTGGGGTGGAGGAACTTGACTGGCCTGCACAGAGTCCTGACCTCAACACAACAGAACACCTTGGGGATGAATTAGAGAGGAGACTGTAGGTCAGGCCTTCTCGTCTAACATCAGTGCCTGACTTCACAAATGCACTTGGAAGAATGGTCAAACATTCCTATAGACACACTCCTAAACCTTGTGGACAAGAAGAGTTGAAGCTGTTATAGCTGCAAAGGGTGGGCCAAATAAGTTTTGAACCCAATACTAATACTGGGATGCCATTACAGTTCATGTGCATTTAAAGGCAGGCGTCCCAGTACTTAGGCAAATATATTGTATATTGCTTGTGACACTGAGCATGGCTATGGACTTAGGGCTGGTTCACACCACAGAGATGCAGAGAACATGTGTGGGGCTGTCTGGTGGCTAAGTGGGTAGCAGTTCTGTCTAGCAGTACCTGGGATGTTGGTTCAATTGCCCAACATGCTAATCCTTGTGTTGAAGTTTATATGTTCTCCCTGGGTGGGTTTCTCACCACAATCTAAAGACATGCTGGCATTATATTTGTCTCCTGTCATAATAGGTTCTAATGTAGGAAAGTTAATTTTGGACTTTATATTGGAAGCTCATTGCAGCCAGGGACTGACGTTAATGTTTATTAGCACTAATCATGCCCAGGGACTTGGACATTTCAAATTTTAGGGTTTACACTGCACGGATACATATACTTAGAAAACTGTTGCTTTGTTTATGTGGATGCAAATGGACTTTGATCTTTGGCCTGTAGTTGGAGATTTGATGCACATAGCCAAGGACTAACACAGTTGCAAATAGTATTATGTGTTCCTGCTCATCAGGTGCAATCACTTTAGACATACATGAAGAGACAGATTGAAAGATACTGGTGGGCGTGTACTTCTATTGGGTGTGTCAGTGTGCTAACAATACAACGTCTCTTATATAAAGGCCTGCAGTAGGGGGGTTCATTTGGCCTGAGAAGGTCAGGTTTTTTGCTGTGATTTGTGGTGGGAGAAGGAATGAAATTGGGAGATTTGATGAAATTCTTGTGCATTTTTTCAATCAAAAGTGGGTTTATGTGGCCATGCTGTCAATGTTGTGTGTGTAAAGTTCCTGTCTGATCATGCAAACATCATTTGGAAGCATCTGCTGACCTACTCTTTTTTTATCTCGTTTAATCGTGTACACCGAAATGCAGCTTCCAGCAGAACATGGTCACCAATGTATGTATGTGTGGATTGTGGGCTGGTGGTGGGTGTTTTGAATAAGTCTTTTGTAATATTATGTGGAAATGCTTTGTAAGAATGACTGTTAAGTATGTTTCTATAATCTTGCAAATAATAATGTGATGTGTTGCCCGCTATACACTGAAATTAAAGCTGTGTCCACTCTAAGGTTTTGTCTAATTTTAGATTGTAAGCTCCTATGAGCAGGGCCCTTACAAATTCCATTGCTAAATGTAGCACCATATATCCTGTCCAAATTTTTTTGATTCTAGTAAATGAATGTAAATTTATTTTTTTTCTGCTGGTAAAATAAAAGTACATTATTGAGCTTTTGTTGTGGTGTTTTTTTTTCTTCTACTTTTCTTTCTTTAGTTTTTGTGGGTGGTGGTTTTGGGAAAGTGAAATATCTCTTATTATCATATTATCATATTTTATTTCAATATGTATTTGTGCACCAAAAAACTAATCTCTTTGCCCTGGTTCACATTGATGCTACTTTGAAATCGCGCTACTTCACTTGAAGTAGCACGATTTCAAAGTAGCAAGGTCAGCGTGATTTCAGGTGGCTTTATACACAAATGTCTATTGAAGTCGCACCTGAAATCGGCAAAAGTAGTGCAGGAACTACTTTAGCAAATTGGTGCGGCGCCACAAAAAAAAGTTGCATCGATTGGAACAGTGCCATTGCCAATAGTCATGTGATTTGATCTCTCAAATCGCATGACCAATAGCTCCAATGTAAACCTAGGCTTCTGCACAACTGCAAGTTAATGATAAAGGTGGAATATATATATATATATATATATATATATCAGCTGTGGAGAATTGCAGGTAATGAATTCAGCTGGTGGATAGGCAGTGTTTGAATGTGTCAGCTCCGGTTCACATTGGTGTGATTTGACATGTCAAATCTGTGGCAATTGCACTGTTCTAATTGGTGCGATTTGTATTGATATTTGTGCAGAAACCTGCACTGATGTCTCTGATGTTGCCCCCACAGTTGGGACGGACATGTAGGAATGAAATTGTGGGAGTTCAGCTGAACGCTTTCCTCCCGCTGTCAGTGTGAACCAGGGCTCAAACTGGGCCTTTTGTCTTTGTAATTCACCTGCTGCTAACCCAGGGACACCATTTCTTATCAAACTCCCTTAAGTTTACCTTCAAATATATGTAGAAATACAGATTTGCATATCTGAAAATAAAAAATACTAATCATGGTTGAGATCAAATATTCGCAGCTGCAATCAAAAGCGTGGTTTCACCTTCTGACCTGGAAATTAGTCATTGTATGCACCCGGAAGTTCCTGTGCTGGTCAGGATCTTCATCTAGGTGGACATGGCGAGGTCTCTTTAGCAAAGACGAGGTGCTGCTCATTGGCCGGGTAAGTGATTCAAGGATAACACCTTTGAATTTGGCCCTATTGTCACTTGTGCATCCTGAAAGTGTAGCAAATTCATCCCTGCACTACCTTGGTTTGACTTTGATGCAATTTGAGGTTCATACACCACATGATTACACAGACATTGCTTCAAGTCATGACAAAGCTGTGCAATTTCTTTATCAGTGAACTTAACTAGAAACATTGTAACAATTTGTCAATTAAATAGACTTCTGTGGAAGTGAGGAAAGTTTAACCACTTAAACACTAAACCTTTTTCTGACATTTGTTGGTTTCAGGTTAAAATCATTTTTTTTTTGCTAGAAAATTACTTAAAACCCCCCAACAAGTTTCAGTCATTGATTCTAATGGAACAATTCTAACTTTCACAAAAAAACCTTTTAATGTTGAGATGAAATGTATCTTTTTGTGAAATAAATTTTCCTTTGCAACATTGTTGCTTCTACTTAAAATATTTTAATTTTAAGAATGTTACAATGTGGAATGTTTTGATGTTTTGGTAAAATATATTTTTCTCTGTTACTTTCACTTGTTACTCTCTATCTCACAACAATCTTTGCCCCAAACTCACACAGGTGTCTTTATAATCCACAAACAATACCATTGCTGATGCAAATTTAAAATGAATCACAATTTTTTGTGCTTTTTATTATTTCCAAATATTCATAATTTGAGCCCAAAAAATGTGATATGTACCAACATCAGAAATCAAAATGTAATTCCCAAAAATTTGAGGGTAATATTCTACTCTCACCCACAAAAAAACACCAAATATCACAGAATAAATCAAGAAGAATAACTCTTGAGTAATGTAATTCCATCACTTGTATGTCCATAGAAATGCACTATTTATGTGTTTTTATGTGTATTTATGTGTAGTTATGTGTAGGAGGGTCTCACACGTGGCAGCTCCGTGGCTTAGAGTTTAGAACTTCTGCTTAGTATCTCTGAGGGTCTGGGTTCAATATATATATTTTTTTAGTAGAGACCCTAGAGAATAAAATGGTGGTTGTTACAATATTTTATGTCACACTGTATTTGTGCCTTTCAAATGCAATTTATTTTTGAAAAAATTACTTTAATTAATAAAAAAAAAAAAAGAAAAGTTAGCCCAATTTTTTGTGGGATAATGTGAAAGATTTTACGTCGCGAGAATCGTGATCTTTTTATTCTAAGCAAAAAGCAAAAAAATTGTGATTCTCATTTTGGCCAGAACCGTGCAGCTCTAATATCTATGCAACTTCACCCATGTTCACGTAGGTCTGAATTGACGTGTCAAATTGTAGGCCAAATCGGCGCCTATTGATGGCAATGGAACTGTCCGAATTGGTGCGACACCACAACGATTCCCAAAAGTAGTTCCTGCACTACTTTGGGCGACTTCAGGGGATGATTTCTTACCTCTCAACTTTTTGAGATGGGTATAAGGGACACCTATTAGCAAAAGTGTGACCTATGTGACCTAATTACCTATGTGATTTCACTAGACATCTGTGCAGGAAAGTGCACTGATGTCTCTGAAATCGCTGACAAAGTCGGGCTGAGTCACACTTGTGCAACTTTGGACATCAGAGTCGCATGACAAGTCATACCCCATGATTTTCAATGTGTACCATTCATATCTGTGCGACTTCAAGTAACACTGACTTCAACGTAGTCCCTGTACTACTTTGGTCTGACTTTGATGCGAGTTGAGGTCCATAGACCTCAAGTTTACACAGGCATTCCCTGGAATTGCAGCAAAATTGCTGATGCAAAATCGTGGGAAAGTTGTGTGCCTTTCCCCGTGACTCCTGCGTCCATAGACCTCAAGATTACCCAGGCATTGTTTAAAGTCGCATTAAAATCTCGCAACTTTCAGGTCGCACAAGTGTGAAAGGTGCCTAAGTCACTGTGCTGAGTACTATTTTATACCTAGAATATAAAGTAGTCCCACCATCAAACACTAGTAAACGTATGTTCTCAATATAATTGTGCTCAAATGGCTGAAAATCACACAGATGGTATCACCTACTGAAAGCTTGCATTTTACTCAGCAGCATATGCTGAAAAGAGGTGAATGCCTATTAGCCAATGCCACATCGGCATGAGCATTGTTGTTACTATAATATTAATGCCTGAAATGCAAAACATTATTGTATAGAATCAAACATTAGTAAATGTATTTTCTCTGTAGGTAAGTGCTCAGCTCTGTAGCATAGCGGTATACCCTGCTGCCCCCAAAAGTTCAAGCCATGAATTCAAATCCCACTGACAGCATCACCTCCTGGAAGTGTGCATTGTACTCAGAAGCATAATTAGCCAAAGTACATCAGCTTGCTTTATTCAATATTTTAACTCTTCAAATGCAGGTAATGGTATGTACTTATTCAAAAATATTATGGTATGGAATTCCAAAATTCAAGGAAAAAAATGTCGTAGGGTCCCCACAGTACATACCAGGCCCTTCGGTATGGACTTTAAGGGGAACCCCACACCAAAATGTAAAATAAATTTGATGTGGGGCCCCCCAAAATCCATACCAGACCCTTATCTGAGCATGCAGCCTGGAGGTCAGGATAGGGGGGACGAGTGAGCACCCTCCCCTTCTGAACCTTACCAGGCCACATGCCCCAAAGCACCTTTTCCCCATGTTGATGGGGACAATGGCCTCTTCCCGACAACCCTGGTTGGTGGTTGTCGGTCTGCAGGCAGGGGAGTTATCAGAATCTGGAAGCCCCCTTTAACAAGGGGGCTCCCAGATCCTGCCCCCTATGTGAATAGGTATGGGGTATATTTTACTCCTACCCATTCACCAAAAAAAGCAGTGAAATGTAAAAAAAATCAATAGCCGGTTTTTGACAAGTCCTTTATTGTAAAATAGCTCTGAGCTGTCTTCTTCCCTGAGCCATCTTCTCCAGACGCTGTCTCTCCCTCCTCCATCTTCTCCCCGAGCTGTATTCTCCCAGAGCCGTCTCTCCTGCCGCCGCCATCTTCTCCATCTGCTGTGTTCTTCCGCACCGCTGGTTACCCGCTAATAAAAAAAAGCTGCTCTTCTTCCATGGCGGTCTTCCTCTGCTGTGTTGTCACCTGCTGTGTGGCGTCTCTTACATAGCCATGGAGCGGACTCTCCGGGTGACATTATCGGATGGCCACAGAAGACCGCCACAAGAAGAGCGGCTTTTTTTTTATTAGTGGGTAGCCGGCTGCGCTGAAGAACACATCAGCGGGAGAAGATGGTGGCAGCAGAAGAGACAGCTCGGGGAGAAGAAACATCAAACACTAGTGAATGTATTTTCTATGTATGACTGTGCTACACCCAATAGGCTAGCGGTCAGCACTTCTACCTTGAAGAACTCATGGGTTCAAATCCCACAGAGAAATACCAAAAGATTGAATTGGTGAAAAAAAGGCAAATGACTATTAGCCAATTAGCCAAAGCAGCATATGCTGAAAATAGGTGAATGCCAATTAGCCAATGCACTTTAAATTTGGCTGATTCTATTATATTAACTCTTCAAATGCATGCAATGATATGTAAGTATTCAATACTATTATAGTGTGCAATTCCAAACACCACACACTAACTAACGGGCAGATTAAATTTTTTGGTTTGTTTATTTTAATTTGCTTGTGCACTGAAAAAATAAACACAGCTGGGGGATGGTAGGTTGGTATTTGAACTTGTACCGTGAGTGCTGTGGAGACATCTGAGCAGACTACTAAGCCATTGTGCTAAGTACAAGACCTGCATAATAGTGTAGTATGATTAAAGAATGAATATAAATAATTGCCGCTTTATAGTCACCTAAATTAAAAAATAAAAAACAATATACAACAAATAGGTAACCTAAATGGTTAATACATGTAACTTTACAGAATAGCAGACATTACTATGTAATAATCATTCATAACTGCATTAGTTAGCAAAAGAAGGAAAAAACTAGGAATACTAATTGCAACAAACATCAATAGATGCACACGAGGTAGAGCACATCTCACATAAAAATGTTTCTTTCACATACATGGATCAAGGTTACAGTGCAGTACTATATAACAACTTGGTAGGAATTGGCATTTGCATATACGCGGAAGCGCTAATTAGCGCCGGCTTAGAATTTACTAACATGTGTTTCTCACTAATAGCGATAATTTTTCATTCACATATTCGCCTGTTGAAATTTTATTTGGCTAAAATGGGAGCTGTTATTTGCCATAGTGCCCAGTACTTCCTGGTGCTATAGTAAATGACCCCCATAGGCTTTAACGGTATTCGCGTTCTCGAACAAACTTTTTTCCTGTTCACATGTTCTGGTGCGAACCAAACAGGGGGTTGTTCGGCTCATCCCTACCTAGCAGTAAAAAGGGTCACTGGTTCGTTTCCCAACCACACCACAAAACTACCTGCCTGGAGTTTGCATGTTCTCCCTGTGCCTGCGTGGGTTTCCTCTGGTTTCCTCCCACACTCCAAAGACATGCTGGTAGGTTAATTGGCTTCTGTCTAAATTGGCCCTGGTATATGAATGTGAGTTAGGGACCTTAGAGTGTAAGCTCCTTGAGGGTAGGGGCCCATGTGAGTGTATAATGTATATGTAAAGCACTGCATAAATTGACGGCACTATAGAAGTCCCTTAAATAAATAAGTCTTCACTAATATTATGGTGTTAATCTCCAAAACACCATACACTAGCTAACAAGCAGTTTACATTTGATAAACTTTATTGTATGGTATATAAACCATCAAACACTAATAAAAGTATTTTGTATATATAATTGTGCTCAGCCCAATAGGCTAGCAGTTAGCACCTCTACCTTCAAAAATTCAGGTATTGAAAGACTCTAGGGTTCAAATCCCACAGAAGAATCCTAAAAGATTACTATTGGTGGAGAAAAGGAGAATTACTGTTAGCCAATTAACCAAAGCAGCATACAGTGAATGCCAAGTAGCCAATACACTTTAATGTGGTTGATTTTATTGTATTAACTCTTCAAATGCTTGCAATGGTATGTAAGTATTCACTAATATTATGGTGTGAATCTCCAAACACCACACACTAGCTAAAGGGCAGTTTACATTTCTTTGTTTATTTTAATTCACTTGTGCACTGAAAAAATAAACACAGCTGGTGGATGGTAGGTTGGCTGTTGTTTGAACTCATACCATGAGTGGTGTGGAGATATCCAAGCAGACTACTAAGCCATTGTGCTAAGTACAAGACCTGCATAATAGTGTAGTATTATTAAAGAATGAACATAAATAATTACTGCTTTATAATCAACTAAATTAATAAATAATAAATCAAAAACATGAAAAAAACAACATACAACAAATAGGTAACCTAAATGATTAATACATGTAACTTTACAGAATAGCAGACATTACTATGTAATAATCATTCAGAACTGCATTTCTTAGCAAAAGAAGGAAAAAAAAACTAGGAATACTAATTGCAATATAAATCAATAGATGCACGGGAACTAGAGCACATCTCTGATAAAAATGTTTCTTTCACATACATGGATCATGGCTACAGTACAGTGCTATATAACAACTTGATAAGAATTGGCATTTGTATATATGCAGAAGCGCTAATTAGCGGCAATTTAGAATTTACAAACGGTTGTTCCGCGCTTATATTGCTAATTTTCATGCGCAAATTCGCCGGTTTTGTTTCCATTTGACTAAAATGGATGCTATTATTTGCCATAGTGCCCAGTACTTCCTGGCGTTATAGTAAATGACCCCCTAAGTCCATTAGGTGCGAAAGTGTCCATCTGGAAGATCCATTTAGATTCAAGTTGGTTGAGAGCTCACACCTTGTGGCACCCTCGCCAAGGTCTAGTATAGGGTACAATCCCCAAAATTTTTTAAATGGGTGGGATTTTTCTTGTGGCATTTAGCAAAGTGTCTAGACACACTGTGTTTGTCATAACTGTTTAAGATATTTTGTACGTGTTCTTTTAAGCATATTCTCAGCAATCTTTTTGTGCGGCCAATGTACTGAAGGCCGCAACCGCATTCCAAAGCGTACACAGCTCCTTCAGTATTACACCCTATGAAATCTTTTATATCATAGGTGGTGCCATTGCTGGTGGATTGAAACTGTAGCTTTTTTTCATTAGGACGTTTCGTTCGAGTGCATGCATAACACCTTTTACAACGATAGAAACCTTTGCCGTGAAGAATGTAAAACTCTTTTTTGGAGGATCAATCACACTTTTGACCAATTGGTCACGAAGAGTGGGGGCTCTTCTATATATAAACCTAGGTTTTTTGGCAATAAATCTTCAAGGAGTCTATCGGACTTCAAGATGTGCAAATGGCGTATGATTTTTTCAATTTTTTTGTGTTGGATATTGTAGTCCAATACTATAGGTACAAGATCTGATTGGCACTCAGTTTTTCTATCTTTAATTAGATCTCCCCTATGCATGTGTGTTACACCTGTGATCTGCTCTTTAATAAATTCCTTATCGTATCCTTTTTGTATGAATCTGTCACCAATTATATTAGCCTGTGTGAGGAAATCTCCTACTTGAGTGCAATTGCATCTAAGTCGCATAATTTGTCCTTTTGGTATGTTAAACAGCCAATTATTATGGTGGCAACTTTTGATTGGTAAATAACTGTTACGATTGACATTTTTGAAATGAGTTTTAGTGATAAACTTGTCATTAATTCTGGATATTTCCAAATCTAGAAAGGATATACTATTTTCATCAATTTGCCAAGATAGTTTAATATTTCTATCGTTATTATTAAGCACATTGAAGAAATTATGTACCTCATCACGATCCCCTTTCCATAACACAAATATGTCATTGATAAATCTTCTATAAAAAATGAGTTCAACAGGTGGATTGCTGTAAATGTTTTCTTCTTCCCATTGGGACATGAATAATCCTGCTACACTAGGGGCAAACTTGGCTCCCATAGCCTCCCTAGTTTTTTGTTGATAGTATTCGTGACAGTACCAAAAATAAGACAAAAGCAAGGTTTTTGACAAGGAATTTTCTTTGCATACAAGAAAGATATGTGACTTTCCTAAGCCCCCATTTTGTGGCTTCACATGCTTGATAATGGAGAATAATGTTGTAAAGAGACAAAACGTCTGCTGTTGATTTAGAACTGCTGCAGACCAGGGGAATCTGACTGCTTAATTAAAACAAAGCATCGTGCAGGCCCAAGGTGGGTGTTGACGCAATGTGATTTCTGCCCAGTGCTCTGAATGTCAAAGTGAAGAAATTCAATGAAGCGCGTGTAAACAGCGGGAGTAACTATGACTCTCTTAAGGTAGCCAAATTTCTCGTCATCTAATTAGTGACGTGCATGAATTGATGAACAAGATTCCCACTGTCCCTACCCACTACCTAGCGAAACCACAGCCAAGGGAACGGGCTTGGCGGAATCAGTGGGGAAAGAAGACCCTGTTGAGCGTGACTCTAGTCTGCAACTGTGAAGAGACATGAGAGGTGTAGGATAAATGGGAGGCCCCCGCTCTTGCCTCAGCTTGACTCTGGCAGTGGCTGTATTATCCGCCTTGGGTTTGATAAATACATTTATGTATTAATCGATTCATTGGTATACTTTGTATATTTTAATGTTATTGTTTATGTTCACAAATTTTATCATATTTTGTACTCAATAAAAGTGGCACTCTGTTGCCTTTTATTTACTTTGTTACTCCCATTTCTGCCATAGAAGTCCAAGGGGGTGGCCCTTGCTGCATTTGCTGCATATCTTTTCTCACCTAATTAGTAAATAGAGTCCACCTGTGTGTAATTTAATCTCAGTATTAATACAGCTGTTCTGTGAAGCCCTCAGAGGTTTTTTAGAGAACCTTAGTGAATAAACAGCAAAATGAAGGCCAATGAACATACCAGACAGCTCAGAGATAAGTTTAAAGCAGGGTTAGGTTATATAAAAATGTCCCAGATCTCACAGCGCATTGTTCAATCTATCATCCCAAAATGGAAAGAGTATGGCAGAACTGCAAACCTACCAAGACATGGCTATCCACCTAAACTGACAGGCTGGACAAGGACCGAATTATTCAGAGAAGCAGCCAAGAAGAGGCTCATGATAACACTGGAGAAGCTGCAGAGATCCACAGCTC
Source organism: Aquarana catesbeiana (assembly GCF_042186555.1). NCBI lineage: Eukaryota > Metazoa > Chordata > Amphibia > Anura > Ranidae > Aquarana > Aquarana catesbeiana. The sequence goes on from NC_133325.1 coordinate 384,444,466, forward strand.
AGGTGGGACAATTAGTCGTTCACTCCACAAATCTGACCTTTATGGAAGGGTGGCAAGAAGAAAGCCATTGTTGAAAGAAAGTCAAAAGAAGTCCCATTTGCAGTTTGCGAGTGGTGTGTGGTGGAAAACTAACAATGCATATAACCCTCAACAAACCATCCCCACCGTGAAACATGGTGGTGAAAGCATCATGTTGTGGGGAGGCTTTTCTTCAGCAAGGACAGGGAAGCTGATCAGAGTTGATGGGAAGATAAATGCAGCCAAATACAGGGAATTCCTAGAAGAAAACCTGTTATGCCGCGTACACACGGTCGGATTTTCCAATGGGAAATGTTTGATAAGAGCTTGTTGTCGGAAATTCCGACTATGTATAGGCTCCATCGGACATTTTCCGAATTTCCGACAAACAAAATTTGAGGTCTGGATCTCAAATTTTCCAACAACAAAATCAGTTGTCGGAAATTCCGATCGTGTGTACAGAATTCCGACGCACAAAATTCCACGCATGATCGGAATCAATCAGAAGAGCCACACTGTCTATTGAACTTAATTTTTCTTGGCTCGTCGTACGTGTTGTACGTCACCGCGTTCTTGATGTTTGGAATTTCCGACAAGATTTGTGTGACCGTGTGTATGCAAGACAAGTTTGAGCCAACATCAGAAACAAAATAATGGATTTTGTTGTTGGAATGTGCGATTGTGTGTACACGGCATTAGAGTCTGCAAAAATCTTGAGACTGGGGCGGAGGTTCACCTTCCAGCAGGACAACAACCCTAAACATACAGCCAGAGCTACAATGGAATGGTTTCAATCAAAGTATATTCATGTGTTAGAATGGCCTAGTCAAAGTCCAGACCTACATCCAATTGAAAATCTGTGGCAAGACTTGAAAATTGCTGTTCACAGACGCTCTCCATCCAATCTGACAGAGTTTGAGCTATTTTGCAAAGAAGAATGGGCAAAAATGTCACTCTCTAGATGTGCAAAGCTGGTAGAGACATACCCAAAAAGACTTGCAGCTGTAATTGCAGCGAAAGGTGGTTCTACAGTACAGTCTAATGCCCCGTACACACGGTCGGACTTTGTTCGGACATTCCGACAACAAAATCCTAGGATTTTTTCTGACGGATGTTGGCTCAAACTTGTCTTGCATACACACGGTCACACAAAGTTGTTGGAAAATCCGATTGTTCTGAACGCGGTGACGTAAAACACGTACGTCGGGACTATAAACGGGGCAGTGGCCAATAGCTTTCATCTCTTTATTTATTCTGAGCATGCGTGGCACTTTGTCCGTCGGATTTGTGTACACACGATCGGAATTTCCGACAACGGATTTTGTTGTCGGAAAATTTTATCTCCTGCTCTCCAACTTTGTGTGTCGGAAAATCCGATGGAAAATGTGTGATGGAGCCCACACACGGTCGGAATTTCCGACAACACGCTCCGATCGGACATTTTCCATCGGAAAATCCGACCGTGTGTACGGGGCATAAGTATTGACTCAGGGGGGCTGAATACAAATACACCCCACACTTTTCACATATTTGTTTGTAAAAAGAATTGAAACCCATTTATCATTTTTATTCCACTTCACAATTATGTGCCCCTTTGTATTGGTCTATCACATGATATCCCAAAAAAATACATTTACATTTTTGGTTGTAACATGATAAAATGTGTAAAATTTCAAGTGGTATGAATGCTTTTTCAAGGCACTATAAGTGATTTTATATATTTGTATTTATAGATTTTAAACACTTCTTAATAGGACTGTGCAGTGTGCATTAATTCATTATATTTATATGAAACTAAAAAAGAATGTTCTATGTGCAGAGGAATCAGTCTGTGTGCAAAATCAGGAAAGTTAATATTCACTGAAGCGCACTCCATTCCACTTCTTGTTAAATACCTCATGCATAAAAATGACAGAAAAATCTAGTGGAACCAATTGCCTTCAGAAGTCACCAAATTAGTAAATAGAGTCCACCTGTGTGTAATTTAATCTCAGCATTAATACAGCTCTTTACTCTGCCCCCCCCCCACACACAATTTTTTTTTTAAACTCACACTTACCTTCTTGCCAGTCGTTCACAGTTTAAGGCACTCACCGGCCCAGCATTGTCCTGCTGAAATCCACCTCTCTTCTGCCCGGTTCAGCCCCACACTTTCATCTTCTTCGGTGATGTCATTGAGAAGCTGCCACCTCTTCCGGGTTCAGCCAGAGACTCTCCTGATGACATGCCATTAGGCCCCCTCCTCCTTTCTCAATGAAGGACTAAGCCTCTAGGGATATGTGACGTACATATTCCAGGAGGCAGAACTGATGACACTGTATGCCAGTGTAACAGCCAGTGTCTATGATCAATAGCCACAGCAGTACAATGTCACCATAGTGACACTGCACTGCTGTGGTGACTGTGATATACAGTGGGGACGGAAAGTATTCAGACCCCCTTACATTTTTCACTCTTTGTTATATTGCAGCCATTTGCTAAAATCATTTAAGTTCATTTTTTTTCCTCATTAATGTACACACAGCACCCCATATTGACAGAAAAACACAGAATTGATGCCATTTTTGCTGATTTTTTAAAAAGAAAAACTGAAATATCACATGGTCCTAAGTATTCAGTATTGCTCAGTATTTAGTAGAAGCCCCCTTTTGATCTAATACAGCCAGAGTCTTTTTGGGAAAGATGCAACAAGTTTTTCACACCTGGATTTGGGGATCCTCTGCCATTCCTCCTTGCAGATCCTCTCCAGTTCTGTCAGGTTGGATGGTAAACGTTGGTGGACAGACATTTTTAGGTCTCTCCAGAGATGCTCAATTGGGTTTAAGTCAGGGCTCTGGCTGGGCCATTCAAGAACAGTCACGGAGTTGTTGTGAAGACATTTTAGCTGTGTGCTTAGGGTCATTGTCTTGTTGGAAGGTAAACCTTCGGCCCAGTCTGATGTCCTGAGCACTCCGGAGAAGGTTTTCGCCCAGGATATCCCTGTATTTGGCCGCATTCATCTTTCCCTCAATTGCAACCAGTTGTCCTGTCCCTGCAGCTGAAAAACACCCCACAGCATGATGCTGCCACCACCATGCTTCACTGTTGGGACTGTATTGGACAGGTGATGAGCAGTGCCTGGTTTTCTCCACACATACCGCTTAGAATTAAGGCCAAAAAGTTCTATCTTGGTCTCATGAGACCAGAGAATCTTATTTCTCACCATCTTGGAGTCCTTCAGGTTTTTTTAGCAAACTCCATGCGGGCTTTCGTGTGTCTTGCACTGAGGAGAGGCTCCTGTTAGGCCACTCTGCCATAAAGCCCTGACTGGTGGAGGGCTGCAGTGATGGTTGACTTTCTACAACTTTCTCCTATCTCCCGGCTGCATCTCTGGAGCTCAGCCACAGTGATCTTTGGGTTCTTCTTTACTTCTCTCACCAAGGCTCTTCTCCCCTGATAGCTCAGTTTGGCCGGATGGCCAGCTCTAGGAAGGGTTCTGATCGTCCCAAACGTCTTCCATTTAAGGATTATGGAGGCCACTGTGCTCTTAGGAACCTTAAGTGCAGCAGAAATTTTTTTGTAACCTTGGCCAGATCTGTGCCTTGCCACAATTCCTTCTCTGAGCTTTTCAGGCAGTTCCTTTGACCTCATGATTCTCATTTGCTCAGACATGCACTGTGAGCTGTAAGGTCTTATATAGACAGGTGTGTGGCTTTCCTAATCAAGTTCAATCAGTATAATCAAACACAGCTGGACTCAAATGAAGGTGTAGAACCATCTCAAGGATGATCAGAAGAAATGGACAGCACCTGAGTTAAATATATGAGTGTCACAGCAAAGGGTCTGAATACTTAGGACCATGTGATATTTCAGTTTTTCTTTTTTAATAAATCTGCAAAAATGTCAACAATTCTGTGTTTTTCTGTCAATATGGGGTGCTGTGTGTACATTAATGAGGAAAAAAGTGAACTTAAATGATTTTAGCAAATGGCTGCAATATAACAAAGAGTGAAACATTTAAGGGGGTCTGAATACTTTCCATCCCCACTGTATATATTTTTTAACACAATGTCATCAGAGCAGTGTAGTGTCACTATGGTGACATTGTAGTGCTGTGGCGGTGATCATATACAATGGCTGGCTGCTCTTATATCACTGAATGTTAGTGCAGCCAGCCATTGTCTTTGACACAGCAGTACAATGTTACTAGACCAAAGCAGCCAGTCAGAATGTCTCCATTTATTACTGCACCAGTCACAGTGTTCCCAATCATCACTGCACCACAGTATCACCATAATAGTGCAGCCAGTTACAGTGTCCCCAATCACCACCGCACTAGTCACAGTATCCCCAGACCAATGCAGCCAGCGACAGCTTTTTTGGTCCCTGCCACACCTGTCCCACTGTCACCAGATCAATGTAAACCATCAAAACTGTTCCTGGTTGCCACCACACCAGTCCCTGTGTAACCAGACCAGTGTATGCCATCAGCAGTGTTTTTGCTCGTCGCCACACCAGTCCCAGTATCACCAGACAAGTGTAAGCCAACAACACTGTTCCTGATCACTGCTACACCAGCTGCAGTGTCACAAGACCAGTGTAAGCCAGCAAAAGTGTTCCTGATCACTGCCACATCAGTCCCAGTGTTACCAGACCAGCGTACGCCATCAACAATGTCCCGATCTCCATCACACCAGTTTCACCAGACCAGTACATGCCTGCAACAGTGTTTCTGATTGCTGCCACTCCAGTCTCCAGTGTTGCCAGACCAGTATAAGCCACCAAATGTGTTCCTGATTGCGCCACACCAGTCCCAGTGTCACCAGCCCAGTGTATGCCAGCAAGTGTTCCTGATTGCCACCACACTAGTCCCAGTGTCAACAGGCCAGTGTATACCAGTTTCACCACAGCCAGTGAAACCAGCAATATCGTCCCTGATCACCAACACATCAGTCCCAGTTTGACCAGATCAGTGCAAGCCAATGTTTTGATTGCTGTCACACCAGTCCTAGTGTTGCCAGACCAGTGTAAGCCAGCAACGGTGTTTCTGATTGCTGCTACACCAGTCCCAGTGTCACCAAACCAGTGCAGCCATCAATAGTGTTCCTGATTGCTGCTACACCAGTCCCAGTGTCACCAAACCAGTGCAGCCATCAATAATGTTCCTGTTTGCTGGCACACCAGTCTCAGTGTCACCAGACCAGTGTAAGCGATCAGCAGTGTTCCTGATATCTGCCACATCTGTGAAAATGTCACAGACCAGGGTAGCCAGCAAAAATGTTCTTGACTGCAAGCCACCATAGTGCCAGTGTTACCAGAGCCAATGCAGCCATCGGTATTGGCCCTGATCACCACCACATCAATGCAGTGTTGCCTCTGCCTGCTACCTTGTATTGACACTGCCATTTTTATTGACCACATTCCTGTCTGCTGTCTGGAACACTCTTTTGCCTGAACTGACCCATCTGCACATCCCACTGACTACATTCCTACAGTCCCAGGCATCCCCTGCAGACACCTGCACTCCTGGAAATACAGGAACTCTTTTGTTATTCCTTTCTTCAGCCTCCTGTACCTCCTGGCCAGTAAAGATGGCATTCCTGGGGGGGCAGCCATGTACCAGTAGGCGAAGCTTGCTTGGCTTATAAGATCGGAGACTGCTATAGGTGACGCAACATTAGGCTATATTCCCTGACCATTCATATAGATTGGACTATTACAGTACACTGGTTTTGACACAATTGGTTGATGTTTGTAATGCACAAGGTATAATGTCCGGTACATAGTCAGGCTGAACAATAAAAAACTGGTACACCCATACTCAGGAGGAGTAGAAGAATGTGTTTTGGGGTGAAATGCTGTGTGTGAAAATATCTTGTTAAACTGACAAAAAAAAAATCGTTTTTATTTTCTTTCCACATTTTCCAAAATCTTGTGGCAAAAAATGAAGTCTTAAAAAAAAATACTTTGGGGTGTTCACTCTCCAAAATGTGGTTTCTACTATCCTGGTGTTCCAGGGCTTCCAAAAACATTTAGTCAAGAATTTAGATGTGTAATTCATGTCCCTTGATAGCCTAAAGGTTTTCCTTGATATGTGGGTCCCTCTATGTGACTAGACTGCAAAAAAGGCTTACATATGTGGTATCCCTATACTCAGGAGGAGTATCAGAATGTGTTTTGGTGTGTAATTTTAAGCATGCCCATATTGCTTGTTAGGAATTTCTTATTAATTGACAACTTTGTGTAAAAAAAAAAAACATTTTTAAAATTTTTCCAAAAACATGTGGCAAACATTAAAATGTTCAAAAGACTCACCATGCAACTTAAAATTTTTTTTTTTGCGTGTTTGCTCTCCAAAATGCAAAATGTGGTCATTTTTTGGGTGTTTCGACTAGCCTGGTGCTCCAGGGCCTGCAAATTGTGAAAGGATCAGAAAATTAGATGAGTACTTTATGCCTCTTGTGTGCTGCTTGGAATTTTGGGCCCCTCTATGCAGCTAGGCTCCTAAAAAGTCTTATGCCCTGTACACATGGTCGGATTTTCCGACGGAAAATGTGCGATCAGAGCTTGTTGTTGGAATTTCCGACCGTGTGTGGGCTCCACCGGACTTTTTCCATCAGAATTTCTGACACACAAAGTTTGAGAGCAGGCTATAAAATTTTCTGACAACAAAATCCGTTCGCGGAATTTCCGAACGTGTGTGGACAATTCCAACGCACAAAGTGCCACGCATGCTCAGAATAAATTCCGAGACGGAACTGCTCGGTCTGGTAAAATTAGCGCTCCTAATGGATATAGCACTTTTGTCACGCTGCAATGTTTTAAATTGTTTAATGCAGCGCTCTCTCTTCTTCTTTATAATGCTAGAAGAATGAAGTTGTTTTGCTGCTTATATTCACACAGACGTCTCACAAACTTCTTTCTTTATTAAATAATATATAATAATAATATAATATTTGGATTAGTCACATCTGTTTTGTGTGTCAAGTTACCACAACACCATTATTATCTTGTATTATTTAATCTCAAGGAGGTTGTTTTTTTTTTTTCTTTTTTTCCACTTCAGCGATATTTTTCATAGAGACGTTATTTTAACTTCACAGTTCAAATTTTGTCCCATCTCATTTTTCACATCATCGTGCTTTTATTCAAAATTATCTTTATTAATTCTTCCAAATATTTAGTTTATTTTAATTGCAAAAGAGTTAATATATATAAAACTACCCCTTGTTACTCTATCCATTCCTAGTCTCTCTATCTGTCATCCCCTTCATCCCTCCCTCCCCCCTCTTCTATCTGGTTTGTTTTCCCTCAAATCCCTTAACATTCTGACTCAGTACCTACTCCTTCCTTCATCTTGTCTAAATATATGTCCAAGGTTTTAAATCTTTTCCAACCCTCCCAGAGGCTAATACACTTATTATAATGTCCTCTCTCCCTACTTCTCAACAAATCCATTTTACAATAATAATCTATTTTTTCATACCACTCTCTTATATCTGGTTTTTCACTTTTTAACCATTTTTTTGGGGATCAGACCTTTTGCGGCATTCAGGAGTTTTGGGACCATTGATCATTGATATTGTTTCTTTGGAGTTTTATGATCATGGAACAAGCAGGTCCATATGTTTTGTTCCAGTCTCTCGCCAGTTATCTCCCTTATATTCTTTAATACTTCTTGCCAGTAGACCTTTTTTATTGGACACTCCCACCATATATGTGTCATTGTTGCTCTCTGATTGCAGTTTCTTCAACACAAAGATGTTTTCTCTTATTGATGTCTATGAGTTCTCACTGGTGTCAAGCACCATCTTGCTAAGAATTTGTAATTAATTTCGATGGTATTCATATCCCAGGCATTATTATATCCCATTTCTATCATCCTTTCCACTTTCTGATTTCAAATTTTAAGTCCAGTTCTCTTTCCCATTATTCGATGTAATCGTGTCTTTCTTATCCATCTAATAGGGCGTACACACGGTCGGACTTTGTTCGGACATTCCGACAACAAAATCCTAGGATTTTTTCCGACGGATGTTGGCTCAAACTTTTTTTGTCTACACACAGTCGCACAAAATTGTCGGAATTTCCGATCGCCAACCACGCGGTCACGTACACCACGTACGACGAGACTAGAAAAGGCCGGTTCAGAACCAAGCGCGGCACCCTTTGGGCTCCTTTTGCTAATCTCGTGTTAGTAAAAGTTTGGTGAGAGACGATTCGCGCTTTTTCAGACTCGTGGCTTTCAGATCGTTTTCTGCCGTTCAGTTTGTGCTTGTGGGTTTATATCTGCTCTTCAGTGCATGCAAGCAAGTTCCGCGTGACTTTAAGTAGTCATTGTATTCTTGTTCGTTCGTTACTGTTTTTCAGGTCGCTCTTCACAGGCCTTGCTGTTCTTCAGTGCGTTCTGTTACTTCGTTCTGAGCAGCCGACCGTTTTCTAGCCATGTTTCGTATGCGTACTCCTCGTAGAGTTCGTGCTGTGCGGGGACTTGGTGTTGGGGTCCTGACCTTGACACAAGTCCAGTTCATGAACAGGGTGGGGAGGAGTTCATGGACCAAGAATTGGTTGCTTCAGCGTGACCAGTTCTGTCATATGCCTTTGCTCCGTGAGATCCGTGAGAATAATCCTGATGATTTCAGGAACTTTCTCAGGATGACAGACCCCGTATTTCACCGTTTGTTGGCTTCGCTGACCCCCTATATCAGCAGGCAGGATACCTGCATGAGGCAAGCCATCACTCCGGAGCAGAGGTTGGTCGCTACCCTGCGGTACTTGGCAACAGGGAGAAGCCTGCAGGACTTGAAGTTCTCGACAGGCATCTCCCCCCAGGCTCTGGGGATCATTATCCCAGAGACCTGTTCTGCCATCATACAGGTCCTGCAGAAGGAGTATATGAAGGTAAGATTTTTATCCTTTTATATCACATTTTATTGTATTGAATGTTTGCTAATATCTTGTATTTCTTTCCTCGTTCCCTAATTACCATGATTGGAATATGCTGTGAATGTCCCCTTTGTCCTCATGCATGCAGGATTTTTATGTAATTATTATTTTAGGTCCTTCATACATATTTGCCTTCAATAACCTCCCCAGCATGGTGTCTCCTGGCCCTATATTCACCTCATGTAGTCACTTAACAATGTATTTTATCAGCTCCATAGTAGTGCTTTACCCCAAACACCCCCTAAAATGTTTGGAAATGTTATTTTTGATTTAAATTCTGGCAGAGTGCCAGAGGCTTTTTTTTGTTGGTGTCCCCAAATAATTTTTAGTAACCCTCCCTCCCCCAACTGCTAACTCAGCTGATCCCAATTCTCTATGTATCCTCAATCATCTATCTGCTGACTTTATAAAATCTGAATTAGGGGATTGGCGCTGTTCACTAGTATGAGATAAAGAGATCCACTATAAACAAACTGCTACTCCCAGGAAAACATTTTACCCCAATTATAAATGAATGAAAAATGTAGCACAGTATAAATGCTGTTAGAAAAATAAAAATAAGTGCTAGGAATGGTCACCAAAATGTGCAGACTACCCAAAGTAAAAGAATATAATACATAAAAGATATGTAAAAAATGGAACTCCAAACAATGAGTGATCGGTCAAGTGTGTGTAGAAAGTGGTTGTCAGAGTCCACTGAAAATCTTAGTGAGGTAGTTTTTTCAAGGGAGGAACTCAAGATATTGGATCTTGGACTTAAGTACGCACCCGAGAAAAGCATCGATAAATTTGAGGTATATATTGACCTACAGAAATTTATCAGAAAACTGAAGATAAAAAAGCACTTTGCTCTGAACAATAAGCCCACCCCCCCACCCGAACCAGAAGTCTACAGCCATACCCATCTTAAAAATAATTCAATTTTTAATCCCAAAGTTCCAGGGGATCAGTGTATAGGGGCTTTTAAGCGTATGGTGGAGAGTGACCTGGCCAAAATGAAAACTAAGAAGTCAAGAAGCATCCACATTTGGAAAACCATTAAAGAAATCGGTCAAAAGAAGCAAGTGGTGATACGACCTGCCGACAAGGGGGGTGGACTAGTCATTTTGAAGAAAGAGGATTATGAGGAAGAGATGGAAAACCTACTGAAAGTAGAAAATACCTACAACAAACTGAAACATAACCCTAAGTTACAATATAAGAAGAAACTGAAGAAATTCGTAAAGAAAGGGTTGGAAACAGGTATTCTTAATAAGAAAGAGGCTCAATATTTGATTCCCGAATCCACCAAAACCCCGGTCATATACCATCTGCCCAAAATACATAAAAGACTGAACAAACCACCGGGGAGGCCTATTATAAGTGGAGTGGACTCCCTATTCTCTAGACTGGGGGAATATATCGATCAATTCCTGAAACCCCTAGTGGTGGAAGGGAAGTCTTATCTTAGGGATAGCACCCAGTTGATTAATGAATTAAAAACTATTTCAGGGAGTGGCCAATGGCTATTGGCCACCATAGATGTGAATTCCCTGTATACGAGTATTTCTCAGAAAGACGGACTGAGAGGGGTAAAAAAAGCTTTGCATGAAAGATCTAAATTAAGACATGAACAGATTGAATTTATTCTGGAAGGATTGGAGCTGGCCATGGAGAGCAACTATTTCTGGTATAAGAAAGAGTTCTATGTTCAGAAAAAAGGGGTAGCCATGGGGGCTAAATACGCCCCCAGTGTGGCGAATTTATTTATGGACATGTTGGAAGAACGCTACATATATGGGATTTCGAGACCAGAAATTAAATTTTACCGCCGCTGCATCGATGATGTCATCATTCTATGGGAAGGCAACCCGGACACATTTCAAAAATTTCTTGATGAACTTAATCAGAACACTTTTGGCATCTCGCTTACTGGAAAATCGGACTTTTACACGATTGATTATCTGGACCTTCAAATTTTTAAGGAAGGGGATGAATTGTTCACGAAAACATACTTCAAAACCACCGATCGTAATGGGTATATACCCATCTCCAGCTGTCACCACCCCAAATGGAAAGATAACATCCCTAAGGGACAGCTGTTGAGAATAAGGAGGAATTGTCGGAATGTTGAGGATTATTGTGAACAATCTGATATGTTGATTAAAAAATTCACTGATAAGGGTTACCATATCGATTCCCTACGGCAACTGAAAAATGAGATAATGAATCTGGACCGGGATTCCCTCTTAGTCACTAAGGGAAACAACACGCAAAGGGACTCGCCAGGGGACATAGCTTTTATCACGGGTTTTAACACTCAATACAGGAATATAGAACATATAGTGAGGAAATACTGGCCCATTTTAAAATCTGACAGAACGCTGGGGAACATTCTTACCAGAAAACCACGGTTTATTTACAGAAGGGCCCCTACCCTCAGGAACCAATTGGTACATAATGTTATAGACCCTCCAAAAAACATTAAGCTGTTCTCAGGCCTTAAAGGCTTTTATAGATGCCAGAATTGTCTGGGATGTCGGGTTAGCAAAAAGCAACCGAAGAAAAGGTCCTCTTTCTTTTCTAGAAAAGGTACAGAGTTTGACATTAGAGAATTGATCACGTGTAACACCACCCATGTGACCTACGTCATTGAGTGTCCCTGTCGGAAACAATATGTGGGCAGGACCACGAGACCCCTACGTGTGCGTATTAGGGAGCACATTACTAATATAAGAAAGGGGTTTCCTAAGCATAACCTTTCCAGGCACTTTGACGAGTTCCATCATAGAGATCCATCGGGTTTGGTGTTTTACGGTATAGACACGATCAAGGATAATTGGAGGGGGGGGAGTAAGAAGGTATTGATATCCCAAAACGAAACTAGATGGATATACCGTTTGGACAGTCTGGTCCCTAAAGGACTTAATGTGGACATTGATCTTAACTGTTTTTTATCTAATTTTTAATATCCATACGCACATAGGGACTCCACTTCATCCCCTCCGTTTACGGCATACAGTATGACATGTATATAATTATATAGGGTCCATGACTATATTCCCCCCTTCTGGTTCTTATTATAGTACAATATATGTCACGTGGGATAGCTAGTGTACTTTGGGCACCTATGTTCCCCCTTCCTAACTAAATTTTACTCTATGGTGTATCCCATTCATATATTTTTTAAGCTATAGTACCTTTCCTTTACTCATACACTAAATATGTTTTTGGATGTGGATGGTAATGTTGCTGTATATATGATCCCAGACTTGGATCTAAGGGCACATCCCTTGGTATCCGGAGCCTGGTTGCACACTTTCCATAGGGCATGTCCCAGGCCTCACATTAGAAATATTACAATCATTTTCGACCATATTCTCTCCGGTTTTTTATCTTAAAAAAAATTTTTTTGGATTTTTATCTTATATGGTATCCGTTTTTAACTTTCTATTTTTATTCTTGTTTTATTCGGCCTTTTTATTTTTATAATCTACTTAATTGTCTAACTTATTGTGGAACTAGGGATATTTAGAATAATCTTTTTGTATCAAAGAATCTTTTGAGAGAATTTTCTGAAAAAATGTTTAAGATAGTTTTTGATGACCATTTATATGTGTTTTTTATGAATATTTATATATGTATTTACTCATGAGTATTTATATACAGGCATCTCATTAATAGGCCAGTCTTTACATTATGGCATTATATATGATCTGGTGTATATGACATTATATTGTTTGTATCGATAAGGCCCTTCCTTTTTTCATTTCCCTTCTGCTACATGGATTTCTGTACTATATATTAGATATCTATTTCATTGTAGTATGAATTGTTTTGTTAAAATGGTGGCATTAAGTTATTGGTACACACGGAGGCGCTCTTTCTCACTTTACCTGGAACCTATTATCTATTGCTTTAACTCCCACTAGGGGGTGTCCGACAGCATATCCCCCATTTTGCACTACATCGAATCCTCCCATTTTTTATTAACAGGGCGGATGTGCTCGTCATACACCGCTTTTTTCGATTGGTTTCCGTGGCGCCTCCGTGCAGTATTTATAGACGTATGGTGTACCAAGATGGCCGCGCCTCAGATGACGTCTTGATGACGAAACGCGTAAGGCGTGGTCTCTTGGTACGCATACGTCTTTTTATCCTTTCGTTGTTGTCCTGCACTTCCGGCATCGGCAGACGGCTGTGGAACGCACGCCGCTCACACTGCTCTGTCTGCGGCTTCTCACGTGGAGTCAGCCGGCAGAGTGCCATTTGTTTCTATTTGTTTTAATCTTCGGATTTTATTTATTCCTGTTGTGAGCTTAAGTTTAATAAATTTACTTTCGGAATTACACTATGAGGCTCTTCTCTTCTCCCTGCACATGATAACTGTTCCGGATGGATGTCCTCTGAGAACGATCTGGTGACACAAGTGATAAAAGGTGGTGAGGGGGACACCGACCGATTGGATCATCAGATTTGGATCTACATGCTCATTACCCCTGCAGGGGTTGGGCACTCTGGTGAGTGGGGGCACTAGAGGGGACTCCACCCTGGACAGTATACAACTATTGGGACGGACTTACCTGTAACCTCTGAAGATGCACTAGCCTGTTGCACTAGAACTGTTTTACTGAACGACAGAACTAATATTTACGGCACTTGTAGTTTTTGTGTTGCTTTTTGATAACAATTTTGTGGTTACCTGGACTTTGTTTTTTTCCTATTTTTTTTGTTTTTTATTTTTTTGTTTTTTATTTTTGTTTTGTGTTTTTTCACTTTTTTTCAACACATTTTTTCCAAACAATATAATTTTTTAATATTTGGCTACACCAGTATACACACTTATTTATAGTGGGCAACAGTGTGTTTGCCCCCACTCTTAGGTATAACTCACTTATATTTTTTATCGCACTTTTTATTGCATAAACATCATTCATTCTCAGTGGACTCTGACAACCACTTTCTACACACACTTGACCGATCACTCATTGTTTGGAGTTCCATTTTTTACATATCTTTTATGTATTATATTCTTTTTTACTTTGGGTAGTCTGCACATTTTGGTGACCATTCCTAGCACTTATTTTTATTTTTCTAACAGCATTTATACTGTGCTACATTTTTCATTCATTTATAATTGGGGTAAAATGTTTTCCTGGGAGTAGCAGTTTGTTTATAGTGGATCTCTTTATCTCATACTAGTGAACAGCGCCAATCCCCTAATTCAGATTTTATAACTACTGGATCGCACCTTTGGGGCTTTCTTTATCTGGGGGGCTGCAGTTCAGTCACAAGCCCGTCCTAAGCGCAGAACACCACCATATACGTTATCTGCTGACTTTGCCAAACCCATACACACTATACCCACCTCTTTACTGGTCAGATTTATGGATGAATTGCCCAAAGCATGTAGTGCAAGGGCCTGCCTGTATACTTTCAAATGGTACTGTTTCAAGTTTTTGTATTCTATTATTATCTTGATAGGTAATAGCAGAATGTCCAAATGTCCTCAAATGTGTACAATGTGTATTTATATCTTTGTATTATGACACTTCTTACCTGTCCAGTGGTCTGCCAATAGGGGCTGTTCCAAGTAATACCCATTATTTAGGCATTCATCTCTCAATGAAGTGAAGAGGGTTACCTGTCCAAGAGTTCCCCCCTATAATGTTAGAAATGGCCCATGAGAGGGGGGAGGGGGGATATGATAGGTGTACCTTATACTTTGGCCTTGTTAAATTCCCCTTACTAAATGCTATCTGGAGGTTGCCCCATAATGTTTGTGTTTAATCTGCTTGCCATGTTTCTGTGAAAAAATAGTAATGTTTATTGTTTTTTCCTCAACAGTTTCCTTCCACGCCACAGGAATGGCAGACTGTGGCCTCCCACTTTGCCCAGCGGTGGGACTTTCCTAACTGCGGAGGGGCAATTGATGGGAAACACGTCCACATCGTCCCACCACCCAACTCGGGGTCGTACTATTATAATTACAAGGGGTTCAATAGTATAGTGATGTTGGCGGTGGTGTCGGCTAATTAAGACTTCCTGTATGTGGACGTGGGGAAGAATGGCCGGATGTCCGATGGTGGAGTCATCGCCCAGACGGAGTTTTACAGGCGTCTCCAGAATGGCAGCTTGGACTTGCCAGCTCCAGAGGACAATGTTGAAGGACTCCCATTTGTGTTCATTGCTGATGAAGCGTTTGCGCTGGGGGACCACCTGATGCGGCCATTCCCAATGAGGACCCTCAACCCGGAACAGAGGGTTTTTAATTACCGGCTGGCCAGAGCCCGAAGAGTGGTAGAGAACACATTTGGAATCATGGCCAGCCGGTTCCGCCTATTTATGACACCCATCCATATGGCGGAGTATAAACTGAACCATATTATACTTGCGTGCTGTGTTCTCCATAACTTTTTAAGGAAACATTCGGCCAACTATGCTGGCTCAGTTGGGCCTGAGGCCAGAATGATACATCAAACCACACTGACGGCGCTTGAAAGTGGCCGTCCTGGCTTGCCCTCCCTGAGTGCCCGTGATGTCCGGTTACGCTACCTGGAGTTCTTTGCGGGTAGGGGGGCTATCAATATGCCAGCAAATCTGTGAAGCCTTTTTATAATAAAAAAAAAAAAAATTCTTTGTGGACATTTACTGCTTGTGTTTGTTTTAGCTGACCCTGACAGAAATGTTTTGAGTGCAGAAAATGGCGTGATTGTGTAACCTTATACAAAGCACTGTTGGCTGTTATTTACTAAATGCAAAAAAACACATTTCACTACAAGTGCACTTGCAACTGCACTGAACCTGCACTTGTAGTGCAAAGTGGATTTGCCCTTAGGAAATAACCCCCATTTTCTCAGAAAACAACAATTACATCACCCCAAAAGTGTTGTAGCGTTGAGACAATAATCCACACATTCTTGATTAACAATCTTTTTAATACCTGCACAATCACATGTGCATTTACCAAAGGTTTTTCAAACAAACCAACATGTTTGTTGTATACCAATTTTTGTGGTGGCATTATCAAAACTCAAAATGTCCATTTTAGATAAAACAGGCATGTGTAAAACCAACAAGAAAAGACACACATTTTGAACTTACACACGTCACATTTGGTCGCATTTGAAGGCAATATCACACATGAGTATTTAGGAACTGTGCTTGATATAGCGTTCAGATGGGGTGAAGTCACCCCAGGAAAAGCCAAATTTGGAAGATGCACGCCAATTTACCAATGTCAACATGTGCTAGCTGCCATCACGGGGGATCAAGGGACGTGTTTTGGGGGAGCAAGCCCTTCCTCTCAGCTACTTTATAATTGAGGAAGGGGTTGCATCCCCAAAACGCGTCCATTGATCTCCCGTGATGGCAGATAGCACATGTTGACACACTGTGTGCATCCTCCAAATTTGGCTTTGGGAAAAATCACAAAAACATTTAGCACATTGTAGCACACAAAAGAAGAAAGTGATTTGGAGGGGCTTTAAACTCGCCCCAAAACATCAATGATGTTTTTATTTTTTGGAATAACATCATTGATGTTTTGCTTGATGATTTCCAATTGAAAATTACACCCCATGATCTCCCTGATCAGGATCTGGGCACTTTCGGATGTGAAAGGATCTGGATCCACACTCTCACGATCACCTAAAAAGAGAGGAACCCCAAAATAAATTAGGTTTCATAAAAATGCCGCCATCCATCTCTTATCTGAGCCTGTGGTCGCAGACACTCACCTGTTGTGGTGACTAGTTCCACCACATCTTCTTCCTCCTGCTCAGCTTGTGTTGGGGGGATTTCCCCTTCTTCCAGGGGGGGGGCTCTGGTCTTCTCAGATGAGGGGTGTCCTCCGAGTCTTTTATCCCCTATGTAAAACAAAATGGTATAATTAGCACACAGATATTTGATGGCAGAACTATAAAGATGAAACATGGCTTGGAAGTGGGGTACAATTGGCAATTTTAGCAGAGTTCCAAGATGTAGCTTTTTTAGTGTCCTTTGTCAACATGCAATACTTTACCTGTTTTGTACAAGCTTCACAGATGTAGCCCCCCCCCCATAGTATACACTGGAGCACCTGTGTGGCCCCCTAATAAAAATGGTGTTCTTTTGTCCCACACTAGTGCTCCAGTGTCCAGATGTGTAAACAGCTGCTGAGTGTCCTCTCCTTACACAGAATCTAGTTTGCATTTCATTCTAGTAACAAAGCCATCTACACAACCCAATTCTTTGAAGACAAGTATAGGGCGTCAAAATGGTGGCCAAATGCATATGGGCTAAACAATGGTATTTTATAGTTGGAAAGAAAAATGTTTGATCCGAACGAATATTGTGCCCATGAACATGAAAGTTGCCATTTTAAATTGTACAACAGTTCCTTAAAGCACATGGAGCAGCACGAACGTAATAAACATAAAGAATAGGAACACAGCACAACTACTTACTTTTTTGCAGCACTCTCCAGGTCTTTTGTACTGCTCATGTTCTCGTAATTTGAGGTCTGACCACCGCTTCCTGAGCTGATCTTTCGATCGTCGTACCCCGAAATTCCGGTGCAGACTCCTGACCACTTTCGCCATGATCTTGGCCTTTCGGACATTGGGGTTGGGGTAAGGCCCATACTTTCCATCATAGTCGGCCCTCTTCAGGATGTCCACCATCTCCAACATCTCCCCAAAGGACATATTTGAGTCCTTAAATCTCCTTCTGGATTGGGACGTGTCCGGATCCGGCCTTTCCTCCTCATCCTCCTCGTTGCTACAATTAGCACACACCTGCTGTCTATCCGCCATGTGCTCTTCCCCCACTGCGCCGAACGAAAAGGGGCGGGGAATAGACTAAAAAGAACGTCGGGGCGGGCGGAGTTATACGCATGCGCAGCGTGTATAAAGCCTAACACACGTGCGTATTACATACGATCTGTGAGCAGAGGAAGGAGCATCGGAGACGTCGATCGTGATAACGAAGGTAAGATCTAAACTTGCGCCTATACTGCTTCAAAATGGAAGCCTATATTGTAACAAGATTAGGGGAGTTTGGCCTGACATTAGGGTTTGTCTTGTGTTGTGTCTTGCAGAGAAAATGGATGGGTTCAACGACCACAATTTCCTGCCCCTGTTCATTGACAAATACAGGGAGCTGCCCTGTCTGTGGCAGGTGAGACACCCCCACTATAATCACAAACAGAAGAGGCAGGCAGTGCTGGAGAAACTGCTGGAGTTGGTGAAGCCGGTGGTCCCCACAGCAACCATCCCTTATTTAAAAGCCAAAATTGGTGGCCTGAGGAGCACATATCTTAGGGAACGCAAGAAGGTCACGGATTCCCAGAGATCCGGAGCTGCAGCAGATGACATTTATGTCCCCAGGCTGTGGTACTATGAGAGACTGCGATTTCTGTCAGACCACACTGAATTCAGGGAATCCCTCTCTACTCTTCCTTCCACACTTCCTTCCACCCCAGCTGAGGCTTCTGATGTCCAACCTGGGCCTTCCAGCCAGGAAGAAGTGGAGGAGCCCAGCTGGAGTCAGGTATAGCATTCTTCTACAGATTTCTGGTCAATAAAGAAATAATGTTTACTAGATGTTATTATTGATCACTAATTGCTGCTTGAAAGTGTTTTACATATCAATAGACAGTAGTGGGCACCCAAAATTGGGACAAGAATGAAAACTGCTGGGCTCAGAAGGATAGTCTGTTATATTTGTTAACATTCAATTTGCAACAGTCAGGAGGTGAAAATTGTGTGTGATTGATGAAAAAAAAATAAAACTATGTCCCTTTTTCATACACAGGAAGACCTCAGCCAGAAGGAGGCTGTGGAATGTGGCAGTCAGGAGGAGGCGGGGATTAGTTGCAGCCAGGAGGAGGCGGGGCTAAGTGTCAGCCAGGAGAAGCCAGGGACCAGTCGCAGCCTGACTGAGTCTCAGGTCCCTCCCCTCCGCCTGCCATATAAACGAGCCAGGAAGGCCACTCCGAGTCCCGTGCAGGATTCTGCACTCAGGCTGATCCAGGAGGCTTCGGCGTCCCTACTAGCCTTACCAACTCCTGAAGAGGCCTTTGCCTGCATGGCTGCCACCAAATTGCAGGGCATGCAGGAGGGTCAACGCAAGCTCTGTGAGGACCTTATGTACAAAGTCCTACGTAAGGGGGTGAGTGGTGAACTAACACCCAAGACCGACGTGGTTGAGTTGGACCATCCTCCTCCTCCTCCTGCTGCCACAACTCCACCACCAGAGCCACCGCGTGGAAGGAAGCGTGGAAGGAAGACCAGAGAGTGATGGCCCTGGGTTCAGTCTGGTCTGACAAAAGCTGCAGTCTCTTGTATGACCACAGCCTGGGGACACAGATGTCATCTGCTGCTGTTCATGATCTCTGGGACTTCTGGACCAGACTGCACTCCCTTAGATAAGGACTCCTCAGGCCACCAATTTTGCTTTTAAATAATTGATGTCTGCCCTGGGGGTCCAAGGCTTCACCCACTTCTGCAGTTTCTCCAGCGTTGCCTCCCTCTTTGTTTAGTTGTGAGCCCTTAATAAAAATTTTTATGGGAAATTATACTCTCCTGTGTGTGTTTTCAGCCAAAAAAGACAGTTTGTTGGTGACGATTCAGGTACATTTCTAACATAAAATGTGAAATTAACAAGGGACAACAACACCAAACAATCTCCTACAGATTAAATAGAACAACATATCAATGGTGTTGTGGGAACTTGTCACAAAAAACACACACAAACATTTTCAGGAGTACAAATCAAAATCCCCAAAAAAAATAAAAAAAATAAAAAAAATACAAACACAAAAAAAAATCTACATTAAAGCCAAAAAATATATAAAAAATATACAAAAATATGTTGTCAGATGTGAGAAATCAAAATATATTGAGGGAATCACGATAAATAGTAACGAAATAAGTTTGTGAGAAGTGTGTGTGAATATGAGCAGCAAAACTACTTAATTCTTGTCACATTATAAAGAAGAAGAGATTGCGCTGTATTAAACCATTTTTAACATTGCAGCGTGACGAAAGTGCTGTATCCATTGCGAACGCTAAGTTTACCAGAACGAGCTGTTCCGTCTTGGAACTTCTTCTGAGCATGCGTGGCACTTTGTGCGTCGGAACAGGCCACACATTTTGTTGTCGGAAAATTTTATCTCCTGCTCTCCAACTTTGTGTGTTGGAAAATCCGAGGGAAAATGTCCGATGGAGCCCACACACGGTCGGAATTTCCGACAACACGCTCCGATTGGACATTTTCCATCGGAAAATCCGACCGTGTGTACAGGGCATAAGTCTGTCAATATTCCATAGATTTTTGATATTCCATTTTTCAGTGGCGTTCGGGTGAAACAGAGTTTTTCCAAGGGGCTTAACTTCTCTTCTTCTCTTAGTAGATCTGGTAATGTATTTACTAAATGCCTTAGTTGACAAAAATTCCATTTGTTTATCTTCCACCCGTTGATTTCTTCTAGTTCTAATCGTGTTTTTATCCTACCTAAACTCAAAGAGGTTGGTTGTTGTTGGTGTCTCTTGTTCATTTCACATTGTATTTTTGAAATGTACCTGCCTCCTCACAAACAAACTGTCCTTTTTGAAGGAAAACACACACAGGCGAGTATTATTAAAAAAATTATTAAGGGGTCATAACCAAATAAAGATGGAGGCAACGCTGAAGAAATAGCAGAAATTAGCAAAGCCTTTAGCCCCCAGGGCACACATCAACTATTTTAATGCAAAATTGTTGGCCTGAGGAGTCCATATATAAGGGAGTACAATCTGGTCCAGAAGTCCAAGAGATCATGAACAGCAGCAGATGACATACATGTCCCCAGGCTGTGGTCATACAAGAGCCTGCATCTTTTGTCAGACCAGATTGAACCCAGGCCATCACTTTCTTGTCTTCCTTCCACTCTTCCTTCCACGCTGTGTCTGTGGTGTCGGAGTTGTGGCAGGAGGAGGAGGATGATGTAACTCACACAGATGGGTATTGGGTGTGATTTCGCCCCTCACCCCCTTAGTTAATGTTTTATAAAGGATTTCCTCAAACATGAGGCGTTGGCCCTCCTACATGTCCTGCAGTTTGGTGGCAGCCATGCAGGCAAAGGCCTCTTCACGAGTGGGGGTGGCTCTGAGGGACGCAGAAGCCTCCTGAATCAGCCAGTGTGCTGAATCCTTCACGTTACTCCCCTTCCTAGGTCTTTTGTTTGGAAGGCAGAGGGGAGGAACCTGTGAGGCTCCTACTGAGCCCTGCCACTTCCTGGCTGCCACTTACCCCGGCCACCTTCTGGCTGCCACTAACCCCCGCCTCCTCCTGGCTGCCACTAACCCCCGCCTCCTCCTGGCTGCCACATTCCACAGCCTCCTCCTGGCTGCCACATTCCACAGCCTCCTCCTGGTTGAGGTCTTCCTGTGTATGAAAAAGGGACATAGTTTTAGTTTTTTCTTCATCAATCACATACAATTTTCATCTCATGACTGTTGCAAATTGAATGTTAACAAATATAAAAGACTATCATTCTGAGCCCAGCATTTTTCATTCTTGTCCCAATTATTTTTGCCCACCACTGTCTATTGATATGTAAAACACTTTATTAAATCAGCAATTAGTGATCAATATTAAAATCTAGTAAACATAATTTATTTATTGACCAGAAATATGTAGAACAATGCTATACCTGACTCAAGCTGGGCTCCTCCATTTCTTCCCAGCTGGAAGTCACAGGTTGGACATCGGAAGCCTCAGCTGGGGTGGAAGATAGGGTGGAAGGAAGAGTGGAAGGAAGGGTTGAGAGGGATTCCCTGACTTCAGTCTGGTCTGTCAGAAATCGCAGTCTCTCACAGTACCACAGCCTGGGGACATAAACGTCATCTGCTGCAGCTCCGGATCTCTGGGAATCCTGGACCTTCTTGCGCTCCCTAAGATAAGTGCTCCTCAGGCCACCAATTTTGGCTTTTAAATAGAGGATGGTTGCCGTGGGGACCACCGGCTTCACCAACTCCAGCAGATTCTCCAGCGCTGCCTGCCTCTTTTGTTTATGATTATAATGCGGGTGTTTGACCAGCCACAGACAGGGCAGCTCCCTGTACTTGTCTATGAACAGGGGGAGGAAGTTGTGATAATTGAAGCCATCCATTTTATCTGCAATACACAAGACAAACCCTAATGTCAGTCTACATGGTGTTTTTTTTTTTAGGTGATCATGATGTTGTGGAAGAAGAATGTAATTTCACAAGTGAAAGTGCCCAGATCCTCATCGGGAGATAATGGGGTGTAATAGGGATTTAGAAAACATAAAGCAAAACATCAATGATGTTCAAAACAAAATGAAGAACATCATTGTTGTTTTAGGGCGAATATAAAACACCCAGAAATCCCTAACTTATTGCAGGTTTATTGTTGTTTTTATGACAAATTTTTGACATATTATAGAAAAGCCAAATTTTTAAGATGCACACAGTGTGTCAACATGTGCTATCTGCCATCACGGGAGATCAATGTATGCATTTTGTGGGTGCAACCCCTTACTCAATAATAAAGTAGCTGAGAGGAAGGGGTTGCACCCACAAAACACATCCCTTGATCCCCCATGATGGCAGCTAGCACATGTTGACATTAGGCAATTTGTGTGCATCTTCAAAATTTGGCTTTTCCAGGGGTGACATCACCCCATCTGCTGAACGGAATATCAAACACAGTTTATAAATACTCATGTCTGATATTGCCTTCACTTTCTATAAAATTTGAACTTTGTAAGTTCAAGAGTTGTGTATTTTTTATGGTTTAAAACATGCCTGTTTTACCTTAAAAGGCAATTACTACTTATTATTAATGTGACCTAAAAAATTGTTATATAATAAACATGTTGGATTGTTCAAAAACCCTTTTAGAAACGCACATGTGATTGTGCTTTGATTAAAAAATTGATAATCAATAATGTGTGGCTTCTTCTTTCAATGCTCAAAAGCAGTTTTTGGAGTAAAGTTGTTGTTTTCAGTGACAATGGGGGTTATTTACTAAAGGCAAATCCATTTTGCACTACAAGTGCAGCATCAGCGCAGTCTCAAGTGCACTTGTAGTGCAAAGTGTATTTTCCTTTAGTAAATAACACCCAACAGTGCTTTACAATTTTACACAATCACGCCATTTTCATGACTCCCCAAATTTCGGTCATGGTCAGCTAAAAGAAAGCCAAGCAGTAAATCTAAGCAAATATTTTTTCAGTTTAAAATATATTTTTATTTAAAAAATGTCTCAGACATTGTCTAGCATATAGATGGCCCCCCTACCCGCAAAGTATTCCATGTATCTTATACAGACCTCGCGGGCACTCTGGGGGGGCAAGCCAGGAAGGCCAGCTTCAAGCGCCGTCAGGGTTGGTTCATTAATATTAATTCCGGCCTCAGGCCCAACTGAGCCAGCATAGTTCCAAGAATTTCTCCTTAAAAAGTTGTGGAGAACACAGCAAGCCAAGATGATGTGATTGAGTTTATATTCCGAACCGGCTGGTCATTATTCCAAACGTGTTCTCCACCACTCTTCTGCTCTGCTCCGGGGTGAGGGTCCTAATAGGGAATGGCCACATAAGATGGTCCCCCAGCGCAAACGCTTCATCCGCAACGAAGACGAATGGGAGTCCTTCCGCATTGTCTTCTGGAGGTGGCAAGCCCAAGCTGCCATCCTGGAGACGCCTGTAGAACTCCGTCTGGGTGATGACTCCACCATCTGACATCCGGCCATTCTTCCCCACGTCCACATACAGGAACTCGTAAGTAGCCGACACCACCGCCAACATCACAATACTATTGAACCCCTTGTAGTTGTAATAGTATGACCCCAAGTTGGGGGGTGGGACGATGTGGACGTGTTTCCCATCAATTGCCCCGACGCAGTTGGGAAAGTCCCACCACTGAGCAAAGTGGGAGGCCACAGTCTCTCATTCCTGAGGGTTGGAAGGAATCTGTGGAGTCAAACAAGAAAAAAAAAATCATTTTGCACAGAAACATTGAAAGCAGATTAGACACAAACATTCTTGGAAAACATCAGTATAACATTTATTTTAGGGAGTATTTAAAGACAAAAGGTCCACCCATCAGATCCCCCCCTCTCATGGGCCACTTTAAAAATTTTAGGGGAGGGAGATGTTTTGGACAGGTAACCTTCTCCACTTCATTGAGAGATGAATGCCTAAATAATGTGTATTACTTTGGCCAGCCCCTCCTTACTTACACTATTGGCAGCTCACTGGACAGGTAAGAAGCATCATAATACAAAGATATAAATACACACTGTACACATTTTAGCACATTTTTACATTCTGCTATTACCTATCAAGATAATAATAGGATACAAAAACTTTAAACAGTACCATTTTAAAATAATCAGGCAGGCCCTTGCACTAAATGCTTTGGGGAATTCATAATATCTGACCACAAAAGAGGTAGGTATAGTGTGTATGGGTTTGGCAAAGACAGCAGGATTGGTATCAGCTGACTTAGCAGTTGGGGGGGAGGGAGGGTTCCAAATGATTTTGGGACCCCCCAAAAAAACCTCTGGCACTCTGCCTGAATTTAAAGCACAAATAACATTTTTACACATTTTAGGGGTTCTTTAGGGTAAAGCACTACTACGGAGCTGACAAAATACATTGTTAAGTGACTAGACGAGGTGGATATAGGCCCAGGAGAGCATCCTGGGGAGGTTAGTGAAGGAAAATATGTATGAAGGACAATTTTTTTTTTTTTTTAAATCCAGCATGCATGAGGACAAAGGGGACATTCACAGCATATTACAATCATGGTACTTAGGGAATGAGGAAACACATACAATATATTATCAAACATTAAATACAAAAAAATGTGATGTTAAAGGATAAAAATCTTACCTTAATATAGTCCTTCTGCAGGACCTGGATGATGGCAGAACAGGTCTCCGGGATAGTGATCCCCAGAGCCTGGGGGGAGATGCCTGTGGTCCTGCAGGCTTCTTCCTGTCGCCATGTACCGCAACATGGCAACTAGCCTCTGTTCCAGAGTGATGGCTTGCCTCATGCAGGTATCCTGCCTGCTGATATAAGGGGTCAGTAAAGCCAACAAACGGTGAAAAACGGGGTCCATCATCTGGAGAAAGTTCCTGAAATCGTCAGGATTATTCTCACGGATCTCACGGAGCAAAGGCATGTGACAGAATTGGTCATGCTGGAGCAACCAATTCTTGGTCCATGAACTCCTCCTTGCCCTGTTTATGGACTGGGCTTGTGTCAAAATAAGAACCCCAACACCAAGCCCCCGCACAGCACAAACTCTACGATGAGTACGTACACGCAACATGGCTAGAAAACGGTCGGCTGGTCAGAACGAAGTAACAGAACGCACTGAAGAACAGCAAGGCCTGTGAAGAGCGACCTGAAAATCAGTAACGAACGGACAAGAACACAATGATAAATCAATGGGAACTCACTGCACGCACTGAAGAACAGATACAAACCCACAAGCACAAACTGAACACCAGAAATACGATCTGAAAACCACGAGTCTGAAAAAGCGCAAATCGTCTCTCACCAAACTTTTACTAACACGAGATTAGCAAAAGGAGCCCAAAGGGTGGAGTGCTTGGTATTGAGCTGCCCTTTTATAGTCTCGTCGTACGTGGTATACGCCACCGCATTCTCGACGTTCGGAAATTCCGACAACTTTGTGCAACCGTGTGTATGCAAGACAAGTTTGAGCCAACATCCGTCAGAAAAAAACGATAGATTTTGTTGTCGGAATGTCCGATCAATGTCAGACCGTGTGTACAGTGCATAACACATATGGTAGCCCTATATTTAGGAGGAGTAACAGAAAGTTTTTTGGGGTGTAATTCTGAGGATGCCTATGCTGCTTGGTAGAAAAATCTTACTAATTTACAACTTTGTGTAAAAAAAAAAAAAAAAAATTTCTTTCCGCATTTTTGAAAAGCTTGTGGTAAAAAATTTAATTTTGAAAAGACTCGCCATGCCTCACAAAGAATTCCATGGAGTGTTTACTTTAAAAAATGTGGCCATTTGTAGGATTTCTATTGTCCTGGCTCTCCATGATACATGATAGGTATTCTGGAAATTGCCTAATTTGCACCCTTTGAAAGATTGAAGGGGCCAAAAAAAATGTTAAAATGACAACTTTGTGAAATAAAATAACATTTTATTTACTTTCTTCATTTTCCAAAAAATAGTGGCAAACATGACAAATTCAAAAAACTCACCATGTCTCTTATTAAGTACAATTTAAATATTTATTAAAGTCTAACTACTTTCCAAAAATGGGTCATTTTGGGGCTGTTTCTATTGTCCTGGCATTTTAGGGCCTTGAGAAATGAGATAGGCTGCCAGTATATCAGGGTTGATAAATTTCCATATATATATATACTGTATACTGGGGGTCAGCAACCCGTCGATCGCAGGTAGGTGATGGGTAGACCAGGTTCCTTTCTTGCCGACCCCTTGGAACCTGGACAGGAGGGGCAGCATTTACTGTTACCTATCTGTAGACGTTGAAAGCCGCCTCTCCTCTTCTCTCTCTCGGCATTCAGCTGCCGTAGGGGGAAAGGAGATCAGTACCAGTAAAAGTCCACTGCCCTACTGACACATCCATGGCTCTGCTGACACCATCCACTGTTTTGGACCGGAACCAAGGTCCGGTATTCTTATATCTGCCTCCTGGCCAAATTGATTTTTAATGTGAAGCGTGCACACTGAAGCAACTCACGCTGAGACACTTAGTTCAGTGTAAAATTACTTTCTGTTTATTATTTCCTCTTTTCAAGACTTATATACTAACAGCCGGACGTTTCGTTATCAGATAAGGCAGGCATATGCAAACTACAAAACAACCACAAAATGTATATATCTTATGACGATGTATAAGCTTCATATCCACAAAAGGGAGTAGCAATTAATTATAGCTATTTTGGGATAGCTTCCTTCTGAGATATCGACTTGTCTCTCGGGTGTATTCTCGGTAAGGAGGTGCGATCTTCTTTTAACTCTTGCAGTTCAGTTCCACAGTAATTACCAGTAAATCTTACATAATCATCATCATCTTCTGGTATTTCTTGGTTCACAAACATGGGAGTAGATTGGTCAACAGCTTTTTCTACACAATTTTTTAAGGCAGGGAAGAACACAGCAGACCATGACAGCTAGGGTCACTAAAATTATCAGAATGGCTATTCCGATCTGTGTTAAAATTCCCTGCCATCCCCCCTTGATACAGGTGAAGTACTGATCCTAGGGGTTGGAGAGCCCTGAATTCCTTTTTAGTTCTTTGGACAAATCCTCAAGTTTCTGGATGGCTAAGGTCACTTTACCATTTGGGCCTGTGTTGTCTACGATATAGGTACAGCATGTACTTGTTTCGGGTATCATCTTACACACACCCCCCTTTTCAGCTAGGACCATGTCTAAGGCCATGTGGTTTTGGAAGGTCATGTGTGAAGCGGCTTCTAATTGTTCGGCTAAACTTTGGAGTGCATCTCTAGTGTAGTTGACAAACCTCTGCTGGTTATAGTAGATGTAATTTATCCAGTCTACATTCTTGTTTATGGTGATGATGGGGATCAGATATTCGAATCCTGACGCTACTTGGTCTCTTGCTTTGAACTCATCTGGTAACCCCCTTGTGACCCCTATGGCATCTATGTATACATGAGGGTCAAAGCTCCCTGCTGGGGCACTCCTACATTTCCTATAAGGCCTGGGTGTGTTGTTTGCTTCTGGTTCTAACTGTGGAGTGGCCTCTGAGAAAATATGCAGGCATTATGGCCTTAGCCAATGCACATTCCCCTGTCCAATGTCCTGTCAATCTGCTTCTGATTTTCATGCCTCCGCAGATCCAGTACACGTCTCCCAAAGACTGGACTTGATTGCAGAGGCCTCACTATAAGATCCACAGTAACCTGTGGTAAAGTTCCCCAGAAATGTTCCCATCCTTGATACTGTCCATAACATGTGTAATTGCCAGGGTATATGGTAATACCCTCTCCTGGCTTGGGGGTCTTGGTAACTATGGGATACTCCTTTTTCCAATGTTCACACAGGGAGTGGTTAGTGGTTGTGTTGGTAAACAGGCTAAGAAAACATGTCTCATGTTCTGGGGGTATGTTTAGGGGTACTGTTCCTAAATGTGGTCTAGCCCCCCCACACACACATAACAATTGGTTTTATTGTGCTTTCCTGCACTGTACCTCATCCACTCGAGCCACAAGTTGACATCTGAGAACCAGATTTCTGCAGCCATAGTGTCCTCAAAGGTAGGGCCTGCTATGGCTACCATATACTTTAATGTCTGTATATGGGGCCTCAGGGGGTTGGAGCTAGATGTAGATTGGGGAACTCCCCACTCTGGATTATTGCACATATCTTTCAGTTGGAAAGGCTTTCTAAAACTGTAATACCCACTCCCCCATCATAGGCCCAAAACATAGGTCCCACTGTCTCCTGGGCTAGGATTTTCAATGGTCAGCCTGAACTCCTTGATGAAATATTGATCTGTGTGTTTGTTGATTGTCATTCTATCTAAGAGTGACTTCCCATTTTTATCCTTTCTATCCTGGGCACTCTCAGGTTTGTACCCCCAGTTTGTTCCAGTGTTCCAACCCACTGCTCCCCAGCAATCACTGTTGTTACCCCAATAGGAATCAGCAACACATACATACACAGTCATGGGGCCCAATGTTCTTTCATTGGATCGAACCATGTACTCAGTACCTGGTATTATCTTTTCATAAGAGGATATAAAGGTGGCAACATGTGTATTGGATGAATTATACCAGAATTGTGTTATACCATCTTTCTGTCTGATGGCTACCTCCTGTGCCTGAACAATGTTTACAATGAAAAGGATATACAGAATCATGGTTTGGTCCCCTCTGCCTCTTCCTCGGGTACAGGGACTTTCTTGCAGTGGGAGGCGTGTATCCACATGTTCTTCCCGGCCACCTTGACTGATGTGGCAGTTGTTAGGAGAACCTAGAAAGGACCACCATATCTGGGTTCAAGAGTATGTTTTCTCACGAACTTCTTCATCAGGACCTAATCACCGGGGACCAGCTTGTGTGTTCCTGTATCTAGCTCAGGATCTGGAATAGAAGAAAACACTTGCGAATGGATACGGGTTAATTCTCAAGATAAAGCAGTCACATAATCAGTCAATACTTCAGATTGGAGCTGTAATTGCTGTGGGAAGTAACAACCCAGTCTGAGGGCTGAACCAAACAATATCTCATAGGGTGACAGACCATGGTTTCCCCTTGGAGTGTACCTAACACTGAATAAAGCAATGGGTAGGCTGTCTGGCCAACTCATTCCTGTTTCCTGAGACATTTTTAGCATCCTAGATTGTATTGTGCCATTCAATCTTTCCACCTTCCCACTGATCTGAGGATGGTATGGGGTGTGGAAAGCTAGTGTGACCCCTAAAGCTGCCCATATTTCCTTGGTCACTGAGGCCGTGAAAGTCGACCCCTGATCGCTCTCTATGACCGCTGGGCAGGGCTGGACTGGGACAAAAATGTGGCCCTGGACTTTATCCAGAATGGCCCAGGGCACAGCACATCAGGGCACAGTGCACATCAGGGTAAAAGCACATGAGGGCACAGCACATCAGGGTACATCGCACATCGGGGCACAGCGCACTTCGGGGCAACACAACACAGCACATCAGGGCACAGCACATCAGGGTACATTGCACATCGGGGAACAGCACACATCGGGGCAACACAACACAGCAAGATCAGGGTACAGCACATCAGGGTACATGGGGCACATGAGGGTACATGGGGCACATGAGGGTACATAGGGCACATGGGGCACATCAGGGCACATGCAGGGCACATCAGAGCAGATTCAGGGCATATTCGGGCACATGGGGCACATCAGGGCACATTCAGGGCACATCAGGGCACATCAGGCACATTCAGAGAACATCAGGGCACATGGGGCACATTCAGGGAACATCAGGGCACATGGGGCACATGGGGCACATCAGGGCACATTCAGGGAACATCAGGGTACATTCAGGGCACATCAGGCACATGGGGTACATCAGGGAACATCAGGCACATAGGGTACATCAGGGTATATTCAGGGCACATCAGGGCACATTCAGGGAACATCAGGGCACATGGGGCACATCAGGCACATGGGGTACATCAGGGCACATTCAGGGAACATCAGGGAACAACAGGGCACATGAGGGCACATTCAGGGCACATGGGGTACATTCAGGGCACATGGGGTACAATCAGGGCACATTCAGGGAACATCAGGGCACATTCAGGGAACATCAGGGCACATTCAGGGCACATGGGGTACATTCAGGGCACATGGGGTACAATCAGGGCACATCAGGGCACAGCGTTTACTTGTTGTTTTCTTCACATGCAGAGTAGCACAGGCAGCCTCTGTAGTAAGTTCTTTCTCATGTCA
Organism: Aquarana catesbeiana; assembly: GCF_042186555.1. Lineage (NCBI taxonomy): Eukaryota > Metazoa > Chordata > Amphibia > Anura > Ranidae > Aquarana > Aquarana catesbeiana. The sequence goes on from NC_133325.1 coordinate 384,474,851, forward strand.
CGCTGCTGCTGCTCCCCCCGGCGGCCCCTCCTCCTCCTCTTTTCTTGTCCATCTCCATTTGCTTGTGACATCGCCCTGGCTCCGCCTCCTCCTATGTCCCCGGGCCGCCTCCGCCCTCCGTCCGTGAGTGACGTCACGGTGCCGGGACAAAGAGGCCGCCCAAATGGCTATATTGATAGCTGTTAGGGGGAGTGCCTGGGGGAGTGTCAATGCCTGTTCTTTTGTGACGCCGGCGGCCAGCCCGCCCGCCCGCCGAGTGCTGGAGCGGAGCCGCTCGGCGACGCTCGGACAGAGAGAGACAGTGACACAGTCAGAGAGAGAGTCATTGGTGTAGTGGCCCGCTGCCAATCGGCCCACCGGGAATCTCCCGGTAGTCCCGATGGCCAGCACAGGCCTGCCGCTGGGACACCATATCTGCACACTATTTCTGTTAGAAGCCTTTTAGCCATGGTCTTTGCCATCATGTTGGTAACGGGATAGCCTTCCGGCCATGCGGAGAACATGTCAATGATAATCAATGCATATTCATATCGGCCACTCTTCAGCATCTGGATGTGGTCGATCTGTATCCTTTGGAAGAGGTACTGGGCTTTTGCTAGATGCTTCAAAGGTACCTTCTCTGTCCTTCCTGGATTGCACTTAGCACAGATAGTGCACGACTTGCAGAAGTTGTTGGTGAGTGGGGTGATCCCCGGAGCCAAGTAGTATTTGTTGATCAGGGCGTTCATCAAGGTTTTTGACAGATGAGAGGCACCATAGGCCCACTGTACCACTACAGGAAACATTGATCATGGCAGACACGGTCTCTTGTTTAATTCCATGATTCCTTCAACTTCTGTGGCTCCTTTTTTGATCCACACTTGTTTTTCTTCTTTGTCAGCTACCTCCTGTTGCTCTTTGAGGTGAGTCCTGTCCACAGGAGGGTTTTGTAGAATCATGGTGATTTGCACAGTCTCTTCAGGGGTATCTATTGGGTCATCCAGGATGGGTGCATTCACTCTACTGACCACTTCTCACATTCCATTTGCAGCTTGTTTTGCAGTGGTATCTGCCAGGTGATTGCCCCGTGCTTCTTGGGATATTAATTTGCTGTGTGCCTTCACCTTAAGTATAGCCACTTGGGTTGGGAGGAGTAAGGCATCCATTAGGTCCTTGATAGCTGCACTGTGTTGTACAGGTGTACCTGCTGCTCTTAGGAACCCTCTGGTTTTCCAGATGTTACCGAAATCACAGGCAACGCCAAGAGCATATCTTGAATCTGTATAAATGTTGGCTCTTTTTCCTTCTGCCAACTTGTATGCCATGGTTAGGGCCTGGAGTTCTGCTTCCTGGGCAGACATGGAGGAAGGTAATGCTGAAGCCTGAAGAACTGTATCTTCGGTGGTGACTGCGTATCCTTTGTGGTACTGTCCAGCGCTGTCTGCATACCTGGAGCCATCCACAAAAATTGTCAGGTCAGGATTCTCAAGGGCTGTTTCGCTGACTGTCGGTAGGTGTGTTGTTTCCATCTTCATCACTTCAAAGCAGTCATGAGCGGTGAGATGAGGGTCATTCTTCTCCAAAGAGGTTCCCCCCTCAAGAAGAGGAAGCAGAGCGGATGGGTTAAAGGTATCACATCGGAGGATGGTGATGTTATCGGGAAGAAGCCATGCACACTGGAGTCTGAGGTGCCCCTGCAAGGACAGGTGTTCGGTCCGTACTTGGTTTAGTATGGCAGTTATGTCATGAGGGACAGGGAGGATCAAAGGATGGCCCAACATGAGGTCAGCGGTCTTGTCCAAAAGGGCTTGGGCTGCAAAGACGGCTCTGAGGCAGGAGGGTCCCCCCCTGGCCACTGAGTCCAGCCGACAGGAGTAATACCCAATGGGTCTGAGTCTGTTGCCATGGGCCTGAGCCAAAACTCCTGTAGCATGCCCTTGTCTCTCTGAGACAAACAGTTTGAAAGTCTTTTCATAGTCTGGAAGGCCCAAAGCAGGGGCTGTTGAGAGGATCTCCTTCAGAGTTTCAAAACTGTCCACAGCTTCTGGGGAAAGCGAGAAAGGATCAGATTTCAGGGCATCATAAAGGGGTTGCATCTAGAGGGAGGCTCCTGGGATCCAAGAACGGCAGTAGAAGATCAACCCTAGAAAGGCATGAAGGGGCTTCTGACCTTGAGGTAAAGGGATGGCCTTGATTGCAGCAACTCTTTCTTCAGTGAGATGTCAGGTGCCTTGGGAGATGCAGTGGCCTAAGAAAACCACCTTTTCTCTGCACCACTGAACCTTTTGCTTTGAGGCCTTGCATCCTTGCTCAGCCAAGTAGTGGAGGAGGCTTTCAGAGAATATTGAGGCTTCACCAAGGGTATCTGCACAAAGCAAGAGGTCATCTACATACTGAAGGAGTACAATGTCTGGGTGTAACTTCATCCAGGTGTCCAGAATGAGGGCCATTGTCTTGGCGAATTGGGAGGGGGAGTTCTGGGCCCCTTGTTGCATAACAGTCCAAGTGTAGCTCCGCCGCTCGTGGGTGAAGGCAAACAGGTACTGGCAACAGGGGTCGAGGGGGACAAAAGAAAGCGTTCACTAATTCCACCACTGTAAAGTACTTCGCTGTGGGCGGTATCCCTGCCAGCAAGGTGTGGGGGTTGGACACGATGGACGTTTCCAGTACGGAAGCTTCATTCACTGAATCGGGGGTCCTGTACCAGTCTGTATTTCTCTGGCTCACCTTTTGCGGTTCGTTTCTTAACCGGAAACAGTGGTGTATTACACGGGGATGTGCAAAGTACAGGAGTAGTTCTTCTGCCCTAATCACGGATCTGGCCGCGTCTGTGTCACATAGAAAAGTGGTGGGGTGGCCCTCGATGGGCAGGGTTATTTTTGCAAGAGGGCCTCCTGAGTCTCCAAAGGATATCATGGTAGGGGCAGGTGACACAGGCTTGCCTGAATCCTAGCGGAGGAGGTTCATGTGATCCGGGGGGCGAGGTGGGGTGTCATGAGTTGGATACTGAGCATTCTCATGTGGACCACGGTTGGGGGCTGGTTGATTGTGGGTGAACTTCCGGGGGCTTCGGCATTCCCTTTTAAAGTGACCAGGTCTTCTGCAGTTGTAACAGACATGCGGAGTTGGTATCAGTGGACGCAGATATGGTGTGTCAGAGGCCATCATGAGAGGAGCTATCTTTTTGCTGCCCTGTGCAGATTCTAGGCCTTTTGTCACTAACAACGTCTCAAGATCCATTACTCTATACTCTGGGCATGATAGGTTCAGACCCTTTCGGATTGATTCTTTAAGACCTGAGACAAATGCGGCAGCTAGCATGTGTCTATGTGCTTTGGTCAGTGTGCTAAAACCCAAATCAGTAAACATTTGTGCTATTCTATTGTGATATTTCTCAACGGATTCATCTTTTTCTTGTGTGACCTCTTGTATACTAGTCGCTTGGTCTGCCAAGCGCTCTTGAGCCCACTTTTTTAATTGATTCACGAAGCCACATCCTGAATCATAAGTATCGTCACAGTACTACTGATCAAAGCGTTTCTCCATCACTGGCCAGTAGGCATCTCCTGCCTTTATATCACACAGGCTCACCAAATTCCGCCACGCAGCCGCGTATGTCTTTTGGATTTGGGTGATCCTTCTGTAAAATGGCATGGGCTGTTTTTCAGGGTCTGGTAGGCTCGCGACAAGAGATGCAGCCTGAGAGGGGGTGAAATTTACATACATCAGGGGAGCCCCTTGTGCCGTAGGCATTCCTCTCGGTGGTGAAATGGTGGTGAAATGAAGGGGCCGTATTGGGGCCATTGTCTTTGGTGGTGTGATGGTCTCGATGGCGTGAGAGGTGGTTCATTTCTGGCTCAAAGGCCCATGGGCTGCTGTGAGGGACGTAACTGGGGAAGTGAGTCACTACTAAATGGCCAGAGTGGGTTGTCAAGTGGCAAGCTGTCAAACAGGTTACCGGACAGTGGGCCTTCAGCTTGTGAGTCATACAGGGGAATGGATTCAATGCAGGGTGTGGTTTGAAATGTAACAGTCTGTCATTTTGGGATTGTACCTGTTCCGGCATGTATGTCAGCTCCGGGTACCCTGACAGGGCTGTACAAAGACAAGTGTGCCTTGTCTACTGTTAGGCACTGCGGGGGAGGTGTCAGAGGCTCCTCTGTCACTTGTAGCAGAGGGGCAGTAGGGGGAGGTGTTTCTTGGAACAGAGGGGCGGGGCGGTAGATGAAGGGCAGTACCTACTTCCTGGGGAACAGATGCCATTATCGGGCGGTGGCTGACTACTTAGCTTCCTCTTTTCTGTTTTTTTATACACATATACAATACGACCATCTTGATTGGTTTCCTGCTCTGTCCACCCTTCCTCATGAATAGCCTTTGCAACATTGAACCAAGCATCTGCTGCTCGTAGCAGTCCGTGGTCTAACAATAGACCCTTTTTCCGTTTCAAAATAGTGCGCCATACATCTGGCTGTAGCTGTCCACCCAAATGCATATCAACCCCACACACTTTTGCCAATTCCTTTCCCTTTTTTACAGCGTCCTCTCCCTCTCGCTCCAACACCAAGTCACAAGCTAGGCTACCCTCCTTAGGTCACTCTAACCTCTGCCCCATCGTTAGCTATTGGAAAATGTATGTGTCCGGGCTCAGGGTTTGTATGGCGGTTTTATGAAGCTGTATTGGACTCAAGGGTCCGACAATCCTCTGACCGACACCTGTCCTCGTTCGGACCACTTTCCAATATATAACGCTGTCTTACTACGTTCTGTCTTGATGATTGTGATATTTATGTGTCTGCTCAGGATTTTAGATGGGTCACAAGGTTGCCTTAAATTCTGACAGGGTTTTGGCAATTCCTCTATTTGTCACCTGGTACCGGTTCAGACTATATCACAATCTCAAGTTAACAAGGACAAAAGGATATAGAGAGAGAGAGAGAGAGAGAGAGAAAGAGAGAAAGGAACATCTACAGTGTTCGGCTGCCACGCAAGCCTCCTTGCATGCGCCTTCCCAAAACATAGACTAGTCACAGCCCTGTCCACCCGAGGTGGCCGCAGGTAGGGGAGCCGAGTAATATGTGACCACTTATTACTCTCAACAAGACATAACAGATAAAACAGAAAAAAAAAATTCAATAATGCACCACTTTAAATGTCATCTACATGTCCCAACTCAAAGCCCAAATTTTTCACTCTGTCTTTTTCCACCTCTTCAAGTCCTTCTGGTTGTTCAAGTTGTAAGGGGCACCTCTCGTCTCCCTGTCCTCTTATTCTAGCTTCAGCTTCTATGACTTTCAATGATTTACCACAAACAAATTTGACTGGATAATGTACATTTAATCTGAACACCTCCGGGAATGTGTGATCTCCGGGCATAGGGGTTTATAACCAAGAGACTCAGTCCTATATCCTGGCTCTACCACTTCGATCAGACCCCAACCTTCTTCATGTATGCCAAGCAACAGTCCACAAACACACTTAGGACATGACATTACAGAAATGTGTAACGGTCACAGTGAAATACAGGATTGCTCAGATCCTCACAGGATCCCCACGCCACTGGGTATATTCCTGAGGCATCCTCCTGGTCATCGCCCGTGCTTCCTTGCACAATACAATTATTTATACCCCCAGGAGGAGTTTAACCATGTCAACTATTTCCATCCGTGACTATACAATCAATCCCTCATTCCCAGCAGCCGCGACAAGACACAAGATCGATCAACAAAAAAGAACAGAACAAAACAGGCGGCAGATATAGTTAGTACAGGTTCAATAGGCTATGGGCAAGATATATACCTGTCTTTGCTGACCATGGAGAGCCAATATAGACACAGAGATTAGCCAATCACGGGTACAGGATAAACAGTAGACGAGATATCAAAAAGTGTCTTACCGTTTTCTCAGAGGTGATCAGTCTCCGTCCTGCCCGTGTTGGTTTGTCCCGGTTTCTTCTCGATCGGCTATCCCTCGTTACAGAACCCAAATAGCCCCACATTGGGTGCCAGATGTTTTGGACCGGAACCAAGGTCCAGTATTCTTATATCTGCCTCCTGGCCAAATTGATTTTTAATGTGAAGTGTGCACGTTGAAGCAACTCATGCTGAGACACTTAGTTCAGTGTAAAATTACTTTCTGTTTATTATTTCCTCTTTTCAAAACTTATGTACTAACAGCTGGACATTTCGTTATCAGATAAGGCAGGCATATGCAAACTACAAAACAACCACAAAATGTATATATCGTATGACGATGTATAAGCTTCATATCCATAAAAGGGAGTAGCAATTAATCATAGCTATTTTAGGGTAGCTTCCTTCTGAGATATTTCTCGGGTGTATTCTCGGAAAGGAGGTGCGATCTTCTTTTAACTCTTGCAGTTCAGTACCACAGTATGGGAGGGGTAAGCTTTGATATCTACTGAATATGTTTTAAGGCTGATAAGCAGAAGCTGATATATGTCAGGCATATAAAGCATGTACTTATATATATATTGGAATAGACATTTCATCATGATATTCCAGCCACATCCATTACACCACTGTCCTACTGGCATCAACCTCTGCCTTACTGACACATATGCTGCTCTACTGACTGACACCATCCACTGTCCTACTGACATACACTTCTGCCCTACTGACACGTTCACCGCTCTGCTGACATTGTCAACTGCTCTACTGACACTGTCCACTGACCTACTGACTCCCTCCTCTGCCCTACAGGTACCAACCTCTTCCCTACTAAAACTGTCCTCTCAACAACCACTGCCCTACTGACACTTTCCACACTGTCCACTCCCCTACTGACACTGCCCACACACTGTCCACTTCCCTACTGATACTGCACACTGCTCTACTGACTGACACTGTCCACTTTTAAGGTAGGGTAGGTTTACATTTTTACAAGTTTTCCTTACTATTACTACTAGATCTTTGATCTCTTTCATGTTGTTTCATGTTGCATTGCACTCCGTCCAGGCCAGTTGTAAACCCCACCCACAAGCCTGGTTTTATCAGCTCCTAACTGAAAAATTGTGAATCTTCCCCCACACCATACCTGTATAAATGTAGTTCATTTCTTGGGACAGCTGGCGAGGGTTTGGGCTGGCCACTCCTTGCGCAAAGTAATACTCTCAACCTCGTATTCTCCCATCACTGCACTCCCTGCAACCTCTCTAACACCCCCTTTCCTCTCTCTGATCACAACCTTATCCGTTTCACACTCTCCTTGTCTCCTACCTCCCATGCTGCCAACCCACAAACCATTACCCACAGAAACCTTTGCAACCTCAACCCTTCCCTTCTTCATTCTGCTACTGATGGCCTTTACAACAAAATTGCACCCCTGTCCTTCCCAGACCTAACCACTTCCATCTACAACAACACAATGTCACCCTCCCTAGATGTACTTGCTCCTCTTTCTACACGCAGAACCAGGCTCCATCTGCCACAACCCTAGCAAACAGACGACACCAGAAGTCTCAAGAGACGCAGCCGTGCTCTTGAGCAAGCATGGCGTAAATCTAAATCCCTGCAAGACTTTACCCTCTACAAATCCACCCTTCTCAAATACATCTCCTGCCTCCACACTGCTAACAAACACTCTCATTAAAACCATCTCATTCAAACCTCGTCAACTCTTTTCTACCCTTAATTCCTTACTTCAGCCCCTACTGCCCCCACCCACCAACTTGCTTACCGCTCAACAGGTTGCCAACCATTTCAAAAGCAAAATCGACACAATTCACAAGGAGATATCCAGCACTCAACTTCCTCCCTGACCCAACACATCCGGTCCAACACCACGCTCAATACTCTCCTCCTTCTGCCCAGTTACCACCGATGAAGTTGATAAACTCCTCTCCATGGCCCACCTCACCCCCTGTCCCCTGGACCCTGTCCCCTCACAATTACTGCGACAACCTCCCCACACTATCCTAAACTCCCTAACCCATATCTTCAACCTCTCCCTCTCCTCTGGCACCTTTCCTTCCCCGCTCAAACAAGCACTGGTTACCCCCATACTTAAAAAACCCTCACTAGACCCCACCTGTTTGAATAACTTAAGACCCATCTCCCTGCTACCATTTGCCTCCAAGTGTCACTTACAACTCCATCTCTTCCGCTCCTCTTCCTCTCTCTCTTGGGGTACCCCAAGGCTCCGTCCTTGGGCCCCTCCTATTCTCGCTCTATACCTCTTCCCTGGGTCAGTTGATAACCTCCCATGGCTTCCAATACCACCTCTACGCCGATGATACCCAGATCTATCTCTACACTCCTCAACTCATCCCCTTGATCTCCTCACGGATCTCAAACTTACTGATTGACTTATCGGTATGGATGTCACACCACTTTCTCAAACTCAATCTTTCCAAAACTGAGCTTGTTATATTTCCTCCTTCCCGCCCCCCCATGACTTTACCATTAAGATCAACAGCACAATCATTGGTCCCTCCACACATGCCAGGGTGCTGGGTGTAATCTTATCCTTGACTCTGACCTCTCCTTCAGCCCCCACATCCAATCACTGGCTAAATCCTGCCGCCTTAACCTCCGCAACATCTCCAGAATTCGACCCTTCCTGACCAATGACACCACAGAGCAACTTATTCACTCCTTGATTACTTCCCGCCTTGACTACCGCAACTCTCTCCTTAATGTCCTACCCTTATGCAGGCTATCCCCCCTTCAGTCTATTATGAATGCTGCTGCTAGACTAATACACCTCATTGACCAATCCCTGACTGCTGCCCCTCTCTGCCAATCCCTTCACTGGCTTCCCCTACCCCACCGTATAAAATTCAAAATGCTAACCACAACATACAAGGCCATCCACAACATCGCCCCCAGTTACATCTCCAACCTCATCTGCAGATATCGCCCTAATCGTCCCCTCCACTCCTCCCAGGACCTCTTGCTCTCTAGCTCCCTTGTTATGCTCGGCTTCAGGACTTCTCCAGAGCCTCTCCCATCCTCTGGAACTCCTTGCCCCGGTATATCCGATCAGCCCTTAACCTGCCCACCTTTAGGAGATCCCTGAAAACTCACTTATTCAGGGAAGCCTATCCCACACCCACCTAACAACTGTTCCCGAGCCACCCCCATGAAATCATTCCCCGCATCTATTACCTTTTGTATCACCATCCCCTCCATTTAGAGTGTAAGCTCTACGAGCAGGGCCCTCTTGTCCCTTCTGTATTGAACTGTACTGCAATTGTGCTGTCCCCCCTCTACATTGTAAAGCGCTGCGTAAACTGTTGGCGCTATATAAATTGTGCATAATAATAATAATAATGTTGTTCAGATCTCCAACTCTCAAAGTTGTCTACCCCTGGTGTACACCATAGTTTGTAGACGACGCTATACCTTTTACGCAGACTAAAGCTTTGAAACCAATTTTTTTTTTGTTGGAAATGTAGCAGAGTAAATGTTGCCTAAATTTTAGAAAGTTATATTTGCAAAGTTTTATAACTGAAACTAAGAAAAACGTGTTTTATTTTTAAATTGTCTGCCTTTTTATCCTTTATATACTAAAATATGAAGAAAAAAAAACAGTAGTGAGAAAATACCACCAAAAGATAGCTCTGTCTTTCTTTAAAAAGTTTCTCACTGGCACTATTAGGGCTGTAATGGCATTCTTTCTCCAGCAAGGTGATTTGCACAGAGGGCTTGCACTTTGTTGATGCAACAAATTGCTTTATTTTCAATATAATCAAATTGCAGCAGTAAAAGTAAAAGATACTCCAAAAGTAGCACAGCAGACTTTTTGTTTTTTCATCTTTGAAATACATATAAAATAAAATATATTTCTAATACAATATTTTCAAAAGAAAGCATTTTTTTGTCTAGAAAACATCAATTTGATGAGTAATTCTATCATTATTGCCAAATAAACAGGACAGCAAAACAATAGTCTCCTGCACTCCAGTGTTTCGCTATACACGGGTGGTGTGATCCATTCTTTGGTATAAGGCAAAGTCTATAATCTTGCGCCCTCCTCAGAACAATGGGTATTCATACAACTAAAGAGAAACAAGAAAAAAAGGAGGGCGCACCGACCTAGTGCATTACCGATATAAAAGTTTTATTAAAAGTATGTAAAAGCAATGGTACTACTGGGGTGCCATCTGATACCTCCCGTCATCAGGTCCTGTCTGCAGGTGCCAAGGGATGCAGTTTGACTGATAAGAAAAGCCTGTATTTATGCTCGTTTGTGAGTAATACCATTACTTTTACATACTTTTAATAAAACTTTTATATCGGTAATGCACTAGGTCGGTGCACCCTCCTTTTTTTCTTGTTTCTCTTTAGTTCTACAAATAAACAGGCCCATAGCTGAAGTGTATAAATTGCTGCGATCCATAAATGGTACACAGGTGCAGAACCTCAAGCAGTTAAGCTGAGCCTTTGACCAAGGATAGCTATCAGCATTAGATATTACATGATATCTACAGGTCTAATGTACTATACCCCTCATCATATTGTCTCTGTAGCCTTCTACAAATAATTACAACTCTCTGAAAGTCAATATTTGCAAGTGCCCACTGGCGTCCTTCCTGGCAGTGTTTGGACAGTATGTCACTTAAGCACTAAGTGAGATCACACAGGGCAGACAAGAACTATGTTCGTTCCATCCAAATCCCACAAACCTAAGAACTTTGTCATGCTCCACTGGTGCTATAAGGAGAAGGACATGAAAATACTATCTCCGTTAACTTAATCCACTACTCTGGAGCATGGGGTTTAGTTTAGTGTCTTCATGTATCATTTTATAAGACTCCTTTACACAAATGAGCAAATTGATTTGCACGGGGTAAAACTTGCATAAAATCTGCCTGGTTCACTCCAATCCAGAGTAGACAGGAAGCACCAATATGCTTCACAAATGAACCTGATTTGCTAATGCGAACTGCTAAAGTGGTCCAAGGAGTTTACTCGTAGAACCACAGGCTGTCTTTACTCTGATGCCCCGTATGCACAGTCGGATTTTCCGACGGAAAATGTTTGATGGGAGCTTGTTGCCAGAATTTCCGACCGTGCGTAGGCTCCATCAGACATTTTCCATCGGAATTTCCGTCACACAAAATTTGAGATCTGGATCTCAAATTTTCCGACAACAAAATCCGTTCTCGTAAATTCCGATCGTGTGTACACAATTCCGGCGCACAAAGTTCCACGCATACTCTCAATCAAGTACGAGACGGAAGCGCTCGTTCTGGTAAAACTAGCATTTGTAATGGAGATAGCACATTTGTCATGCTGCAAATTTTAAAATCTTTTAATGCAGCGCATTCTCTTCTTCTTTATAATGCTAGAATAATTAAGTTGTTTTGCTGCTGATATTCACACAGAGTTCTGACAAACTGATTTCTTTATTATTTTTCGTGATCTCATGAATAATTTTTTTTTTTCGTCAGATCTCCATAATAAGTTAGAATTTTTGTTTATATTTTTTTAATTTTTTTTTTTTTTTATCCAGATCTCCTATTTTTATTTAGTTTTTTTTTATAGTGATCTCCATAATTGTTTTCTTTCGTTTTGTGTCAAGTTACCACAACACCATTATTAGCTTGCATTTTTTAACCTCAAGGAGGTTGGTGTTGGTGTCCCTTGTTAATTTGACGTATTTTTGAAATGTACCTGCCTACTCACAAACAAACTATCCCTTTTGAAGTAAAACACATAGCCAAGTATTTTTGAAAAATAAATAGCCATTTATTATGGGTCATAACAAAATAAAGAGGAAGGCAACACTGGAGAAACTGGTGAAATTTGCGAAGCCTTTGTACCCCAGGGCACACATCAATTATTTTACAGTCAAAATGGGTGTCCTGAGAAGTCCTTATAATAGTGAGAACAATCCGGTCCAGGACTACAAGAGATCAGGAACAGCAGCAGGTGACATATCTGTCCCCAGGCTGTGGTCTTACCACAGCCTGCATCTTTTGTCAGACCAGACTGAACCCAGGCCATCACTTTCTTGTCTTCCTTCCATGCGTCCTTCCACACGTGCTTCCAGGCTGTGGCTCTGGTGTTGTAGTTGTGGCAGGAGGTGGAGGAGGAGGACCATGGTTGAACTCACAAACGTGGCTTTGGCTTGTGACTTCACCCCTCAACCCCTTATTTAGGGCTTGTAAGTTAACTTCCTTACAAAGGAGGCGTTGGCCCTCCTCCATTTCCTGCATTTTGCAGGCTGCTATGTAGGCATAGTCCTCTTGAATATTGGGGGGGTTCTGAGGGCCACAGTAGTATTCCGAAATAGGCCAAGTGCTGCCTCCTCCAGGTTACTCCTCTTCCTGGAACTTTTTTTTTGGAAAGCAGAAGGGAAGGACCTGGGATTCGGGCAGGCTACTGGGCCCGGCCACCTCCTGGCTGCCACTTTCTACAGCCTCCTCCTGGCTGAGACATTCCTGTGTATGAAAAAGGGACATAGTTTTAGTTTTTGGTTTATCAATCACACACAATTTTCAGCTCATGACTGTTGCAAATTGAATGTTAATAAATAGAAAAGACTATCATTCTGACCCCAGCATTTTTCATTCTTGTCCCAATCATTTGTGGCCACTACTGTCTATTGATATGTAAAACACTTTGTGAAATTACTGATCATTACATAACATCTAGTTAACATCATTAATTATTTGACAAGAAATATGTTGAACAATGCTATACCTGGCTCAAGCTGGGCTCCTCCACTTCTTCCTGGCTTGAAGGCCCAGGTTGGACGTCGGAAGCCTCAGCTGAGGTGGAGGGAAGCCTTGAAGGAAGACTGGAGAGTGCTGGCCTGGGTTCAGTCTGGCCTGCCAGAAAATGCAGTCTGTCCTAGTACCAAAGCCTGGGTACATAAATGTCATCTGCTGCAGCACGTGATCTCTGGGAATCCTGGACCTTCTTGCGCTCCCTATTATAAGTGCTCCTCATGCCACCAATTAGGGCCTTCAAATAGGGGATGTCTGCCATGGGGATCACCGGCTTCACAAATTGCAGCAATTGATCCAGCGCTGCCTTCCTCTTTGTTCTATTGTTATAAAAGGGGTGGTTTACCTGCCACAAACATGGCAGCTCCCTGTACATATCAATGAATATGTGGATAAAGTCCTGATCATTCAATAGATCCATTTTCTCTGCAAGACACAACACAAGACAAACTCTAATGTCAGGCTAAGCTCTCCTAATCTTGTCCCAATATAGGCCTCAATCTATAAGCAGTATAGGCCACTGATGCACCAAGTTAAAATTGTACCTTTGTTCAAACGATCGGCGCTTCTGATACTCCTTCATCCTCTCACAGATCGTACGTGCGATGCATGCGTGTTACGCTTTATACACACTGTGCATGTGTGAAACTCTGCCCGCCCCTGACGTTCTTTCTAGTCTATTCCCTGCCCCTTGTCTTTCGGCACAGTGGGAGAGCACATGGCAGAGAAAGAGCAAGTGCATGCAGAGGAGAGCAGCAACGACGAAAGCCCGGAGCCACAAACGTCCCGATCCTGGAGGAGATTTAAGGCCTCAAATATGTCTTTTGTAGAGATGGTGGACATCTTGAAGAGGGCCGACTATAATGGGAAGGATGGACCTTACCAAAACCCAAATGTCAGAAAGGCCAAGATCATGACTAAAGTTATGAAAAGTCTGCGCAGGATTTTTGGGGTACAACGATCCAAGGATCAACTGAGGAAACGCTGGTCAGACCTGAAGTTGAGGGAGCAGGATCAGTACAGAAAGATAAAGTAGTAAGTAAGTAGTTGTCGTGAGTTCCTATTATTAATATTACTTGCATGCTGCTCCATGTGCTTTTCTTTACTGTTGTACAGTTTATAATTGCAACTTTCAGGTTCGTGGGCACAGTAATCGTTCGTTCGCTCACTAACACAATGTTTTTGGCAGATACAGGTTAACTACATTTGTTCAGGCCTGTTTGTATTTAAAGAAGTTTAGTACATTGTTGTCTAGATGAGTTTGGACTAGAATGAAATGCAAGCTTGATTCAGTGTAAGGAGTGGACACTCAGCAGCTGTTTACACATCTGGACGCAGGAGCACTAGTGTGGGACACCAGAACAAACTTTTTAGGGTGTGCCACACAGGTGCTCCAGTGGATACTAGGGGTGTCTCCATGTGTGAAAATTGTACAAAAAAAGTAAGTATTCCAGCTTTAGAAAGGGTAAAAAATTATGTCTTCAGCTTGGAACTCTGCCAAAAAAAGACAATTGTACAACACCTCCAAGCAATGTTACATATTACTATTTCTGGCATTCAAATATCTGTGTGCTAAGTATACCTTTTTTTTATTCACATAGGGGAGAAAAGACTCGGGACATCTGAGGACACCAGGGACCCCCCACCTCCGAAAGAAAAGCAAATCCCCACACCCCAACCAGAAGATGTGGAGGAAGGAGAGGTTTATGAAGTGGGCGAAATAGTGACCACAACAGGTGAGTGAGCGACCTCAGGTTCAAGTAATAGATGGATGCCTGCATATTTTTAATACATGGTGTGATTTTTAATTTTAGGTGATGTGGATGTTGTGGAAGAAGATTCGCATTTCACAAGTGCAAGTGCACACGTCCTCATCGGGGATATCATGGTGTGCAATCGTGATTTACAAAAGATCGAGGAAGTCATCAATGATATTGAAAAAAGGCTCAAAAGCATCATTGATGTTTTAGGTCGAATCTAAAAAAACATCTAATGTCTTAATTTTGTTGATATTTTTCACCAGTTTTTAAGTATCTTGAAAGCCAAAATTTGAAGATGCACACAGTGTGTCAACATGTGCTATCTGCCCTCACGGGATATCAATGTATGCATTTGGTGGGTGCAACCCCTTCCTCACAACCAAAGTAGCTGAGAGGAAGGGGTTGCACCCCCGAAACACGTCCATTGATCCCTCATGATGCGAGCTAGCACATGTTGACATTAGGTATGGGATCAGGAGGGAAATCCCCATTTTGACTCTCAATTTGTGTGCATATTCAAAATTTGGCTTTCACAGGGGTGACATCACCTCATCTGATGAAGGCAATATCAACACAGTTTAGACATACTAATGTCTGATATTAGCTTCACTTTGTCAACGTTGAACTTTGTAATGTCTTGAGTTGTGTATTGTTTTATGGTTTTAAACATGCCTGTTTTAACACAAAAAAGGCTTTTTGTACTCTCAAAAACAAAAATGTTATTACTAAAATATGTTGGTTTGTTCAAAAACCCTTTTCTAACGCACATGTGAATGTGCACAGAGTAAAAAGTTTTCTACTCAACAATGTGTGCCTTCTACCATCAATGCTCAATATCATTTTTTGGACTAAGTTGGTGTTTACACTGAAATGGGGGTTATTTACTAAAGGCAAATCCAAGTGCAGTTTTGCAGTGCACTTGGAGTGCAAAAGTGGATTTTTCTTTATTAAATAACTCCCACAGTGCTTTATAATTTGCCATAAACATGCCATTTTCGTGAGTCTGCAAAATTAATTCATGGTGCTGAAAATTATGTATATTTTTAACAGTAATGCATTACATACATTAACAACAAAAACAAGGTGTGTGTGTAGCAGACCCACAACATAATAATAGTTTGCTGAAGAAGAGATTGTCTCATGTATCAAATAAATTACATTTGCACTATTGAAGAAATTGTCAAAAAATAAAAGCCCATTGGAGAACCTAGGAGACAGCTAAAAGAAACACAAGCAGTAAATCAAAGGAAATATTATTTCAGTTTAAATAAAAAAAAATATTTTTAAAATGTTTATTAAACATTTTATGTCATATCAATGGCCCCCCTACCCGCAAAGTACTCCATATATTTTATATAGACCTCGCATGCGCTTTGGGGGGGCAAGCACTGAAAACCAGAAACAAACCCACAAGCACAAACTGAAGAGCAGTAACGATTGGAAAAGCACGAGGCTGAAAAGAGCGAATCATCTCTCACCAAACTTCTACTAACACGAGATTAGAAGAAGGAGCCCAAAGGGTGGCACACTTGGTATTGAACGTACCTTTTCTAGTGCCGTCATACGTGTTGTACGTCACCGCGTTCTTGACGTTCGGAATTTACGTCAAGATTTGTGTGACCGTGTGTATGCAAGACAAGTTTGAGCCAACATCCGTCGGAAAAAAAACATAGATTTTGTTGTCGGAATGTCCGATCGTGTGTACGCGGCATGAGCGATGCAAACTGTCCATCACTTGATGTAATCCAGAATGCAACTCATACAGAATTTTCAATGAATACATTTGTTGCAGTCAAACTGGAGTGTTCATAAGGAAGAATGATTACATTTAAATAAGAAGGATAAGACTAACTAAAGTTCCAAGTTGGTTATTAGGGATGAGCCGAACACCCCCCCGGTTCGGTTCGCAGCAGAACATGCGAACAGGCAAAACATTTTTTCGAACACGCGAATACCATTAAAATCTATGGGACACGGATGTGAAAAATCAAAAGTGCTCATTTAAAAATCTTATATGCAAGTAATTGCCATAAAAAGTGTTTGGGGACCTGGGTCCTATCAATGCAAAAAAAGGTTTTAAAAACGCACGTTTTTTCGGGAGCAGTGATTTTAATAATGCTTAAAGTGAAACAATAAAAATTAACCACTTGACAACTGGGCACTTAAACCCCCTTCCTAACCAGACCAATTTTCAGCTTTTGGTGCTCTCACATTTTGAATGACAATTACTCAGTCATGCAACACTGTATCTATATGAAATTTTTGTCCTTTTTTTCACACAAATGGAGCTTTCTTTTGGTGGTATTTAATCACCGCTGGGTTCTTTATTTTTTGCGCCGTAAAAGAAAAAAGACCGAAAAATCTGTAAAAAAATACATTTTTCTTCATTTCTGTTACAATATTTTGCAAATTAGTAATTTTTCTTCATATATTTTGGCCAAAATTTATACCGCTACATATCTTTGGTAAAATTAACCCAAATCGGTGGATATTATTTGGTCTTTGTGAAAGTTATAGCGTCCAAAAGCTATGGTGCGAATATCTGAAAATTGATCACACCTGAAGTACTGACGGCCTATCTAATTTCTTGAGACCCTAACATTCCAGAAAAGTACAAATACCCCCCAAATGACCCCCCAGATTCTCGTGCTCCTCCTGAGTACGGCGATACCACATGTGTGAGACTTCCACAGCCTGGCCACATACAGAGGGCGAGTACAGCTGAGCATGGCTCAGCATGGCAGGGTATGGCGGGATATTGCGGAGTATGGCGGGGTATTGCGGAGTATTGCGGGGTACGGCGGGGTATTGTGGAGTATGGCGGGGTATTGCGGAGTATGGCGGGGTATGGCAGAGTATGGCGGGGTATGGCAGAGTATGGCGGGGTATGGCAGAGTATGGCGGGGGCATGGCAGAGTATGGCGGGGGCATGGCAGAGTATGGCGGGGGCATTGCAGAGTATGGCGGGGGCATTGCAGAGTATTGCACAGCATTGCAGAGTATTGTGGGGGCATTGCAGAGTATTGTGGGGGCATTGCAGAGTATTGTGGGGGTATTGCACAGCATTGCAGAGTATTGTGGGGGCATTGCAGAGTATTGCACAGCATTGCAGAGTATTGTGGGGGCATTGCAGAGTATTGCACAGCATTGCAGAGTATTGTGGGGGCATTGCAGAGTATTGCACAGCATTGTAGAGTATTGTGGGGGCATTGCAGAGTATTGCACAGCATTGCAGAGTATTGCACAGCATTGCAGAGTATTGTAGGGGTATTGCAGAGTATTGCACAGCATTGCAGAGTATTGTGGGGGTATTGCAGAGTATTGCACAGCATTGCAGAGTATTGCACAGCATTGCAGAGTATTGTGGGGGTATTGCAGAGTATTGCACAGCATTGCAGGCCATTGCAGAGTAGTGAGGGATGGCTGAGCATGGATGGATGGATGGTTGGATGTCTCTGTGCAGCGCTATGGGCACTACACATACAGCCCACAGCGCTGCAGACATCCATCCATCCCCCTCCCCGCTCACTGTGTACCGATCGGTACACAGGAGGGGAGGAGAGGAACCGGCGTCATCAGATGATCGCGCCGTCATTAGATCAGCGGCCATTTACCGGGATCCGTGATGCGCCGGGTCCTCTGGACCCGGCGGTCATGGATGTGTTCGGGTGAGCGCCCCAGGGGGTGCGCGAGAGGGGAATTCTGGGAGGACGTCATAGTACGCCCTCGAAGAGTTATCCAACCACCCTGCAGCCGTCATTCGGCTATGGGCCGGTTGGTAAGTGGTTAAATATTCCTTTAAATATCGTGCCTGGGGGTGTCCTTAGTATGCCTGTAAAGTAGTGCATCTTTCCCATGTTTATAACAGTGCCACAGCAAAATGACATACTCAGATACTCCTGTTGGGTGCTGGAACGGGCCCTGATGTGAAATATTATATCAAAAGTTGTAATTACATGCCCCTGTTAAACAGAGGCAGAAAAATTGGGCCTTGGGTGGTGGTGGTGCCACAACACTGTAACCCCTCACAGATACTTTTGTTGGGCGCAGGAACGGGCCCTGCTATGAAACATGACTGCCAGTTTCTTGTCCGTCTGTGGCACCCCCTCTCTCCAGGCTCACGTTACTCCCTTCCTCAACCTGGGAACCAGGAAGCCTTCAAATTGCTGCGCATCCTCCAGCAGCATATAACCGACACTGTGGTTGAATAATTCTGGGGACTCCTCCGTGCATGATGGTGGGGCTACAGAAGGAGTGATTGTGGACAAGGAGACGGTGTAATAGGCCACTTTGGTAGCTGCGTTGGAAGGCAAACTACTCTGAGCCTGGGTGACAGAGGATGAGGAGGATGAGGACGGCTTAGTTATCCACTCCACCAACTCTTCTGCATGTTGTGGCTCAATAACAAGGCCAGCAGCAAAAAAGGACAAGCGTGCCACACTGCCACCTGCAGAGGAAGCACCATGTCCACGACCACCACTGTTGACTGTAGACACAGAGGCTGCTTGCCCTCTTTTAGTGGCCTGTCTGCCTCTCCTTGGTGGCCTTCCGGACATGATGTATATTTTGTTTTGCTACACCAAACTACACTGTATTAGATACTGTGTACACTGCCTGAAGTGTATTAGAAAGTGTACAACGTCTGCACTGTATTGTATACTGTGTACACCACCAGAAGTGTAGTAGAAACTGTACACTGCCTGAAGTGTATTAGAAACAGTACAACACGGAATGCACTGTAGATATAGGCTACACTGAATGCAAAGAATATATACATGGTATATATATATATATATATATATATATATATATATATATATACACAGTGGGAACGGAAAGTATTCAGACCCCCTTAAATTTTTCACTCTTTGTTATATTGCAGCCATTTGCTAAAAACATTTAAGGTAATTTTTTTTCCTCATTAATGTACACAAAAACACAGAATTGTTGACATTTTTGCAGATTGATTAAAAAAGAAAAACTGAAATATCACATGGTCCTAAGTAGTCAGACCCTTTGCTGTGACACTCATATATTTAACTCAGGTGCTGTCCATTTCTTCTGATCATCCTTGAGATGGTTCTACACCTTCATTTGAGTCCAGCTGTGTTTGATTATACTGATTAGACTTGATTAGGAAAGCCACACACCGGTCTATATAAGACCTTACAGCTCACAGTGCATGTCAGAGCAAATGAGAATCATGAGGTCAAAGGAACTGCCTGAAGAGCTCAGAGACAGAATTGTGGCAAGGCACAGATCTGGCCAAGGTTACAAAAAATTCTGCTGCACTTAAGGTTCCTAAGAGCACAGTGGCCTCCATAATCCTTAAATGGAAGACGTTTGGGAAGACCAGAACCCTTCCTAGAACTGGCTGTCCGGCCAAACTGAGCTATCGGGGGAGAAGAGCCTTGGTGAGAGAGGTAAAGAAGAACCCAAAGATCACTGTGGCTGAGCTCCAGAGATGCAGTCGGGAGATTGGAGAAAGTTGTAGAAAGTCAACCAACACTGCAGCCCTCCACCAGTTGTGGCTTTATGGCAGAGTGGCCCGACGGAAGCCTCTCCTCAGTGCAAGACACATGAAAGCCTGCATGGAGTTTGCTAAAAAACACCTGAAGGATCCAACTCAGACATGCACTCTGTACGCAGTTCAGGGGCTCACTCCCGCATCTTGAGACTCCGCTCCTAGTGGATATTGTTATGGGTAAAGACTCTCAAAAACTGATATCTCTCTTATATACATACCTCATGACACCCACAGCAGAGTCCACAGCTCATCAGTTGAAGTCCCGGTGGGAGTCAGATCTGGGTGCACTGTCCGATGAGGATTGGAAAGAAGCCCTTGCCAACTGTAAAACAGTGTCCCCCAAACTATCCGATCGCCTCACCAACCTCTATATCCTCCACAGAACATACTTAACGCCCTATCGCATCTCTAAATACAGACCAGGCCATAATCCCAACTGCCCCAGTTGTAACCACCCTAATGCGGCATTCTACCATCTAATATGGGCCTGCCCGTCGGTACAGGGGTTCTGGACCCAGGTGGTTCAGTTCCTTCATGACCGCATGGGTTCTCCGGTGTCCCTCTGCCCCCGTCAATGTGTATTGGGACTCCTCTCACTCCCTGAAAACGAAAAATACTTGAACACCCTCTTGCAGGAAACCCTATTCCTTGCTAGAATGCAGATAGCCAGGACATGGATGAGAGGACCCCTCCTACAATTGAACAGTGGATCAGGGCCGTCAACATCACCCTCCCCTATAAAAAAACTGCTCTATATTCATAGGGGTTGCCCTGACAAACACCATAAAATCTGGGACAGATGGGTGGAGGACGCTTCCTCCTGTGATGCGGAGGTATAGCTGCACTCACAGAAGGTAACCGCATAAACCCTAATTCCTGATATCTTCCTCTTCTTGGAAAAAGCCTTTTGTTCCCACAAGTAATTTCTCATCCTGAATTGTAGAGTACCATAATGTATATGATAAGATCACAAACAATGTCAATTGGATTGATTTGACACTGTGGTGCCGGTTGCACCGTCTATCTGAATGTTTGTATACTTTTATGTTTTATGCTCAATAAACGTTGTTTTTGATTAAGAAAAAAAAAACAAAACACCTGAAGGACTCTAAGATGGTGAGAAATAAGATTCTTTGGTCTGATGAGACCAGGATAGAACTTTTTGGCCTTAATTCTAAGCGGTATGTGTGGAGAAAACCAGGCACTGCTCATCACCTGTCCAATACAGTCCCAACAGTGAAGCATGGTGGTGGCAGCATCATGCTGTGGGGGTGTTTTTCAGCTACAGGGACAGGACGACTGGTTGCAATCGAGGGAAAGATGAATGCGGCCAAGTACAGGGATATCCTGGATGAAAACCTTCTCCAGAGTGCTCAGGACCTCAGACTGGGCCGAAGGTTTACTTTCCAACAAGACAATGACCCTAAGCACACAGCTAAAATAAGGAAGGAGTGGCTTCACAACAACTCCGTGACTGTTCTTGAATGGCCCAGCCAGAGCCCTGACTTAAACCCAATTGAGCATCTCTGGAGAGACATAAAAATGGCTGTCCACCAACGTTTACCATCCAACCTGACAGAACTGGAGAGGATCTGCAAGGAGGAATGGCAGAGGATCCCCAAATCCAGGTGTGAAAAACTTGTTGCATCTTTCCCAAAAAGACTCATGGCTGTATTAGATCAAAAGGGTGCTTCTACTAAATACTGGACAAAGGGTCTGAATACATAGGAGCATGTGATATTTCAGTTTTTCTTTTTTAATAAATCTGCAAAAATGTCAACAATTCTGTGTTTTTCTGTCAATATGGGGTGCTGTGTATACATTAATGAGGAAAAAAAATTAACTGAAATGATTTTAGCAAATGGCTGCAATATAATAAAAAGTGAAAAATTTAAGGGGGTCTGAATACTTTCCGTCCCCACTGTATATACTAGACTGTATATATATATTAATACACTGCCTGACGTCTATTAGAAACTGTACACGCTGTATTAGATACTGTGTGCACCTCCTACACTGTATTAGCAACTGTACAACGGCTGCACCGTATTATATACTGTGTACACCACTAGCAGTATATTAGAAACTGTACTCGCTGTATTAGATACTGTGTACACCGCCTGCACTGTATTAGCAACTGTACAATGGCTGCACTGTATTATATACTGTGTACACCACCAGAAGTGTATTAGAAACTGTACACACTGTATTAGATACTGTGTGCACCGCCTGCACTGTATTAGCAACTGTACACCACAGAATGCAATGTAGATATAGGCCACACTGAATGCAGAGTATATATATGATAATGATCTGTGATATGTACTGGTACCAAATGGATAAGCCAGGAGAAGCTCCGCCAAAATGAAGTTCAGAGAAAAATGGAAAAAGGCAATACCATAGCGTAATTCCGTTTATTTAAAAGAAAAATATAAAAACAACAGGCTGCTTACTTTAAAAGTGCCTTTCCTTGGCACTGAAGGTACAGGCTTAGCACTGTCAGGTGTGTTGGGAAACAGCTGCCTCGCTTGCTCGCGCTTGTTGTAGATCGGCGCGCGTTCCACCTCCTGGAAAGCTAAACTCGGAAGTGGCCGGAAATGATAATGTGACCGGGATGTGCCTCGACGTACGTTTCGTCATGATGATGTCGTCAGGAAGCGTCCCAGTCACTGAATGGGTTGCGTTTTTATTTCCCCAGATTCAATGGGATTGGTCGAATGAGTGCTAGAGGACTGATGCCATCTAGTGGGTAAGTTTTTATTTTCCCAGATTCGATGGAATCAGTCAAATAGGTGTTAAAGGACTGATGCCATCTAGTGGGTGATAAGAAATACTCCCGCCTCAAGCAAAAGTGAGCACTGCTGTTCACTCTTCACCTGGCTACAACGTTGATATTAAACATAATAGAAATTGATGACAACAATTTGACTATAGGTAAAATATATATGTTTTGATATGAACTATTAGGTCGAATTATAAACAAAATAAATATTAAACTACCTCTATTGGCGCAATAAGATTGTTTGTAATAACTAAATAGCATCCTATTGCTGGTGCCATTTAGTGGATAAAAAAGAAGAACACTACCGCCTCAAGCAAAACCAATAGGCATCGCTGTTCGCAATTGACCTGGCTTGCTTTAATAATAGACAATCTGTAAATAGATGGCAACAATTGTCTAAACAATGAATAAAAATGTATTAAGTGAACTAGTAACTATAAAAATATTAACTACCTCGATTTGTACAACATCAATAACTTTAGTAACTAAATATTGTATTGCTGCTAAATAATATGCCCAATAACTAGGATTGGGCATATACTGTGTTATTTGTGTAAAACCATATATAGTACCTGGACCCAATCAATACTTGAATAGGTGTTATACGGTACAATACCATTCAAGTCTACCTATTTTAATATATGGGCAGATCTAATGGATAAAAGAATAGATCACAAACTAATCGTTCGTTAAGAAACAATTTAGGTCGACATCTATTCAAGTATTGATTGGGTCCAGGTACATTTAATGCTTACTGTGTTATGAGATAAGGCTTACCAGACATACACAGTTCAAAATCCTGATAATTGTCACTGTCCATGCCTGACTGTTGTATTGCAGCATATTCACCTGCTTTGTCCAAGCTTCATTTATCTAGTGGCTTTTGAACTGTCAGATTGTCATCATGTGACACTGATCTCATGATTGAAGGTGGATTGGGGTGGGTATTCAATTGATTTTTCTCATAGAAACCAGTGACATTAGACAGAAGTAACAGTCTGTCAAGTGATCATTCTGTTCACACCATATCATCAGGAAAGCAAATGGCACTGGCTTCCGAGTTCCTCTGAGCCAAGCTTTAAAATTTGCAGTACATCTACACAACAAAAGTGAGGAGACCTCGTCTTGACCACTGATCCTATAAACAAAGTACAGTTTATATGCTTCCTTACTAAGTCCAGTCATGGTGCAACTTTGAGTGTGTACACAAATGTATCAGAAAGCATCATGATGGTATCAGACATTGGCGAGACATTTCTGCTGTCACCAATCGTCCTATAGTAAATTTATAACTGGCTTACTTGTACGGTAAATTACATTTACATAGTCAATGCTATGCCTTGAAACACTTTATGTCAAAATACATGGAAACTGACATCAATTAAATGAGTAGCATCTGAGCATGCAAGACGTTTTTATTAGCCTTTCCACGCAGCATCCATTAATCCCTACCTAGGTAGGCATGTTCAAACTGTACCAGTTCCACAAGGGTTATAGAACATGCCCTGAATTAATGCCTGGACATGCATGAGTTACACAAAGCATCTTCTAACGCAAGCAAAAAGTAAACTTAAAATATATAGAAGAAGTTGCAAAACAGAAGATTTCTATAAAATAGTACATGATAGGTTAAATTACAGATTATTTGTGATTAGCAGTCAAAAATCTATATATACACACAAAAGAGTTCAGTAAGAAAAATGTTATTGTCCAGTGATATGGATTAACACAAAGTGAGAAGCTAGTCTTTCTATTGCATCAGTAATGCACAGTATTCTATATTGTGTTGTAGGTATTGTGGGCCTTTGGTCACTGGCAATATTAGCCTTTGAGAGATACCTAGTAATCTGTAAACCCATGGGGGATTTCCGATTTCAGAAGAAACATGCTGTTATGGGGTGTTCCTTTACCTGGATTTGGGCTAGCATATGGACATCTCCACCTTTGTTTGGCTGGTGCAGCTATGTTCCTGAAGGTAAGTTTTTTTCTTCTTCTTACCAATAAAGGTAAATTAATATTTATTTCTTGCAATCTGGCACCATTTAAAAATAACCACAGTGCAAAACATCTTTGTTTTAACTGTGTAACGCAAACACTGAATCTCAACTGCTTTTAGGCTGCTGAAAACTTTGTATCAAGTATATGACAGATGATCCCTACGGGCTCATGCACACTGCAGCTCAAAGAAGCGGCTTCTACAGGCTTTTGAGCTTTTTTGAGCTCTCATTTTTTTCTGCCTGGAAACTCCCCTCCATGTTAGCCCACGTGTCCATGCACATTATGGCCTTTTCAGAAGTTTACAGGCATATGCTCTTACAGGCAGAAAAAAAGCCCACCAAACTCGCATTTTTGAGAGGATCTTTGGAGTAGAAATATATATATTTTTGTTTTAAACGCAAATACGGCTAAACGTGTCATGTAAACATGGCAAAACTGACTTTTTTACACGTTGGTTACTATCTGTCAAGTTAAATCGTTCAGGAGAGGTTTTAAAACGTCCCTTGTACATTAAGCCTAATATTGTACTCTGTTTAGAGAACTTGAAAACAAATAATACAAAGATCACTGTCGACATGTACAGTGCAGTAACCTATTACATCCAATCAGCTTTCACCTTTTGTAAATCATTGCAATTACAAATGACTGCTGTATGGTTGTTCTAGATTACATGCACTTTATACTTTGCACAATGACTTTGTTAATTAAGCCTTACTAGTGACACTTAATATTACTTTGCATAAAAGTCTCTTACAATACGTAGGTTTATTCTATAAGGTAATGCAAAGAGATTTTTTTTTCCTATTTTTTCCTATCCTATCTGTAAAATACTTCTCTTGGAGTACAATATTGCACACAGGCTTACATTAATCAAGACCATGGATTATATCATGCCACCTTCAGGGGAGGACACTACCCAACAAAGCTGTAAGGACAGCCCATATAACCCCTCCCATTACCAGCATTTTTCAGATTTTTTTTTTTTAAGTAATATCCTATAAGAAAAGGATTTTACAGGTGCAAAATCAATTACAAAAATCATTATTTATTAATCATACATTGCTGGATATAGGCCTTTATTAACTCAAAACTGGTAACCAGTAAAAAGCTATTAAAATATAATTTATGGAGAATTTTGGGTACCATAATTTTTTGAAATTTCATGGGCTTGACATGTTTGGTATCTATTTACTTAACACAACCCCATCTTTTATATTTTACTAAAAATTGGGTACAATATTGTGTTTGTTTGCACTAAAACTTATCTTTGTGTATTTTTCCTGAAAATATGCATTTGATAATTAGCTATACAAATATCATATGACATTAAAAATTGCAACTACTAAGTAATATTGAGCAAAAAATGCTGATTTTAACATGTGTGAAAAAAATATAAAAAAATGCCCTGGTAGGGCAAGTGATGAATCAAGACCATGGAATGCCTCCCAGCAATACAACTAAAGGGTGGGTAAACAATGCCAACAGGCCCAAAATAAGGGAATCATATTCCAAACTGAAAAAGTGGCTTGAAGCACCTTACGACTGAAGCTGGCATTAATAGAGGCCTGAACACCCACCTGGTAAAACTTAAACATGTGAAAGGAGAACCAGGTGGTGGCTTTGCAAAACTGAGAAATAGACAACTGGTTCTGAAAGCCCAAGAAGTACCAGCTGAATGAGCCTAATGAGTTTTACCAGGAAAAAGACTCCTTAGCGAAAATATGTCTAATCCACCTACAAATAGTGGGAGGCAATGCAGGACAGCCCTTGCGGGAGCAGACAGGCTGAAAATAAAGAATTTGAATATTGAAGCAGTGGTCGAGAAGAAAACTCATGCTGATCCTAACCCTAGGGCAGGATGATGTCCTGATTAAGATGGAAGGGAGAAACCCCCTTGGGAAGAAAGGAGGCCCGCTGCTTCAAAACCACCTTGTCCTTATGAAGAACAATAAAGGACTTTGTACAAGATAAGGCTGTCGGTTTCAAGACCTGCCTCACTGACGAGATACAGGTAAGGTCAGCCAAAGGAGTATTCCAAATGGGCTATAAAGGAGGTTTCTGTGAAAGTGACAAAACCACATTAAGATCTCATACTGAGACTAGTGAATGAATGAGGGACACTATATAAGCCACCCCCTGAACAAAGGCGTTTACCAGCAAAAAAGTAGTCAGAGGTCTCTGAATGAGAACAGCCAAGACTGAAACTTGACCCTTTAGGGTGCTCAAGGCCAAGTACTGATCCAGCCTAAACTGAAGAAAGGACAGACCGCACAGAGTCTAGGGTAAAACTTCTGTGCTTTGCCAATTAAGCCTTCCAAGTGTAATGATTGACATTCCGAGAGGTCAATTTAATAGCTGAAAGCAGTGTTGGAATATTGGAGTTAAAGAGAACCCAATCCTTCAGGACTTGGGCTTCAACAGCCAAGCCATCAAAGCCAGCAAACTTGAAGCAGGATGGTAGAGTGGCCCTTGAGGCAACAGGTTGTGTTGGTTAGGAAGTGCCAGAGTGTCTCTGAGGAGTACCAAGTGCTTCTGAGCTAATTTGGTGCTAAGGTCACCAGCATGTTCTCCATCTTGACCCTGCAAAACAGCTGACAAAGAATTTATAGTGGAGGGAAGGCAAATATTAGCTGAAACTGATCCCATGGGGTCACCAGCACATCCACTGAGAAGGCTCTTGGATCCCAGGCAATGAACCTTTCCACCTTGTTGTTAAAGTGGGTGCCAACAGCTCCATGTCCTGCATCCTCCAACCGTGACAGATGTCCTGAAACACTTAGAGGAGAAGAGACTATTTCCCCATTTTCAGGCACTGATGACTGAGGAAGCCTGCCTGCCAACTGTTTACTTTTGGTATATGGACTGTAGATGAGGCTGGATTGTACTTTTTTGCACGGCTATGGTTTTGTTTAACTGAACTCTCCTTGGTCATCTCTGAAGTTGATTGGTTCACCACAATGGATAGCCAAATGTCCTTTAGCTTGAGAGTATTAATGGGAAGTCTGGATTTTCCCAATGACCATGGTGCTTAGACGGTTTCCATTCCTGGGACTCCACCACAGCCCAACAGGCTGGCGTCCATTGTGGGAGCTGCCAAGGTTAACAAGAGAAAGGACTTCCTCGATTCCAGTGCAGGGCTGTTCAGCCACCAGGTCAGTAATATCCTGGTCTGGGGAGACAGGCGCATGAGCCAGTCCAGCTACTAAGGTCCAATGCAGTCAGCAAACTGAGCTGCAAGCCAAAGGGAAGAGCAAAAAATGGAAATGCTGCTCACCCACTGCAAATCAAAGTAACCACTTATTGGAGGGGATGTATAAATCCAAATCCTTGATGCTAGAAATTCCCCTTGTTGCAGTGAATAAAAGCCCCAAAATCGATCCTCCTAGGGAACTGGAACAGTCACTTCTGAAGAGTGCAGTTGCTGCAAGGCAGTCTGAAGGGCCTGCAATCGCTCTGGAGAAGTGTTGGGGGCATAAAGCAGGGAGGAGAAGGCAAAGATAAAATTACGAGCCTGTACACCTGAGACACCATGTCTAGGATGCAAAAATCCCAAATGTCCTGAGTCCAAGCGTGCTAAAAGGCCAATAGATTCCCCACACATGTAGAAGTGGGAGCACTCCTTGATTGTGAGGAAGACTTGGCTGGCTTGGACATTTAGGACTTGCAGTGAAACTGAGTAAAGTACTTTAATTTAGAAGACAAGGTGTGGGAGGGATAAACAGAATATTTACAAATTATAGAAGAGGCCAATTTTGTGCAGGCACCTTAGCTTTCCTGTGAGTATGAGTTTGCGCGTTACTTCCAAGACTTAATAAAGATATCTATGGACTCGCCAAAGAGTAAAGCCTCGTACACACGATCAGATTTTCCGACGGGAAATGTGTGATGACAGGCTGTTGGCAGAAAATCCGACCGTGTGTATGCTCCATCAGACAATTGTTGGCCAACTTTCCACGGACAAATGTTGGATGGCAGGTTTATAAATTTTCTGCGGACAAATGTCTGTTGTCGGGTTTTCTGAGTGTGTATCAAAGATACAACTATTATTATTATTATTATACAGGATTTATATAGCACCAACAGTTTACGCAGCGCTTTACAACATTAGGGCAGACAATACAAGTACAATACAATTCAATACAGGAGGAATCAGAGGGCCCTGCTCGTTAGAGCTTACAATCTAGGAGGGAGGGTCCAGTTATACAAAAGGGTAATAGCTGTGGGGGATGAGCTCATGGAGAAAATAGTGCAGTTGTTAGATGGAGGCAGGATAGGCTTCTCTGAAGAGGAAAGTTTTCATGGATCGCCTAAAAGTGGATAAATTTAGAGACAGTCTGACAGATTGGGGTAGGGAATTCCAGAGGATGGGCGAGGCTCGGGAGAAGTCTTGGAGGCGGATATGGGAGGAGGTGATGAGGGAGCTAGAGAGCAGGAGGTCTTGGGAGGAACGGAGATGGCGATTAGGTTGGTATTTTGAGACTAGGTTAGTAATGTAGCTGGGGGCAGAGTTGTGGATGGCTTTGTAACTTATTGTTAGTATTTTGAATTTAATTCGTTGGGCGAGTGGTAGCCAGTGGAGGGATTGGCAGAGAGGGGTAGCAGACACTGAGCGGTTTGTAAGGTGGATGAGTCTGGCAGCAGCATTCATGATGGACTGAAGGGGGGATAGTCTATTTAAAGGTAAGCCAATGAGGAGTGAGTTGCAGTAGTCAAGGCGAGAGATAACCAGGGAGTGAATCAGGAGCTTTGTGGTTTCATTGGTTATAAAGGGACGTAGTTTAGAGATGTTGCGGAAGTTGAGGCGGCAAGATTTGGAAAGTGATTGGATGTGGGGCTGAAAGGAGATTTCAGAGTCCAGGATAAGTTCAGAGTCCAGGATAAGTCCAGGACAACTATCTTGGTGTCCCCTGTTAATTTTACATTGTATTTTTTAAAATGCAACTGCCTACTCCCAAAATGTCATTTGAAGTAAAACACATAGCCAAGTATTATTTTACACAATTTTTTTATTGTGCATTAAAAAACAAAATCAAACAAAATTAAACATGCTATCTGCCAATAGAACTTAACCAAAAAGTGTATTCTATGCATCCAAAAATATAGAAAATATACCAAATCAAATCATTATTCAACTAAAAAAATGTGAAAGCAATAACTCCAAGGCCAATAATAAATAACACGTTATCTCCTCTGATTCCGCAACATGTCTGGTTGATGAACGGCCGCTCAGAAACTAACTGAAAAGCGCGAAATGAAAAGCGCGAAATGAAAAGCGCAAATCAACACTCACCAAATTTCTACTAACACGAAATTAGCAGAAGGAGCCCAAAGGGTGGCGCTAAAGAGCTGAAAAACAACGTAGTACGTCACTACGTTCGTATTTGTTGGCCAACAATTCTGTGCCGTGTGTATGCAAGACAAGTTTGGGCCAATGCCCTTCGGACAAAATTCCGATTGTGTGTACGAGGCTTAATTCTCCATCAAATGGAATTCCTTTCAAATGATTCTTACAGACAGCCTTCAAAGACCAGTTTAGAGAATCCTGCACATCTAGACTGACATAAGGAACAGGCAAGAATTTTGACCAAGGGAGTTCACCAAACCATCTATAGAGCTACTGGGAGGAGCCCCAACGTAATGAGAGATCCATCAGGATCAGTCCAGGGTTACGTGCCATGTGCTTGGCCCAGATTGCTACATTTGTAAACGGTCACATAATACACCATTGGTTGCATGGCCAAGCTTGACAGGGCAGAAAAGCTTTTAGGAGGGCCTCTTCAAGAAGGAATACCTCCTCTTATATGAAGGGAGTCTTCATGGATTGGATCACACCAGTGTGAATCATCACTGGATTGGACCTGCCAGTGACTGGACCTGTAGAGCACCTAATAGTACTATATTGTGACGCTGTACCAAGGGTGCGTGCCAAACTCAGAGTCCAGTACCGGAGGTACAGCCTTGCATCTTCA
The DNA here is from genome assembly GCF_042186555.1 of Aquarana catesbeiana. Lineage (NCBI taxonomy): Eukaryota > Metazoa > Chordata > Amphibia > Anura > Ranidae > Aquarana > Aquarana catesbeiana. The sequence goes on from NC_133325.1 coordinate 384,505,563, forward strand.
ATGCAGCAGGGGTCATCGATCTGGAAGCTGCAAGACTTCCAGTGGCTATAGATACATCTAGGGGGATAAAGGACTTCTCTGTGTGAAGAATAGTGTGTAGGCTTCCCAATCTTCCAGGAAGAAATTGGGTGGGTTGTCTATCACCTAAGGACAAAAGCAATAAAAAATGGGAGTATTGCTGATAACTGAAGAGGTTATATGGGCTTTAACAACTTTGTTCATGAGAGTACTCACCTAGAGGTGGCAGCACATAACTCATGGTTTTGATTGATGGAAGCCTGTGTTCTGTACTGTACTATTAAGAAATAGCAAAAGAGTTACTAACATACAGTGGGGAAAAGCTAAAATTTTGCCAGATGCATTTTGTTGTCTCTGTCCCACCTGGTTGAGATTTCCCCTTACTTCATGTCCTAGTGACCCGTGAACAAGCAATGAAAGGAACTGAAACCTGACAGAGGTTCTATATTTAAAAAGAAAAAATTATTTAATGTACACTATCGCTGCTGGAGTTGGATTTTAAAGAACCAGTCTTCATTTTTATTTTGGTATTAGGTAGCATTTAATATGCTCAATGATTTTGTCTTTACAAATCTGCAGATCTTATTTTCTCACATCTTAATACTTTTAGTATTTCTTACCTAGGTCTGAGGACGTCATGTGGACCCAACTGGTACTCCGGAGGTACAAACAATAACAGTTATATAATGGCTTTATTTATGACTTGCTTCGTTATGCCTCTTTGTACCATCATATTCTCCTATTCTAACCTTCTAATGGCACTACGGGCTGTAAGTATTGAAAATACACTTTTCCCATATCAAGTTACTACCATGTACTTTCATACTGATTTATGTTTGCTCAATGTAATATTAAGGGGGATCTTGTTTTAAAAGAGTTTCATTTACAATATTTTAAAATAATATAATGTGCCATATTGTCATTTTGTTTAAATTACATAGCACAGCTCCAATTAAAAATCATAATGAAAAAACACAAATAAAGGCTACTAAGCCTGAAGATCTTAAAGCAAATCTTCACTGCATTTGAGTACCACAAACCAAAAACACTATTTAATTAATTTTTAATATTCAAAGCAAACTCTCCCATCCATCCATGTCTCCATGCTTTATTTTGCTGGGAGATCACTTTGAAAAACAACCCCCTAGCATTTCTGGCCATGGCTATCTCCCCAAATGCCCCCTTTTTGGAAAGCAGACTGTCCAAGGTAATTAATAAGAGTTTTTTGAAGTTGTAATTTTTTGTCACAATTTTTGGCAAAAAGAAGAAATTAAAAAAAATATATATTTTTCACAATTTTTTTTTTTATACATTGTCACTAGTGCGGTACAGCGTCATTATATAACTGGTGTGGCGGTGATCAAGGACACTGACAGGAGACAGTATGTAAAAACAAAACAAATTTTAATAATCCTTTTCGATACACTGTGACCAGAGCAATACAATGTTACCATAGTATTACTCTGGGGAAACGATCAGATTTTTTTTTTTTTTTTTTTACACATTATGATTGCTTATACCAGTGGATTTCACTGTTATAAACAACCATTTTTATTTTTTTGAAATGTCAAAAGGACAGCACTGTGCTCAAATATATGTCTTTTCTATTCTCTGTGCTCTAAACCTATAACTAAAAATCAATACATTATAGTTTGATATACCCACATAAGTTAAAGTGCCATTGTGCAAAATATTTTCAAATCAATAATCAGTGTAAACAGTTCATGCAATAATTTAAATAAAAGTGAAATCTCTCATTCGAAGATTGCGATTCGAAAGAATCCACTCCGGAGATGGAAGTTAGGGAGAAGAGTTAGGGAAGATTTTCTGCCAACACCCTGTCATCACACATTCGGTCCGATTTTCTGCCAACAGCCTGTCATCACACATTTCCCGTTGGAAAATCTGATCGTGTGTACGAGGCTTTACTCTTTGGCGAGTCCATAGATATCTTTATTAAGTCTTGGGAACATGACTACAAATATAGAGAACATAAAAAGAAAGAAGCACCTCGGAAGAATACATATAAAGTTCAGTTTCAGAAAGAACCAAAAGCATCCACAACAAATAGACATGTAGGAACTAGGACCCCAGAAAAATCACCCTATAGATATCAGAGAGTTCATTTATTTCAAATGGAACTACAAGGTCATCCGCCAAGAGCTTTTCAGAGAAACAGGGCCACCTACTGCCAAAGGGGAGGCCTACAGAACAGAGGAAGATACCCGGGGAACAATCACAGGGTAGGCTGTCAAGGGTATTACAGGGGGGATGGAATTCATGTCCACCATTATACAGAACCAAAGGGAGAGATTTTGGGATGGAGAACATATGCAGAGAGCAGGGAAAATGAAAGAGAAGAGGAAAGAGAGGAGGAAGGAGAATTAGAAGGAAAAAGGAAGAGAGAAAATTAGAAGCTTGCATTTTTAATTTGAGCAGTGTTATTTTATCAGAAGCTGAAATTAAGGTTTTAGATTTAGGGCTGAAATACACTCACCGACCACTTTATTAGGTACACATGTTCAGTTGCTTGGTAACACAAACTGCTAATTAGCCAATTCTATGGCAGCAACTCAATCCATTTAGGCATCTAGACGTGGTGAAGATGACTTGCTGAAGTTCAAACCTAGCATCAGAATGGGGAAGAAAGGAGATTTAAGTGACTTTGAACATGGTTATAGGTGCCAGATGGGCTGCTCTGAGTATTTCAAAAACTGCTGATGTACTGGGATTTTCACACACAACCATCTCTAGAGTTTACAGAGAATGGTCCAAAAAAGAGAAAATATCCAGTGAGCGGCAGTTGTGTGGAAGAAAATGCCTTGATGATGTCAGAGGTCAGAGGAGAATGGGTTTGAGATGATAGAAAGGCAACAGTAACTCAAATAACCACTCGTTACAACCAAGGTATGCAGAAGACCATTTCTGAATAAACAACACATCAAGCCTTGAAGCAGACGGGTTACAGCAGCAGAGGACCACACCGGGTGCCTCTCCTGTCAGCTAACAACAGAAAACTGAGGTTAAAATTTGCACAGGCTCACCAAAATTAAACAATAGAAGATTGGAAAAACATTGCCTGGTCTTATGAGTCTCGATTACAGCTGCGACATTCAGATGGTAGGGTCAGAATTTGGCATAAACAACATGAAAGCATGGATCCATCATGCCTTGTATCAACAGTTCAGGCTGGTGGTGGTGGTGTAATGGTGTGGGGGATATTTTCTTGGCACACTTTGGGCCCCTTAGTACCAGTTAAGCATTGTTTAAATGCCACAGCTTACCTGAGTATTGTTGCTGACCATGTGCATCCTTTATGACTACCTAATAAAGTAGCCAAGTGTATATACCTCATGTAAATATTAACAAATGTACACATACATTAATTTACATAAATCTGTACGAAAGTTAAATATTAAAATGTTTTTTGAACTGAAAAAAAATTATGTAAAGAAATACAAATAGAATGATACAGAATACCAACATAGTAATCTTAGAAATACTTCCATATTTAAACCGAAAAATAAAGGGAATTTATTTTTAAAAGTGTTCACAACTATGGTTGAAATTGATATAAGAAAAATAAATACCAAGCAGGGCAAGAGATATCTTGATCATATATAACAGGGTATTAAAGAGCTAGAAAAGAAAAAGAACATAGAAGTGAGAGCGGCAGATAAGGAGGGGGGGGGGGGGGGGGGGGGTTGTAATTCCAGATAAGAAAGATTATGGAGAGGAAATGGAAAGATTGTTATCCATAGAGAATACATATAAAAAATTATCTGGGAACCCTACTATAAATTTAAAACATAAGCTGAAGAAAATCATAACAAAGGGAAATAAAAAGGATCAAAAATATTAACAGAAAAGAAAGCAAGATTTTTTCTTCCAAAAACGCTAAAGATTCCCACAATGTATTACCTTCCTAGGATTTAAAAAAATAAAGTGAAACCCCTGGGAAGACCCATTGTAAGTGGGATTGATTCCTTGTTTTCTAGAGTGGGGGAATACATAGATTATTTTTTTACAAGAAATCGTAAGATTAGAAAAAAAAGTTTAACTTAAAAAAAGTAGCAGAGAGATTTCATCCTTGGGTTTTTAGAATTTGCTATGAAGAATAATTTCTTCTGCTACAATAAAGATTTTTTACAACAACTCAAGGGCATAGCCATGGGAGAACAATTTGCTCCCAGTCTGACGAATCACCAATGGCAAGATTGGAGGAGGAAAATGTATATGGTAAATGGCCAAAGATGGCGTTAAATAAAAGTTGTATTTATGACATCCTGGTGGTGTTGGAGGGGCCACAAACCAATTTGGATTAGCTTTTAAACAACATTAACCATAATAAGTATAGCCTAAAATTTATACGGAGACTGTAAACAGGTCAATTATTAAGATCATACTCTTTTTTAAAAAAAGGTAGGATGTGCACAAAAATTCATTTTAAAGATAATGACTGTAATGCCCCGTATACACGGTCGGACATTGATCGGACATTCTGACAACAAAATCCTAGGATTTTTTTTGACGGATGTTGGCTCAAACTTGTCTTGCATACACACGGTCAAACAAAGTTGTCGGAAAATCCGATTATTCTGAATGCGGTGACGTAAAACATGTACGTCGGGACTATAAACGGGGCAGTAGCCAATAGCTTTCATCTCTTTATTTATTCTGAGCATGCGTGGCACTTTGTGCGTCGGATTTGTGTACACACGATCGGAAATTCCGACAACGGATTTTGTTGTCGGAAAATTTTATAGCCTGCTCTCAAACTTTGCGCATCGGAAAATCCGATGGAAAATGTGTGATGGAGCCTACACACGGTCGGAATTTCCGACAACAAGGTCCTATCACACATTTTCTGTCGGAAAATCCGACCGCGTGTACAGGGCATAACAGTTACATTCCAGCCACCAGCTGTCATCATCCAAGATGGATTTACAATACACCTAGAAGACAATTTAAGAGAAGAAATTGTGATGCTGATTCCAATTTCTTAGAACAAACTAGCATATTAATAGATAGATTTTGAGAAAAAGGGTATGAAAAGTTGTTTCTAGAAGAAGAAAGAAAAACATGTTTTGAAAAGGATAGATACTCTCTGCTAGAAAACAGAAAAAGATTCTGTTTTATGGCATGATTAATGTGCTATTTGACACGATAAATGTTTTGTTATTTACTATAATTTCTCTATTTAATGTACAACTGCTACTTTTGAAGATTCAATAAAAAATGTTTTTAAAGAGAAAATTAAAAAAAAAAAAAAAAAAAAAGAATGATATACCTTGTGGTTTTATAACAGATTATAATACAGTCTAGAAAACTGAGAAAAATAATTTAAAAATATTTTCCCAATCTTATCGATAGATGATGTCATAAAAGGATTTTTTTCTAAAAAAGAAAAAATTTTATCTATAGGAAAAATCACTACCTGAGGTATAAAATTGACCATAATGTTATTGAACCCCTCCAAAAAACCCAAAATGTTCTTTGAGATGAAAGGATTTCATAAATGCAACAGATGTAAAGCTTGTAAGATCACTAAGAAAGAGACGAAGAGGACACATTTTATTTTAACACAATAAAAATTAAAAATGAAAAAGTATGACATAAAACAATGTGTTAATTGTGATGCTTCCCACATTGTGTATGTGCTGGAATGTCCTTGCCATACACAGCATGTTGGGAGAACCACTAGAAAATTAAATAACAGAACAGGGGAACATATAAATAATATATAAAAAAGAGTTTTGAGAATCACAGCGTATCTAAACATTTTAAATTAAAACGCAATAAAGATCTCAGTTTGTTGACTCTTTATGGGATAGAAAAAATTGTCCCCATTGGAGAGGAACAGATAAAGTAATAGAGGTATCTAAAAGAAAAATGATATTTGAGATGGACACATTACAGCAAATAGGTTTTAATATTGATATAGATTTGAATTGTTTTCTAACATATTTTTGATACCAAAGAATTATATATATTGGTTATATATATTTTTTGGGATAACGGAGAGTGTCCCTTTAGGTTTTTGTTGAGTACTGCCCCTATAAATGTTCCTCCATTTTGTTGGAGAATGTGAGGATAGCAGGAACTAGAAAGCTGTGATATATACATAGTAATATCAGCCTTTCAGCTTCTATTTTAGTTGGTTTTATATTTTATTTCAATACCACTCTGTTTTATATATGTTTTTGTGGATAAGGTTTGATGATGTGTGTAAATAACCTGCATGGTTGGTGGTGTACGTCCTACCACCCCTGGAGGAAGTTGGATGACGAAACACGTAGGGCGGGGCTTGGGCGTGACATCACCACGTATGGTAGGACTACACTCTTGGACATGAATTGTTGGTCGGAGCGACCCTGGGTTTATATCTATGCGCATCATACTGTGTCAGTGGAGACACACCGAAATGTGAGTTTATAAAACTTAGTTTTATGTATAAAGGTTTTAAGGATTTCCTTTCCTTTGGGATTTACACAATGATGGCTATGAGAGTTTAAGGAGGAAATTGCTGAGCCTGCAGATTATTGCTTGATGGCTGTGAGAGTCTAAAGAGAAATTTGCTGAGCCTGCAGATTATTGCTCCCACAGGGGATTGAGTTGCTAGCTGGTTTATATTACCAGCATCTACCTCTGGTGAGTTAACTTAGTACATTTGGTGGTAAATTTCACTTGTGGTGTGGTGGAAGAAAGAAGATTTAAAAGGAGAACATTTTCACTTGAATTTATCATATTAAGACATTTTAAAATATATATGAATTATATGGTCTTTTTCACTTTTATTTTAATTATTGCACAAACTGTTTAAACTGATTATTGATTTGAATATGTTTTGCACAATGGCACTTTAACATATGTGGATATATCACACTATGGTGTATTGATTTTTAGTTATAGGAATAAAGCACTGAGAATAGAAAAAACATATATTTGAGCACAGCACTGTCCTTTTGACATTTCAGATTTAAGTTGGGTTATGCTCCAGCAAGATAGCAGCAGTGCATTAATTGCTTTTTGTATTTATTTATTAATCACATTTTTGAACTATACACACTGTGGCACAGTTCTAAAATACCCCTCATGACTAAGCCTATTTTTGAAATTTGGTGTTTACAAGTTAAAATCCGTATTTTTTGCTAGAAAATTACTTAGAGTTCCCAAACATTATATATATTTTTTTTAGCAGAGAATCTAGAGAATAAAATGGTGATTGTTGCAATATTTTTTATCACACGGTATTTGTGCAGTGGTGTTTTAAACGCAAATTTTTGGAAAAGGGACACTTTCATGAATTAAAAAAAATCCAAACAGTAAGGTTACCCCAATTTTTTTGTATAATGTGAAAGATGATGTTACGCCGAGTAAATAGATACCAAACATGTCACCCTTTATAATTGCACGCACTCGTGGAATGGCGACAAACTACGGTACCTATGAATTTCCATAGGCGACGCTTTAAAATTTTTTTACAGTTACCAGGTTTGAGTTACAGAGGAGGTCTAGGACTAGAATTATTGCTCTCGCTCTGATGATCGCGGCGATACCTCACATGTGTGATTTGAACACCGTTTACATACGCGGGCGCGACTTCCGTATGCGTTTTCTTCGATGCGCGAGCTCGCGGGGACAGGGGCACTTAAACATTTTTTTTATTTATTTTTTTACTTTATAAATTGTGTTTTAAAAAAAAATTTTTTTTTTTACTTTTATTGCTGTCACAAGGAATGTAAACATCCCTTGTGACAGTAATAGGTGGTGACAGGTACTCTTTATGGAGGGATCGGGGGTCTAAAAGAAAAGCCGAGTACGCATATCTGCGTACGGTCGGCGGGAAGGGGTTAACCATTTAACTGAATTAAATTGATTCATTCAGTGTTTACTATTATGGTTAGCTGTGATTGGCCAAAGCTAATCAGATGATACAGATGGGATATGATTGGCTTTGTCTGTACCATGTGATCACTGCGACCAATTACAAAAATCAACACAATAATGGACAATGGATGGTATAAATGAAAGCCATCTATTGTGTACAATTGTCATGTGATCTGCTGTGATTGGTCACAGCAATCACATGGTAATAGCAGCAGCTGGTACACTGAACAGTCATCTGTTGTGTGACAGATCGTGCCGCAACGTGGCCCATAGGGTGCAAGCGAGGTGTGTTTTGGGAGGACGTCATAAGAAATCATGATGTGTTTTCCTATTTACTAATGCTAGCACAATGAGGATTAAAAATAATCAATTGTGATTGGGAGAGTGAAGTTCAACTTTAAAGAATATGTAAACCCAACATTTCATATACCTGGTATGTGCCTGTTGTACCATGTACTTGTATGAAAAAGTATCTTGTTTTTTTTTGCATTGCTTCCTTTGTGTGAAATCTCTGGTGTTTCTGCCAGTTCCTCTGCTTCCCAATTAAAAGCTGATCACACTAGGCAGAACACACAGTGGTCAGTTCTCTAACTGCGTACTCAGCCTGCTCTCCTCCAATGACAAGACATGTCCTGACACCCTATTTGTCTTTACATCATTTCATTCAGATTTTACTTTTTTGTATTTTTTTGTTTGGTGTTGTCACAGTGTGATGAGTAGGGTGTGGGTCCTCGAGCCTACTCTGAAAGTCTTGGGAGGGGGTGGATATAGGCCTTCTGGCTTGGTTCGCCCTCTCTCATGGGGTATCCCTTCGGGGGAGTCCCACCTAGTACTTGGGTGGGTCTGTTTCGGCAGACCTTCCAGAGAACGGGGGTCTGTCTGGTTTCGGCCAGATGGACCCATGTGAAGTACCTCATGCCCCGTCTGGAGCCTAACGCCCCGGGAGATCAGGGTAAGGTCCTTCCCTAGTGGAGGATCAGTGTAACACCCATTTCAAGTTTTTGTGTGTCACTCTTTATGTGTGTGCACTTTTTTTGGCACCGGGTGGAAGTTTTTGGGTGTGTTTTGCACTGGTTTTTAAAAAAAAAATCAGATTTTACTTTCTATAGAGATTTACAGAGGCTTATACTAATTTTAGAACTGTGCATATTACTGGTCAGAATACCTTGTACTGAAAGCAGAACTTTACCCAAATGGGGGAAGTTTCGATCCCCTACTTCTCCCATGTCCTCTGCCATTTTTGGTATAATTTTTTTTTTGGGGTGGGAGCAGGTACCTGGCTTTGACAGGTACCCACTCCTGTCTGGGTCGCCACAGCTGACACAAAGGTATTACCTGGACATGCCTCTGGGCGCCTCCTCTATAACCTTACCCCAATCCATGAGTCCTCAGTTTTGTAGCAAGCAGTGCAGAGTAACCAAGGGATTGATAGGAAGGGTGACCAGTGTCCGGTACTGTACTTCCAGATATGGAATTTACAGGTAAGGCAAAATTTCTCTTATCCTAAAGAGGGGGTCCAGCCTGGGTGAAAAAAAATGTAATGTCCACAGCTACAAATACTGTAGCAGCTGACTTTTAATATTAGGACACTTACCTGTCCAGGGAGCCCACAATGTTTTCTGCACCCCAGTCGATCTTCGGATCGCTGCACTTTCTACTTGGCCCGGCGGTGGGGTAAGGAGGAGGGGGGCCAAACTTCCGGGAGATCGGACCGTGGCACCCCCTCCAGAAGTGGGGAAGGGAACCTGTCATAAACAGGTCCCCTTTCCCCCTTGAAAGGTGCTAAATGTGGCACGGGGGGGGCGTATAACCCACTTTTGGGTGGAACTCCTCTTTAATTGTACCGTACAGAGACGGAGACGGATGGAAACCCTATTTTCTATCCGTCTGGCAGATCAGATGAATATGGACAGGCGGTCTGTTTTCATCCGATCCCCCATAGAGGAGAGCGGAGCTCTGACAGGAACATCTCTGCACAGTATGCAGAGACGGACCTGTTATCTGCCTGCTCAGCGGGGATCAATGGAGCGATCCCCGCTGAGCAAGGCGGAGTCTGCACACGGACACGCCTGTGTGAAAGGGGCCTAACTGTGAAAACATTCTAGTGTGCTTTCATTCACAGAAGGATCTTCCTCTTGTGAAATGTTACAATCTATTTTCAGTTCTGAGCTCAGGGCAAAATATTTCCACACTAATACATTGTATACTTTTAATTTACTGGCAAGTGCAGTTACCCTTATTGTTATTTTGTACTTTGATGGAATGCCGACTCCCTACTGGCAGGTGATAAATAACAAATGTGTGTTCTTTAGTGAATTGACTTTAATGATTTATCTTTTTTGTGGTATTTATCTCACATTTTTAACAAATGTGCAAAATGTACCTCACATTTGATATTTCTCATGCAATATTTCTAAAAAATAGGGCCACGTGACCTTCATATCGCATGCGGTAACCTTTAGTGAATTAACCCCAAAGTCTTCATTGAGGTGGAAGACCAATATCACCTTAGGAAGAAGGGAAGGTCTTGGGCATAAGGCTACCTTGTCTTTGTAAAAAATGAAAAACATCTTCTTTTAAGAGACAGCCACCAACCCTGACACATGATAACAACCAAAAAGGCCACTTTGCAAAAGAGGTCATCTAAGGAAGGGCTCAAAATTTTAAATCCTGAGCTACTAGCCAGGCCTTAAGAGTAACTCGCCACCAGTTGCCCAAACCAACCCCCTATCCTGCCCCACCCCTAATTCTGCCCCTAAACACGCCCTCGTAAATGATCTCACGAAATGACACTGTTAAATTTTTTATGCAAAATGAAAATAAATATTAACAACTGTGATAAATAAAATAAGGATAAAATATGATTGCCTACTGTAGGCACTGTTTGGCAGGTTTGGGTAGTATAGGGCGGTATAGTGGAAAGTTTAGGTAGTATAGTGGCAGGTTTGGGTAGCATAGAGTGGTATAATGGCAACTTTGGGTAGTATAGGGTGGTATAGTGGCAGGTTTGGGTAGTATAGCGAAAGGTTTTTGTAGTATAGGGCGGTATAGTGGCAGGTTTGGGTAGTATAGGACGGTATAGTGGCAGGTTTAGGTAGTATAGGGTGGTATAGTGGCAGATCTGGGTAGTGTAGGGTGGTATAGTGGCAGGGTTGGGTAGTATAGTGGCAGGTTTTGGTAGTACAGGGCGGTATAGTGGCAGGTTTGGTAGTATAATGGCAGGTTTGGGTAGTATAGGATGGTATAGTGGCAGGTTTGGGTAGCATAGAGTGGTATAATGGCAACTTTGGGTAGTATAGGGTGGTATAGTGGCAGGTTTGGGTAGTATAGCGAAAGGTTTTTGTAGTATAGGGCGGTATAGTGGCAAGTTTGGGTAGTATAGGACGGTATAGTGGCAGGTTTAGGTAGTATAGGGTGGTATAGTGGCAGATCTGGGTAGTGTAGGGTGGTATAGTGGCAGGGTTGGGTAGTATAGTGGCAGGTTTTGGTAGTACAGGGCGGTATAGTGGCAGGTTTGGTAGTATAATGGCAGGTTTGGGTAGTATAGGATGGTATAGTGGCAGGTTTGGGTAGTATAGGGCGGTATAGTGGCAGGTTAGGGTGGTATAGTGGCAGTTTGGGTAGTATAGTGGCAGGTTTGGATAGTATAGGGTGAAATAGTGGCACGTTAGGGCTGTATGTCGTGACAATTTGCTCAGTCACTTATAATATGAACACACTCGCTGCTGTGGTTTCTCCTCTTCAGCTTAAATGAACGAGACTTTGGGAGGAGCTCCACCCACCAACTCTAGCTGCCTCGGGAGATATTGAAGATCCCCTAGGGACAGCCTAATTTCTTTGGATGACAGGGGAGTGTTACAGGTAGCCTCTCCCACACTGTTGAGCCGCCAGCTGACCTGATCGACTTGGCCAAGATGCAAGAGGACAGGGACAGTGCAGGGGCTCCCCAAGCAGCTGGGGCCCCTGGGTAGTGCACAGGGGTTCCTGATCATTAAGACGGCCCTGGGCAGCACCCACTGCCCTCTCCGATGTGGTGCTACTCTCACCCTTAGCTTATTTCCACTCCATTCATTTTGAGGGCTGATATAAGGGAATATCCCTGATGGATTCAAAGCAGGGCTGCTGATAAGGTAGTACAGCCGGCCCTCCTGTACTGGGCCCCATTGGTTCAAAAGGGGGGCTCGTGCGCTTGCCTAGCAAGAGGGCTAGCTGTACTGCGTTATTGCAGACACAAATTCTCTTGTAATCAAAAAAACAAAAACCGCGCTAAAAAATGATGTGAACAATAGTCCAACTATGAAGTCCCATATATAAAATAAATAGTCCAAAATGTGATCCAAACAAAAAGAAGAAGGTAAGTTTATCTTAGGTGAATGACGTGAACTTCATCCAGAGAAAAAACAGTGATAATAGACATATTTATCCGGAACACACCAAGTATTGCGCTTACCAGAAGTAAGCCAAAAAGGGGCGAGTGGCTTGAACCCAGCCAGGGCCTTTTGGTGAGCAATCCAAGTGAGACAGGATGAACTCCCTCGTCCCATAAATCCACAGAATATGATCTGAAAATATATGACAAAAATATAGCGTAATACTGTTGACATAAAACACTCCAAACCAAAAAATTATATGTGACACTCAACTAACAATAAATCATATGTGATCATATAAAATCCCATGCCAGTAGCCAGGGTATTATAGTGAGTATTATGCAAAATATAAGGTGAATAGGTAAAGGCCTGAACGACACCCAAAATCTGCTTACCAGATATAAATGGACAGTCAGCGTATATCGATCACCCCACAAAATGTGTGAAGAAGATCCCACAGAGTGCTGTAAACTAATAGTGCAAACTGCTTACCAGATGGCAAACCCTTGTGAGCAGACTCAATACAGCCAGGGACCAATCACCAAGTGGGCAAACACAGATAACAACGAACCTTAGGGAAGACCTCCTTACCAGATATGCAAACAAAGTGGGCAGATGTATTGGGCTACAAGCCGGACTCCTGACACGAACGGTGTAAATACATCTTGACCACTCAACCCGAACTCAGCGGTGCATATATGATGAAAGAGCCAATAGTGTAATACTGCATAAATCTTATTTATTTATTAAGAGTAACACTTACATATATATGGAGATTAAAAGCTGAAGGAAAAGTAAAACGAAGCCAGCCGTCCTCCGGACACACTCCTGTCCTCAACAGAACAATGTGGTGATGTCAGCACGCCCCTCCCAGACGCGTTTCGTCATACGTTGACGTTCCAGTCAGGAGTCCGGCTTGTACCCCAATACATCTGCCCACTTTGTTTGCATATCTGGTAAGGAGGTCTTCCCTAAGGTTCGTTGTTATCTGTGTTTGCCCACTTGGTGGTCCCTGGCTGTATTTAGTCTGCTCACAAGGGTTTGCCATCTGGTAAGCAGTTTGCACTATTAGTTTACAGCACTCTGTGGGATCTTCTTCACACATTTTGTGGGGTGATCGATATACGCTGACTGTCCATTTATATCTGGTAAGCAGATTTTGGGTGTCGTTCAGGCCTTTACCTATTCACCTTATATTTTGCATGATTGCATGATACTCACTATAATACCCTGGCTACTGGCACGGGATTTTATATGATCACATATGATTTATGGTAAGTTGAGTGTCACATATAATTTTTTGGTTTGGAGTGTTTTATGTCAACAGTATTACGCTATATTTTTGTCATATATTTTCGGATCATATTCTGTGGATTTACGGGACGAGGGCGTTCATCCTGTCTCACCTGGATTGCTCACCAAAAGGCCCTGGCTGGGTTCAAGCCACTCGCCCCTTTTTGGCTTACTTCTGGTAAGCGCAATACTTATTGGTGTGTTCCGGATAAATATGTCTATTATCACTGTTTTTTCTCTGGATGAAGTTCACGTCATTCACCTAAGATAAACTTACCTTCTTCTTTTTGTTTGGATCACATTTTGGACTATTTATTTTATATATGGGACTTCATAGTTGGACTATTGTTCACATCATTTTTCAGCGCGGTTTTTGTTTTTTTTATTTCATTTTGGTGTGCCACACTTGTAATCGCAGCTTGTTCTTCTTTTTTTTCCAAGCACAGTTTTTTCTTTGTATTTACAAATTCTCTTGTGCTTCTCCCTGCAATGCTTCCAGCTTTTCCTCCTCTTTCCCTTTCTGGCTGCGCTGCAGGGGGATTGGTTCTAGCATCTTCATCCCATCCCCCTACTGTCCAAGGCCCCCCAATGTGCCCCTTTCCTCAGCAGCGCTGACAGCTTTCCTTCTCGTCCCTCCCACTGGCAGCTGCTGCGGGCACACAGGAGACATTTCAGGATGGAGAGCGGCGGGGGGCAGTAAATATGTCATATTTACCAGCCTCTTCATTTCCTGAATGAACACAGTGAGCAATCACTCCTGTGTCTATTCATGACTGAAGCATAGTAAAGCATAGATGTCGCACTGCTGTTAGTGCTCAAAAAAGATTTATGAAGAAGCAGTCGAGTTGCTAGCATTTCTTGCTATTTTGATGTTTATTGGAGGCTGTAGAGAAAGGGACTGATGAAAGGGACTGATGAATTTATGTCCTCAGTCTCAAATGTGAGATATCAGGGGTCTATTTAGACCCCTGATATTTTGCCAAAGCTCCCGTAAAAGGGCAGTCAAAAAATTTAAAACAAAAGTAAAATTGTAAAAAAAAGTAGAAAAAATAAAATTCAAAAAAATTATTTAAAAAAATGAAGGACCCCTTTACATATGCTTTGCTCTCTATAATCTCTGCCATGGCTGTGAAGCATAGCATCACACCTGTGGCATGTGTACACCCCTAGCCACTGCCTCTGTTGCTAAAGGGGTAATTATTGGTGGGCAATAAAAGTGCAGCTCGACCATGGGGTTTAACCACCCCTATCCCCAAGATATGTTGGCTGTGTGAATGAGTGGACTGTTCATGTGGCTGAAGCCACCTGCTACTCTAAGGCAGTGTTTCTCAACCGGGGTTCCGTGGATGTATATCCGCCCAATGTTGTTTCCATTGTTCCCAATGTGCGCTGACAGTGAGTACTGTCACCGCGCATTGATACCCGATGCCTTCTCTGTAGTTCCGGCTCAGAGAACTCAGAAGGCGGGGTCAAGAGGAATGCAGAGCGTCTAAGCAGGAGTTCTGAAATGGCAGAGCATGGAGCTGAGAATGCAGACTGTGGAGGCAGGGAGCCGTGAGGGAACCGAGATTGTGCTCCTACCTCCATGGTTTGCAGAGTGGGAGCTGTGATAAAAGACCGAGGAGGCGGGGAGCACAGAGGGGAAGTCGTGACAAGAGCCAAGAATGGAGGAAGGAAGCACCAGATCAGAAGGTGAGATCCTGTCTGTACAGTAGCAGTGCTGCACACTGTAGAAGGGGAGCAGAGAAAAGGAGCACATGGCTGGATTGGAATGTGAGTCCCTGTGTACAGAAAGGAGAAATGTAGACTGCGGGGGGGGGGGGGGTGGAGCAGAGGACGGAGAACAGGAGGTGACATCCTATGTGTATATATTTCAGCACTGAATGCAGACTGCAGAAAACAGGAGCACACAGTTGGATCAGCCCTATATGTCGCAGAAGATGAGAATATAATAGCTTTATGTTATGCCATAATTGTACATAATGCCAGGGCCGCTGATAAGCCAGTACAACTGGCCCTGTTGTACCAGGCCCGGCAATCTGAACAGAGTTTGGAATAAAAAAAAAAGTCTGTGACTGCACAGGGCTGACTGAGGGTGGAGGAGAGTGTCACCCCAGGAGCATGGACATAGCCACTGCTCAGATAAGACACCCCTCGGGTCTATGGATAAGAGAAGAGTGGACTTGTATTCCTGTCAGAACCCGAGCCTCCCTCCCCCCTCCTCGGGAAGGACAGAGCAGGCAGGACAACACACTGGAGCTCTCCTCAAGGCAAGATAACAGGTGACAGATTGTATTCTTCTCCTGTGAGTCACCATTGTTCTGCCTCCATACAAATGTGTGCTGTAAACTTGCACTGTACCTTAGCAGGACAGGTCTGGTGAAAGTGAAAGTAAAATTCCTGAATATGTTAGGAATATAATGGAACTTTTCAGGTACTACACACAGATGCATTTCACAAAATCATTCTTTTTAATATATGTGTATGGCATTAACAGCAAAGAATGTGTATATATATTTATATATATATATATATATATATATATATATATATATGAGATACAGCCCATCTCCAGGAAATTAAATAAAGCCCAATCTTGCAGTATGTGTGTATGTGTGTGTGGAGGTGGAGAATACACTCTTTCACCTACCTGTTTGCATGCTCCATCCAGCTGCAGAGCCCTCTTCCTCCACCAAAACCTCAGCCTCATAATATACCATACAGGAACATTAACTCTGTATGGTATGATAAGGGGGATGAAGTGTGAGCAACTGAGAATAGTCAGTAAAACATACATGGGCACTTTGGGGAACCAGTCAGCGCTGGAAGAAGCCAGCTAAAGCAAGGAATTAGATAAAGCTGGGTACACACACATCAGAATTCAGTTTAGCAGTGATCGGCCAAATTTTGATCTCTGTGTAGCCCTCCCTGTTAGAAGCCAATCATTAGACCACCTTAGTATATTCATGCCATCCCACATACTGACTCTTACCACCTTGATCACTTCAAATCACTGAAGTGGTCATGGTGGTTAGAGTGTTCCTTTAATATCTCTCAGAAGAAGTAAATCAGTGTATACTGATTCCATCTCATTCAATCATCCTATAGTTGTGTTAAATTGGTGTGGGGGGGGGGTGCTGACTGTATACCCTAACCTGTCTGTATACCCTAGTCTCTCTGTGTACCCTAGCCTCTCTGTATACTCTAGCCTGTCTATATACTCTAGCCTGTCTATATACCCTAGCCTCTCGGTATAGGGGCAGGGCCATGGGTGGGGCTGATGGAGGGACCAGGGGTGGGGCTAAAGGGGGCCCCATCACGTAGGCTGCACGGGGCCCCATGATTTCTATCAGCAGCTCTGCATAATGCTATTATAATCGCACCTCCTGCTACATTCAGGCTGATCCAGCTGTGTGCCCTTACTCTCTGCTCCCCCTTGTGCAGTCTGCATTCAGGCACTACCATACACAGGATCTCACCTCCTGCAACAATCAGCCATGTGCTTCCACCGTCAGCATTCCTCCTGGCACCACCCTTTCAGGTTCAGTGGAGCTGGAACTATAGAGGAGGCACCAGGTATCAATGCGCATTAACAGTGTGCATTGAAAACAACATTGGTATTGTGCGTTTTTTCTGCACAGAAATATGCAACATGTATGCATTTTTCTGCAGAGAAATATACTCAAATGACACCAACATTGTGGTGTGAACAGCACATAGTAACCAATTGTTTTCTTTATGTCTTTGCAGAGAACTATGTTAGGAAAATGCATGTCTCCTGATGTGGACAAGACCAAAGTATTCTATGCAGGTCAAATCTGCACAATTTTCTATCAATCCCATCAATTATGCATGTATGTTGTGAACAAGGCCAAACTGTTCCCGTAGTCTGCTGTCTTATTTATGGATCACAATATTTGGGAGTTTTGTTCAAGTTCAGCAAGACCTCGTTCACAGCATATGTGCAAAAAAACTGATGAAAAATATGTGTAGATTTGACTTGCATAGAAAATTTTGGGCTTGTTCTAATGTAGGTCTCTGTAAGGACATAAATAAAACGATTTCTATGTTCCCTGTTCACACTATAATGTTGGTGTCAGGTGAGTTCTAATATTTATTACAATATTTAAAGATATTTCTACAATAATTGTGGTTATATCTACAGCTTGCTAATCAGATCCAATGTTCCGTGAGCTGTAGATCTGCAATTTTTTTTAGGGGTTCTCTGAGATCTCAAACGTTTTGCCAAGGTTTCCTCCACAGTAAAAAAGGTTGAGAAACACTGCTCTAAGGGGACACAGTGTTTTGCTGGCCATACACTATACGAAAAATCGGCCGAAAAATCGTTCGTATAGACACTTCGTTCGTTTTTCGGCAAGTTAATGGGCACAAATCGATAATCGTTTGTGACGTTTTTGTGGGGAAAAAACGAACGGGAAGTTTGGAAAATTTCTGCCGAACGTACGATAAATTGCAAGGTTAATGTGTTTCCCGTCCGAACTGTCTGCACTAGGTATATGTAAAAAAACGAACAAAAAATTATTTATTCATGTCCACTGAACAATTTATCGGTCATTATATGATGGCACGATCGTTTGCGGTCACGGTCGAACGTTCTTTTTTCGAAAATGGGTTCGGCCGATTTTCTGTATAGTGTATGGCCAGCATTAGTATGAACACAGATGCAGGTCCTAATTGACAGGTGTGCAGGCATAAGTGAGCTGCCCTGAATGCACACTGTCTTTGTTAGGGGATGTACACCTGCACCCACATGCCTGTCAAATTAGGACCTGTGGCTGTTTTCGTGCAGATGCTGTGACCCTGTAGAGAAAAATAGGCTGCCTGCACACAGCTCCAGCAAACCTCTAAATTACACTGTACAGGCCACAGCACCCATGTGAATAAGCCCCAAGATCTCATTCACACACAGAGTTTTTGTCCAGGGCCAGACTTGGAGACCAGTAGCTACTGCAGTGGAGAAAATCCCACTGACCAGTAGGATAGGTATACAAGCAGGTCACCATGGTGGATGGCGTGGGGTCACTTGAGGTGCATGGTCTAAGTACTAACCTGTATTTACCGGAGCTCCTAATGGTGGAGATGGGTTTTGTTGCATGTTAGTACCAGGATGTGGTCCTCAGGATCTCCCTACCAGGTGATGAGCAAGCTGGGGTCTATTAGCAGATACAGCAGGTAGAGATCAAGCAGAAGTGTAGTCAGTAAACAAGCTGAAGGTCAGTAACAAGTGGTTGTAGGTTGGGATCAAGCAGAAGCATAACCAAGGAACAAGCCAAAGGTTGGTGACTGGAGAAAGTACATTATTCTGACAAACAGGAAGTGCAAAGTCATGGCTGTAATAGGAAGTTCATGAGAGAAGCAAAGGGTTTAAGAACCCTTTCACACTCGCAGCCCCTTTTCACACTCGCAGTGCAGTGCTTTACTGTCGTTTTAGCAACACTTTTCATCCGCTAGTGGGGAGCTTTTAACCCCCGCTAGCAGCCGAAAAAAGGTTTAAAATGCTGGCAAAGCGCCGCAGCAGCTGGCACTTCGGTGGCGCTGCCCACTGATTTCAATGGGCAGGGGCACTTTAGGAGCGGGGTATACCCCGCTCCTAAAGCACCTCAAAGAAGCTAGGATCATCTTTTTTAACAGAATTTCACTTTTAATAATAACTAGAAGCCTTTTGTAATCTCTTTTCTGCCCCACCCATGCCAACGTGCTTTTCTCTTACATCGTCTATAGCAGCTTTGGAATTTGATCTGTTTAGTCCAGTATTTGAACAATATTTTTTGCTTCCATCACTTCCTGTAGATCACGTGACATCCTGGAAGCTTTGAATCCTTGCGTGTTCACCACTCTGGACCACAGATCCCTCATTACTAAACCACCTTCCACCCACTTTCTGTACGATCTGATTGTACAATCTCCTTTAAAGCTACATCAGCTATAAAGTGCAAGGGCCTGTCTGATTTGATACAAATTGAATGTATTGTTCAGGTCTGTCCTCCTATTCCATAATATTGGTACATCTAAAGGAGATTGTACAATCAGATTGCATAGTATATGGCGGCCATCTTTATACAAGTACATACATGGGAGTGGAATGAGACACTCAGCTCTCAGGCCCCATTCACATTTCTGTATAGTGGGAACTGCACGCGGTTTGGGCGTTTTGGAGCATTTTCACTCATTATGCATAGGGCAGCCATTCACTTGAATGGGCCGCCCTACGCGTGACAATCGCCCCAAATAAGCTCCACTGCTTCTTTAGGAGCGGAGTGTGGTGCTGCTTTTACCTCGCTTTTTTGTGCAGTTGCATCTCATTTGTCACACGGCAAATGCATGCCTGCTACCTGCACATAGGCTGCTATTAACAATCAACAGCAATGCAAGTGCAATGTGCGTTTGCACTTTCTATGCAGTTTTCTGTGTGTTCAGAGATGCGCAGATGCGAATGGAGCCTCTTTGTTCTTGTGTAAACACACCAATTTCACTTTCAGGCCCCTTTCACACCTAGTGTAGTGGGAGCGCAAATTTTTTAGGTTGTTTTAACCGTGACACGCATAGGGCATCCTATTGGTGTCAACATGTGGCAAAGTAGCTCATGAGACATCCAATCACTCTGTATCAACTCCGGCAAACCCTTGCACTACATAGTTGATGGTAGATCTAAAGGAAATTGTACAATCAGATTGTATAATGTATGGTGAGCTTTACATACTTCCAAGACACACTTCTCCTGTTTTCAATACTACAGCTCTATCCACAGGCTGTTATCTAATTTCTCAACATCTGCCCACTCTGCCAATTGAGCGATCGATGCAGGGAGAAGGAGAACTACAAAACGAGTAAGACCCTGGTTGTGTATTCAGTGAGAACGGTGATCGCTACTTGCATTGAAAATGCCTGCACCTGCAGAGGTGGGTGAGAACAATCTCCTGGAGGGTTGAGGGCAGGTGCAGGATGTGTGTTAATGAGGACAGCTGAGGAACAACTTCCTGTGTCTTAGAAGTCAGCTAGTGAACTCCTTCTTGTGTCTTACTGGGTTTCGCAACCTAAGGTACGCCCAGGAAGTAATGTAGAAGTTTTCCATACAACAAACTGGATGCTGATGTAAGGGCTGGTGTCGGAAAAATAGAAAGCTTTTTCTTCTCTGCAAGTACATTATTGCTATATTGGTACATAGCGAAGCTGGAATTTAGAAAAAAAAGTGAACTTAGCCTTTAAGAGATCATACAGATATTAGCTGGGGAGAGAGCACAATTATCTGGAAAATAGGAAGTGCAAAGGCATGGCTTTAATAGGAAGTTTATGGAAGAATCAAAGGGTTCAAGGTTCAAGACAAACAATTCACAAGGCAATTGTTGTCTTATGAGATCAGACAGGGAGATGCCCAGGATCTTAGGTGTCTCAGCAAGAGTTACTGCCAGACACAAACGAGGTCCCAGGTTCAGATTCAGGTTCTGACAGCTTTAGCAGGAGTTTTGTTTTTGCATCCGATAATAATGATGTTAGTGTATTTTTAGCAAATATGTAATTTAAGATTTTTTTTGGGAGGGTGGCGGGCTTTCAGGTCGGCTGTACAGGGGCGCCATGATTTCTAATAGCAGCCCTGGTTCAAACAGTGGTTTCTGCAGGACAGAGAGAACCGAGTAAGGATCACAAGGAAAGTAGGGTTCTACAAAGGATTGTGTTTGACACACTTTGGGTAAAGGTTTTCGACAAGGGAGAGCAAAGCCATAGGATTTTGAAAAAGAATGGACAAGGCTAAAGCCTCTTTTTTCAGAGTGCTTAAGGCCAAGTTCTGGTCAAGATCTGGATGTAGGAAGGCCAGAATGCACAGCACAAAGTAACCGCTGGGACTGAAGTGCCCGTCAGGCAAAGAAGGATTTCCAAGTACGATAGTAGATATTAATGAAAGTGGCCTTTCTTGTCTTTAGCAAAGACAGACTCAGACCCCTCTGTCTCTCAAGACATGGGCTTCAAAACATCCATGCTTTAATAAAAGCAGACTGGAAAAGAGGGCCCTGGGGCAGATTGTATTGCCTTTTGGGAAGAGGCCAGGGGTTGCCTCCTAGTAGTTTGAGTATGTCGGTTTATTACGTTCTTCTGGGCCGGTTTAGTGCAATGAGAATGACCAGCTTCTTCTTTTGCTGTAACTTGTGGAGCAGAAGAGGTAGAATTCACACTTGTGGAAGGCACAAATCAGTCTGAACAGAGACCAGGAGATTATCAAGAAATATGATGCCAGTGCTACAGGTTCCTCAGTCCTGGCTACAAACAACGGCTGGTTAAGGATATCTGGATGAATGGTCCATTTCCCCTGATCCAGGCAGTGGTGGCTGAGGTAATCCTCTTTCCAGCTGTCCACTCCTGGGATGTGGACTGCAGGGATCGCTGGATAGTGAGTCTTCATTCATGAGATTGTCTGTCTTGCTTGCTTCAAAGTCTGCATGACTATGGGTTCCCCTTTGATGGTTGATGTATGCCACGGCCAGGGCACTGACTGACTTCACCCTGATTGGGGTTCTATGCAGAAGGGGGGTACAGTGTTGCAGAGAAGGGCTGGAAGGTTGTAATGGTGCAAAATGAAAACCTGTGGCTTTGTGTAACTAAAAGGCAGGTTTCATCCACTTGCTGGCTTGTATACAATTCTTGGGCAATGTTTAGGCATTTTTCCAATGCACCCATGAAAAAAGCTGGTCTAGATAACATTTGACCTGGATGCCCTGAGTTCTGAGAAAAACAATGCTCTCAGATTGAAAGGGAAGCCAAAAGGCAGTGCACTGAGCTAGAAAAAACTGTCTGTGACTGCAAAGTGCAGAAAGTGCTGATAAGGTGGATAAATGTGAATATAAATATATCCATCTTGTTAACCATAGACCCCAAACAGTGTCTCTGGGGTACAGTTCCAGATATAACAGACTTGATTTGTTGTAGCCGTATTAGTGCAATTGTGACAGAGAAAATTGAGTACTGTCAATACTCAATTGACTGCTTGGACCTTGAAGAAGGGGACATACCCCGAAAGCTTGTCCTGAAAAATTGTATGTTAGTGCAAATAAAAAAAGTATCACGGACAGTACTCAATTTTCTCAGATATAACAGACAAATATATGAAAACCTTCTTGCACGAAACACTTTTTGCAGCAAGAAAGGTTATAGCCAAAAAGTGGATGAGACAAGAGGCCCCCAAAATTGTGGAATGGAAGGTGGAGATAAACAATACATTACCATACAAGAAATGTATATATATCAATAGAGGTTGCCCAGCAAAATACAATAAGATCTGGGATAGATGGCTTCAAGAATCTGCTACCTGTGTCTAATGCAATTGCAAGAACGTACAGTGATATATAGATATAAGTATGGATAGATAATATTAAAAACAAAATATGTATACTTTGAAAGTCGAGATACGCCATAAATGTTTAAATTCAATGATATATAGAATTTTTTTTTTTGGCCTGTATTTATTTTTCTTTTATTTATTTTCAATGACAACAATTACAATACTGGCATAGTACTAACATGACAACGTAATCTTTAATTTTTCTTATTGTATGCACTGAACATTCAATAAAAAACTTTGTTTAAAAAAAAAAAAAAAAAATATATCCATCTTGCATTTCTATGGATGTCAGGTATTCCACTTGTCCCAGAGAGGCAATAACCAACTCTGAGGATTCTATGTGACATTTTGGAATCTATAGGTATTTGTTGAGGGATTTTAGGCCCAGAATAGGACAAATACCCCCATTGGACTTTCGTACTGTGAACAGATTAAAATAGAGTCCTTTAACCACTTCAGCCCCGGAAGGATTTACCCCCTTCCTGACCAGAGCACTTTTTACAATTTGGCACTGCGTCTCTTTAACTGCTAATTGCGCGGTCATGCAATGCTGTACCCAAACGAAATTTGCGTCCATTTCTTCCCACAAATAGAGCTTTCTTTTGATGGTATTTGATCACCTCTGCCATTTTTATTTTTTGCGCTATACACGGAAAAAGACCGAAAATTTTGAAAAAAAATGATATTTTCTACTTTTTGTTATAAAAAAAATCCAATAAACTCAATTTTAGTCATACATTTAGGCCAAAATGTATTCGGCCACATGTCTTTGGTAAAAAAAATGTCAATAAGTGTATATTTATTGGTTTGCGCAAAAGTTATAGCGCCTACAAACTAGGGTACATTTTCTGGAATTTACACAGCCTTTAATTTGACATTTCTTGAGGTGCTAAAATGGCAGGGCAGTACAAAACCCCCACAAATGACCCCATTTTGGAAAGTAGACACCCCAAGGAAATTGCTGAGAGGCATGTTGAGCTCATTGAATATTCATTTTTTTTTGTCCCAAGTGATTTAATGACAAAAAAAAAAAAAATTACAAAAAGTTGTCACTAAATGATATATTGCTCACACAGGCCATGGGCATATGTGGAATTGCACCCCAAAATACATTTAGCTGCTTCTCCTGAGTATGGGGATACCACATGTGTGGAACTTTTTAGGAGCCTAGCCGCGTACGGGGCCCCGAAAACCAATCACCGCCTTCAGGATTTCTAAGGATGTAAATTTTTGATTTCACTCTTCACTGCCTATCACAGTTTCGGAGGCCATGGAATGCCCAGGTGGCATAAACCGACCCCCAAATGACCCCTTTTTGGAAAGTAGACACCCCAAGCTATTTGCTCAGAGGCATGGTGAGTATTTTGCAGCTCTCATTTGTTTTTGAAAATGAAGAAAGACAAGAAAAAACATTTTTTTTTTCTTTTTTCAAATTTCAAAACTTTGTGACAAAAAGTGAGGTCTGCAAAATACTCACTATACCTCTCAGCAAATAGCTTGGGGTGTCTACTTTCCAAAATGGGGTCATTTGGTTTTTTTTTTGTCACCTGGGCATTCCATGGCCTCCGAAACTGTGATAGGCAGTGAAGAGTGAAATAAAAAATGTACGCCCTTAGAAAGCCTGAAGGCGGTGCTTGGTTTTCGGGGTCCCGTACGAGGCTAGGCTCCCAAAAAGTCTCACACATGTGGTATCCCCATACTCAGGAGAAGCAACAGAATGTATTTTGGGGTGTAATTTCACATATTTCCATGGCACGTTTGAGCAATATATCATTTAGCGACAACTTTGTGCAAAAAAAAAAAAAAAAAAAAAAATTGTCTCTTTCCCGCAACTTGTGTCACAATATAAAATATTCCATGGACTCGACATGCCTCTCAGCAAATAGCTTGGGGTGTCTACTTTCCAAAATGGGGTCATTTGGGGGGGTTTGAACTGTCCTGGCATTTTATGCACAACATTTAGAAGCTTATGTCACACATTACCCACTCTTCTAACCACTTGAAGACAAAGCCCTTTGACACTTTTTGATTACATGAAAAAATTTTTTTTTTTGCAAGAAAATCACTTTGAACCCCCAAACATTATATATATTTTTTAAAGCAAATGCCCTACAGATTAAAATGGTGGGTGTTTCATTTTTTTTTCACACAGTATTTGCGCAGCGATTTTTCAAACGCATTTTTTTGGGAAAAAACACACTTTTTTACATTTTAATGCACTAAAACACACTATATTGCCCAAATGTTTGATGAAATAAAAAAGATGATCTTAGGCCGAGTACATGGATACCAAACATGACATGCTTTAAAATTGCGCACAAACGTGCAGTGGTAACAAAATTAATACATTTTTAAAAGCCTTTACAGGTTACCACTTTAGATTTACAGAGGAGGTCTACTGCTAAAATTACTGCCCTTGATCTGACCTTCGCGGTGATACCTCACATGCATGGTGCAATTGCTGTTTACATTTGACGCCAGACCGACGCTTGCGTTCGCCTTAGCGTGAGAGCAGGGGGGACAGGGGTGTTTTTTTTTTTTTCTTTATTATTTTTTTGCTTTTTTATCTTATTTTTAAACTGTTCCTTTCATTTTTTTTTTTTTTTAATCATTTTTATTGTTATCTCAGGGAATGTAAATATCCCCTATGATAGCAATAGGTAGTGACAGGTACTCTTTTTTGAAAAAATTGGGGTCTACCCTAGATTTCTCCTCTGCCCTCAAAGCATCTGACCACACCAAGATTGGTGTGATAAAATGCTTCCCCAATTTCCCAATGGCGCTGTTTACATCCAGCGAAATCTAAGTCATAAAATGCTCGTAGCTTCCGGTTTCTTAGGCCATAGAGATGTTTGGAGCCACTCTGGTCTTTGATCAGCTCTATGGTCAGCTGGCTGAATCACCGGCTGCATTCTCAGGTTCCCTGTTGAGACAGGAGAGCCAGAGAAAAACACGGAAGACGGTGGGGGGGGGGCATTCCCTCCCACTGTTTGTAAAAGCAGTCTAGAGGCTAATTAGCTGCTAGGATTGCTTTTACATGAAAGCCGACCGCTGGCTGAAAAGAATGATACCAACATGATACCTAAACCTGCAGGCATCATTCTGGTATAACCACTCAAAGTCGTGAATGGCGTACCTGAAGACAAAAAAATGGTTAACAATAAAGCACAGTAAACGGTAAAGTATAAAAAAATTGCATACCTGAAAAGCAAACATGATAAAACATAATAACAATAAAACATTGCAGAATAGAATACAGTAAAAAAGAGCAGAACAATAGAGAGAGAATAGAGAGAGAGAAAACAATAAAACGACAACTATTTTTTTTTTATTTTATATTTTTGTTTGTGTTTTTTTTTTTTTTTTTTTTACACTTTTTTTGTAACTAACTTTTATAACTGTAACTGGTTCCAGGTTCGGATCTCTCAAAATACGATGGCATCCTGGGAGACCCTGTGAAAGTGTGCCTAATCTGTGCAATGCAGTACGCTAATACTCAACTAGTGTATGGTAGCGTTCAAAACATTCACCAATGCAAAGACCAGAATTGTCAGGATGGGAGGGACAATAATAGCGGGTGTCACGCCTATATCCGCGCTTGCTGCAGACACAACATCTTTTTTGGGGAGGTTCGTTGGGTAGGAGTACTCGGGAGGACATAAAGAAAATGCCTCTCATGCAGCCAACTGCATTTGGTTGGGGATGTGAATGGGGGAAGTACGGGCGCTGCAGAAGTGATGGGTTCCCAATTAGGATTGGCGAATGCAGCAGGAAGGGCATTATGGGCACGACGAGCCTGTGTTTGTCTTTTTGGTGGCAGCGGGACACTACTTGTGCTTGCCATCTCACCAGCTTGAACTGCACTTATGGGACTCGCCACGTCACCAAGTGTTACTGCAGTGCTGGTTTGACTACGACCGGGGTGTACTAGGCCGCTGGTGCTTGCCAGTTCACCAAAACCCTACCAAAAAAACTGTTAGCGATCGCAGGGATCAGGCCTGACTCTGCGAACGCTGCAGTTATGCGTTTAGTGTTTTGTAAGTGACAGTGATCGATCGATACTGCACTTGGGTGGGCTGGGCCGGGCGGAGGGGCAAAACGCAGGTGCTAGCAGGTATCTGGGCTGATCCTGCTAACACTGCGTTTTTGGGAACCCTAAACTGCTGGGGATGCTAGTATAGATCTGATCGGATCAGATATTGATCCGTTCAGATACTATACCACTAAGGGAGGTGTACGGTGCGTGCGTGGGTGTTAGCGGTACTGGTGCTAACCTGACGCTGCCTGGGGCTGGTGCTTGCCAGTTCACCAAAATGCTACCAAAAAAACTGTTAGCGATCGCAGGGATCAGGCCTGACTCTGCGAACGCTGCAGTTATGCGTTTAGTGTTTTGTAAGTGACAGTGATCGATCGATACTGCACTTGGGTGGGCTGGGCCGGGCGGAGGGGCAAAACGCAGGTGCTAGCAGGTATCTGGGCTGATCCCGCTAACACTGCGTTTTTGGGAACCCTAAACTGCTGGGGACGCTAGTATAGATCTGTTCGGATCAGATATTGATCTGTTCAGATACTATACCACTAAGGGAGGCGTATGCTGCGTGCGTGGGTGTTAGCGGTACTGGCGCTAATCTGACGCTGCCTGGGGCGACGCATATCACCGCCGGGCGATCAGGGGGCTAAACCTTTATTCGGTAATAAACGGCGGGTGCCCTGACACTATAAAAAATAAACGAACTAACCAGCGTCACCCGTAACGGTTATACGGTGATCAGTGGTGAAAGGGTTAACTAGGGGGCAATCAAGGGGTTAAAACATTTATTAGGTAGTATATGGGGGTCCCTGTCGCTATAAAACGCTGACGGCGAACCTTAATATTTACCTCCCTAACTAGCGTCACCAGCAACACTAATACAGCGATCAGAAAAATGATCGCTTAGCGACACTGGTGACGGGGGGTGATCAAGGGGTTAAAACTTTATTAGGGGGGGTTAGGGGGGTACCCTAGACCTAAAGGGGGCTAACACTCACTGCCCTAACACACTAACTGTCACAAACTGACACCATGCAGTAATCAGGAAAAAAAAAAAAAACTGCTTGGTGTCAGTGTGACAGGGGCGTGATTGGGGGGTCATCGGGGGTGTAAAGTATGCCTGGCAAGTTCTACTGTGTGTGTGTTGTGTTGTGCAACTCACTCAGATGTCTTCTCTCCTCGGCGCCGGAACGGAAACTGCCGAGCCGAGGAGAGATGACATCACATCCTCTGCCTCTGTGTACTACACAGAGGCAGGGGACGATTCCCATTGACTGGGAGCGATCGCGAGGGGAGGGCCACGAATGGATGGCCTCCCCCTCATCTCTGATCGCTGCCAGACCAAAGCCGACCGCCTCGGGCACCGGGGGGGGGTTCAATCGGACCCCCCGCCCCCTGGGAAGGCAATCACGTACCAGGTACGTCATTTTGCCTGCCTGTGCCATTCTGCCGCAGTATATATGCGTTAGGCGGTCGGCAACTGGTTAAACCTGTCTTGTGGGGGTATTGGCATCATAACTGCCCAGTACAAGAGATGGTTCATGGCATTCTGCAAATCTGACTGTCCTTGGGTAGTTTTTAGCTGATTTGAGAGAAGAAAGTGTTGAGGAGGTAGAGTTTAAACTCTATTTTGTACCATTTTGAAACCAATGATTGAACCCGCAGGTTTGAGAGGTCTGTGATCCAGAGAGAGGCAAACTGTAATGCCGCGTACACACGATCGAAAATGCCGCCAGCAAAACTCAGATGAGAGCTATTTGTCGGCAAGTGTGACCGTGTGTATGCTCCATCGGTCTTTTGCTGGCGGAATTCCAGCCAGCAAAAGATTGAGAGCATGTTCTTTATTTTTCGGTCGGGAAAATTCCTATCCGAAAATGCATTAGTCTGTATGCAATTCGGATGCGCAAAAATCACGCATGCTCAGAAACAATTTGATGCATACTCGGAAGCGTTGAACTTCATTTTCTCAGCTCGTCATAGTGTTGTATGTCACCGCGTTCTTGACGGTCGAAAGTTCAGAGAACTTTTGTGTGACCGTGTGTATGCAAGGCAAGCTTGAGCGGAATTCCGTCAGAAAAACCATCCAAGTTTTTTCTGACGGAAATTCCGATTGTGTGTACGCAGCATAACAGACGCTTGGAAGTGAGGGTGCCCCTTCATTGGGATGTGCAGACCTTTGGCAGAGTGAATGTTCTCCTGAGATTTTCCCATGGCTACTTTTCTCCTTCCACCATAGCTACGGGCAACGGTATTATCCTGTGGGGCAAAGAGAGTAGATTGCTGAATATAGGATAAGTGTATCCGGAAGGCATATGTAGCAACCGCAATCTGGGTGTAGACCATCATGTAGCGAAGTCCTTGAGGCAAAAGGATGGGGGGAAGCAACTGAGTACCTTATAAGGGCTCTAAGCGGAAGTGACAGTAAAGTGTGTGACCAGTGGTGTTATGTAACGCCTGGTCATGCACCTAAGAATAAGCTGGTTAAGTTTTGGTGCCAAGTTTGAAAAGTTTACACTGTAAAGTGAATACATTCCAAATATAGCCCCTGCTTTTACAGTAATGGTCAGAGATACAGAGAGACCCTGTCTGTCTTACTTGTTCACAACAACATTAGACTGTTTATAGGGTCCAGGCTTTGTCTGTCACAGTTGGCATACCCACAAAGGGGCCTTCAGAGCTAACTACTTGCATTGCACAAGGCAACATTACAGGCTGTCTCCACAGAGTGGGGTCTGGGTATTGCTCTTAAGGTTTTACCGAGGTGGTACCAATCCAGATGCACTGCTTCTGTTTGTGGTAATTAAAGGCAGTGATGGAGATGACTGAAGAGATGATTGAAAATTCCAAAGATTAAATAATAAACTAGTTAAGCTAAGAGTGATTTCAATGCAAAGAAGAAGAGATCTATCACATTAGGGCGCTAGCAAAAAACTTAGGAGAGTGGGATAAGGTTATAGGGGAGGCACTAAAGGGCAAGTCAGTGTCCAATGACCTGAAGTTATAAACAGATATATGTATTTTGAATGAATTTGTGCATGATTAGCATTGAAAAACTGTCTAAATTTTTTCACACTTTTTCAATTTTTTTTTTATAATAAATGTGCCATTGTGTGAATTGTAGCATACTTGTCACACATAGGCAGGTCAAGATGGCCACTCTGGTTAAGAATGGTGTATCTGAAAGCATGTGAGTGCTTCAGGCCTGTTTAAGGGTCTGTTCACACCAGGTGCAGTAGAACTGCAAGAGCAGCTTTTCCAGCACAGCCCAAACACAACACAAGGCAAAATGCTATGTCTTCTACCTGGCCAGTGTACACCACCACATTGCAGCGGTGTGTGCTGAAAAAAATTTCAGCATGCAATGCTTTTATTCAGCGCAGCACAGTGCGGGGCAATCCAGGATCTCGCACCCCTCTGCACCCAATAGAAGTCAATAAAATGCCATTTTGTGACCTTTCAATAATTTGTTTAAAAAACGTAAGTGTGATACGCTGTCATCAGCTTATTGGCACTGTGGTTATTCTACAGCACAGCAGCAACTGTGTTCTAGTGCAGCTGCTGATGTGAACAGGGCCTTAACCCCTCAGCGCCGACCGTACACGCATATGCGGCCTCGTCTTGAAGGGGTTATACCGGAGTGATGCCTGCAGCTGCAGGCATTAACCCGGTACAGTTTTTTAGAGCTGGTGGTCGGCTTTTTAGTGATAACAACCGATGTGGCTAAAAGCCGCTCGGCTGTTATCCTAAAAGATCGCCCCCCCGCTGCCTTCTGCCACTCTTCCCGAGCCTCCTGTCCCACCGGAAGACCAGATCCACCATTTGGCACTGCTGCCGGCTAGGCTGAGACTGGAACGAAGCCGGAAATGGCTTAGATCTAGTCTCCAATGTAAAAACACGTAAGTGATGTCACAATGTCACTTCCGGATTACTCGGCTGCCAATGGCGCCCATTTAAAAAAAATTACAGTATTCAGAATTGCAGTTTTTGGCTATCTGAATACTTTTAAGTGCAAAGGAGGGATTTGGGGTATTTTAGACCCCCCGATCCCTCCATAAAGAGTACCTGTCACCACCTATTACTGTCACAAGGCGTGTTTATATCCCTTGTGACAGCAATAAAAGTGATCAGAATTTTTTTTTAATCAGTTCCCGACCGCCGCACACCGTTGTAGGTCGGCAGAATGGCACGGGTGGGCAAACCTGTACGTCCCTCCCTCCCCATGGGTGGGGGGGAGCGATCACGCCCCCCCCCTCCCGGTGCCCGTGGCGGTCGGATTAGTTAGAAGACCGATCAGTCCCCAGGGCCAGACCAGTGATTTATAGTCTGGACCTGGTGATCGCTCCTAACGAATGGAAACCTTTCCCTGTCTGTGTAAGTGTAAACACAGACAGGAGGAAGTGATGTCATCTCTCCTCGTGGAGTCTTTTCGATTTCAGTGAGAGGAGAGACAATATTAACCGTGAGTTGCACAACACTACACTGGAAGAAAGTCAGATGTGGGTGTGGCGCTATTCTGGTATCAGGCAAGGTACCATACCTCTGTGCTTATCACCTGCTAATAGACCAATGTGAGGTTTTTGGGATGACTTGAATTCCTGAAACACTTTATCCCGAAAAAACAAAACCATAAATAATATTAATAAAAAATATAGGAAAATATTGCGTGAATGATTTCCTTTAGATACTGGCTGACTAATCCTGCTCACCATCTACCAAGTGGCACTACTGAGCAAAGTGTACAATTGTTACATACATTCATCAAAATGTCCATGAGGGAGGGGGGGGGTGGAGGGGGGGGGGGGGTGGAGGAAAAATGGAGGGGAAGGGAGAAGAAGGAATATGAGGTCCAGGCAGTGATAAAGTGACTTGTGCTTAAAAACAGGTGGTGATCCAAAAAACAAAAAAAAAAAATATTGTTTTAAATAGTCCAAATTCGAAAGGCCCAGCTTATGCTGTGCCTGCAAACTTTTTCCTCTTGGTAAAACAATATTGTGAAAAACAATCTTCTTATTCCAGTGTGCTTTTGTGACTGTGCCTTTAACCACTTGCCGACCGCCGCACGACTATATACGTCGACAGAGCGGCACGGGCAGGCAAAAGGACGTATATGTACGTCCTTGCCTGCCCGCGGGTGGGGGGTCCGATCGGACCCCCCCCCGGTGCCTGCGGCGGTCGGCAAATCTCCCCCGGCGATCGGAGGTGAGGGGGAGGCCATCCATTCGTGGCCCCCCCCTCGCGATCGCTCTCAGCCAATGGGATCATTTCCCTGCCTCTGTATTGTACACAGAGGCAGAGGAAATGATGTCATCTCTCCTCGGCTCGGTATTTTCCGTTCCGGGCCGAGGAGAGAAGACTGCAATGTAAGTGCACCAACACACTACACACAGTAGAACATGCCAGGCACACTAAACACCCCGATCCCCCCCCCGATCGCCCCCCGATCCCCCCCCAATCACCCCCCCCCCCCTGTCACAAACTGACACCAAGCAGGTTTTTTTTTTTTTTTTTTTTTCTGATTACTGTATTGGTGTCAGTTTGTGACAGTTACAGTGTCAGGGCAGTGAGTGTTAGGCCCCCTGTAGGTCTAGGGTACCCCCCTAACCCCCCCTAATAAAGTTTTAACCCCTTGATCACCCCCTGTCACCAGTGTCGCTAAGCGATCATTTTTCTGATCGCTGTATTAGTGTCGCTGGTGATGCTAGTTAGGGACGTAAATATTTAGGTTCGCCGTCAGAGTTTTATAGCGACAGGGACCCCCATATACTATCTAATAAATGTTTTAACCCCTTGATTGCCCCCTAGTTAACCCTTTCACCACTGATCACTGTATAACCGTTACGGGTGACGCTGGTTAGTTTGTTTATTTTTTATAGTGTCAGGGCACCCGCCGTTTATTACCGAATAAAGATTTAGCCCCCTGATCGCCCGGCGGTGATATGCGTCGCCCCAGGCAGCGTCAGATTAGCACCAGTACCGCTAACACCCACGCACGCAGCATACGCCTCCCTTAGTGGTATAGTATCTGTACAGATCAATATCTGATCCGATCAGATCTATACTAGCGTCCCCAGCAGTTTAGGGTTCCCAAAAACACAGTGTTAGCGGGATCAGCCCAGATACCTGCTAGCACCTGCGTTTTGCCCCTCCGCCCAGCTCGGCCCAGCCCACCCAAGTGCAGTATCGATCGATCACTGTCACTTACAAAACACTAAACGCATAACTGCAGCGTTCGCAGAGTCAGGCCTGATCCCTGCGATCGCTAACAGTTTTTTTGGTAGCATTTTGGTGAAATGGCAAGCACCAGCCCCAGGCAGCGTCAGGTTAGTGCCAGTACCGCTAACACCCACGCACCGTACACCTCCCTTAGTGGTATAGTATCTGAACGCATCAATATCTGATCCGATCAGATCTATACTAGCGTCCCCAGCAGTTTAGGGTTCCCAAAAACGCAGTGTTAGCGGGATCAACCCAGATACCTGCTAGCAACTGCGTTTTACCCCTCCGCCCAGCCCACCCAAGTGCAGTATCGATCGATCACTGTCACTTACAAAACACTAAACGCATAACTGCAGCGTTCGCAGAGTCAGGCCTGATCCCTGCGATCGCTAACAGTTTTTTTTGTAGCGTTTTGGTGAACTGGCAAGCACCAGCCCCAGGCAGCGTCAGGTTAGTGCCAGTAGCGCTAACACCCACGCACGCACTGTACACCTCCCTTAGTGGTATAGTATCTGAACTGATCAATATCTGATCCGATCAGATCTATACTGGCGTCCCCAGCAGTTTAGGGTTCCCAAAAACGCAGTGTTAGCGGGATCAGCCCAGATACCTGCTAGCACCTGCGTTTTGCCCCTCCGCCCGGCCCAGCCCAGCCCACCCAAGTGCAGTATCGATTGATCACTGACACTTACAAAACACTAAATGCATAACTGCAGCGTTCGCAGAGTCAGGCCTGATCCCTGCGATCGTTAACAGTTTTTTTGGTAGCGTTTTGGTGAACTGGCAAGCGCCAGCGGCCTAGTACACCCCGGTCGTAGTCAAACCAGCACTGCAGTAACACTTGGTGACGTGGCGAGTCCCATAAGTGCAGTTCAAGCTGGTGAGGTGGCAAGCACAAATAGTGTCCCGCTGCCACCAAGAAGACAAACACAGGCCCGTCATGCCCATAGTGCCCTTCCTGCTGCATTCGCCAATCCTAATTGGGAACCCACCACTTCTGCAGCGCCCGTACTTCCCCCATTCACATCCCCAACCAAATGCAGTCGGCTGCATGAGAGGCATTTTTATGTCCTCCCGAGTACCCCTACCCAACGAACCCCCCAAAAAAGATGTTGTGTCTGCAGCAAGCGCGGATATAGGCGTGACACCCACTATTATTGTCCCTCCTGTCCTGACAATCCTGGTCTTTGCATTGGTGAATGTTTTGAACGCTACCATTCACTAGCTGAGTATTAGCGTAGGGTACAGCATTGCACAGACTAGGACACACTTTCACAGGGTCTCCCAAGATGCCATCGCATTTTGAGAGACCCGAACCTGGAACTGGTTACAGTTATAAAAGTTACAGTTACAAAAAAAGTGCAAAAAAAAAAAAAAAAAAAAACACAAACAAAAATATAAAATAAAAAATAATAGTTGTCGTTTTATTGTTCTCTCTCTATTCTCTCTTTCTCTATTCTCTCTATTGTTCTGCTCTTTTTTACTGTATTCTATTCTGCAATGTTTTATTGTTATTATGTTTTATCATGTTTGCTTTTCAGGTCTGCAATTTTTTATACTTTACCGTTTACTGTGCTTTATTGTTAACCATATTTTTGTCTTCAGGTACAGCATTCACGACTTTGAGTGGTTATACCAGAATGATGCTTGCAGGTTTAGGTATCATCTTGGTATCATTCTTTTCAGCCAGCGGTCGGCTTTCATGTAGAAGCAATCCTAGCGGCTAATTAGCCTCTAGACTGCTTTTACAAGCAGTGGGAGAGAATGCCCCCACCGTCTTCCGTGTTTTTCTCTGGCTCTCCTGTCTCAACAGGGAACCTGAGAATGCAGCCGGTGATTCAGCCAGCTGACCATAGAGCTGATTAGAGACCAGAGTGGCTCCAAACATCTCTATGGCCTAAGAAACCGGAAGCTACGAGCATTTTATGACTTAGATTTCGCCGGATGTATAGCGCCATTGGGAAATTGGGAAAGCATTTTATCATACCGATCTTGGTGTGGTCAGATGCTTTGAGGGCAGAGGAGAAATCTAGGGTCTAATAGACCCCAATTTTTTCAAAAAAGAGTACCTGTCACTACCTATTGCTATCATAGGGGATATTTACATTCCCTGAGATAACAATAAAAATGATTAAAAAAAAAAAAAAATGAAAGGAACAGTTTTAAAATAAGATAAAAAAGCAAAAAAATAATAAAGAAAAAAAAAAAAAAAAAAAGCACCCCTGTCCCCCCTGCTCTCGCGCTAAGGCGAACGCAAGCGTCGGTCTGGCGTCAAATGTAAACAGCAATTGCACCATGCATGTGAGGTATCACCGCGACGGTCAGATCGAGGGCAGTAATTTTAGCAGTAGACCTCCTCTGTAAATCTAAAGTGGTAACCTGTAAAGGCTTTTAAAAATGTATTTATTTTGTTGTCACTGCACGTTTGTGCGCAATTGTAAAGCATGTCATGTTTGGTATCCATGTACTCGGCCTAAGATCATCTTTTTTATTTCATCAAACATTTGGGCAATATAGTGTGTTTTAGTGCATTAAAATGTAAAAAAGTGTGTTTTTTCCCCAAAAAATGCGTTTGAAAAATCGCTGCGCAAATACTGTGTGAAAAAAAAAAATTAAACACCCACCATTTTAATCTGTAGGGCATTTGCTTTAAAAAAATATATAATGTGTGGGGGTTCAAAGTAATTTTCTTGCAAAAAAAAATAATTTTTTCATGTAATCAAAAAGTGTCAGAAAGGGCTTTGTCTTCAAGTGGTTAGAAGAGTGGGTGATGTGTGACATAAGCTTCTAAATGTTGTGCATAAAATGCCAGGACAGTTCAAACCCCCCCAAATGACCCCATTTTGGAAAGTGACACAAGTTGCGGGAAAGAGACAAATTATTATTTTTTTTTTTTTTTTTGCACAAAGTTGTCACTAAATGATATATTGCTCAAACATGCCATGGGAATATGTGAAATTACACCCCAAAATACATTCTGTTGCTTCTCCTGAGTACGGGGATACCACATGTGTGAGACCTTTTGGGAGCCTAGCCACGTATGGGACCCCGAAAACCAAGCACCGCCTTCAGGCTTTCTAAGGGCGTAAATTTTTGATTTCACTCTTCACTGCCTATCACAGTCTCGGAGGCCATGGAATGCCCAGGTGGCACAAACCCCCCCCCAAATGACCCCATTTTGGAAAGTAGACACCCCAAGCTATTTGCTGAGAGGTATAGTGAGTATTTTGCAGACCTCACTTTTTGTCACAAAGTTTTGAAAATTAAAAAAAGAAAAAAAAATTTTTTTTTTTGTCTTTCTTCATTTTCAAAAACAAATGAGAGCTGCAAAATACTCACCATGCCTCTCAGCAAATAGCTTGGGGTGTCTACTTTCCAAAATGGGGTCATTTGGGGGGGGTTTGTGCCACCTGGGCATTCCATGGCCTCCGAAACTGTGATAGGCAGTGAAGAGTGAAATCAAAAATGTACACCCTTAGAAATCCTGAAGGCGGTGATTGGTTTTCGGGGTCCCGTACGCGGCTAGGCTCCTAAAAAGTCCCACACATGTGGTATCCCCGTACTCAAGAGAAGCAGCAGAATGTATTTTGGGGTGCAATTCCACATATGCCCATGGCCTGTGTGAGCAATATATCATTTAGTGACAACTTTTTGTAATTTTTTTTTTCATTATTCAATCACTTGGGACAAAAAAAATGAATATTCAATGGGCTCAACATGCCTCTCAGCAATTTCCTTGGGGTGTCTACTTTCCAAAATGGGGTCATTTGTGGGGGTTTTGTACTGCCCTGTCATTTTAGCACCTCAAGAAATGACATAGGCAGTCATAAATTCCAGAAAATGTACCCTAGTTTGTAGGCGCTATAACTTTTGCGCAAACCAATAAATATACACTTATTGACATTTTTTTTACCAAAGACATGTGGCCAAATACATTTTGGCCTAAATGTATGACTAAAATTGAGTTTATTGGATTTTTTTTAGAACAAAAAGTAGAAAATATCATTTTTTTTCAAAATTTTCGGTCTTTTTCTGTGTATAGCGCAAAAAATAAAAACGGCAGAGGTGATCAAATACCATCAAAAGAAAGCTCTATTTGTGGGAAGAAAAGGACGCAAATTTCGTTTGGTTACAGCATTGCATGACCGCGCAATTAGCAGTTAAAGCGACGCAGTGCCAAATTGTAAAAAGTGCTCTGGTCAGGAAGGGGGTAAATCCTTCCGGGGCTGAAGTGGTTAAAACGTGCTCCTACTGTGCAAACACTCACCGGATACTGTCACCCAGGGGTATTGCGCGTTCACAGTTTGTGCCACTGTGCAGCAGTCTCTGGCTTGCCGGATCGCGTTTATGTTAACATAAAAAAGATAAATAGAATGGTACTCACATTATGAAAATGTCAATATAGCATGAAAGATCTGAATTTGAACCGTCAAAAATCCTAGGTACGATCTGTTTAGGAGATGACGCAAGACGTTGGTCAGGCCGCGCCCTACGCGTTTCGTCGTTGGACGTCTACGGGAGCGTGCCGCTTGCTACATCTCCTACCCTTATATAGTGTGCGGTGTTCATGCTGCACATGCTCATTCAGTTTAACGGTGGCCATTTTGCCTGTGGTTTTTGCAGACCGAAGTCCCTGTCAATTACTTATCTACTGCAATTTAGGAGTTTATTCCCACTAGGTGTGGTTTAAATTCAAATTGGTGACTCCGCAGATCTTATTCCTCAAAACTGGGTTGGGGACTCCGTTCTTTTAATATGTTTTTAATCGGTGTAGTTGTTTGCGCAAAACAGTTTTTAATGAAAGACCGCATATCATAGCCAGGGTTCGTTATAACGGTTTTACACAACAACATATAGAAAAAAGGAAAAATATTTAATAATTAAAATAAAAATAAAATTAAAATTAAAATTAAAAATAAAACCACCTATAATTAAAAACATATAGGAACAAACACTATAATTAATAAATGTTAAAACAAGGTATCGCTTGAGATGTATATGAAA